>NC_142010.1:60421223-60740252 GCF_049901735.1 Notechis scutatus
CCTCTGCAATGACCCAAATTTCCTATGCTTGGTTGCTATTTATCTGTCCTGCTCTGGACATATTAGGCAAAAGACCAGGGAAATTAGATCTAAATGGGTTAGAAGAAGTATGGTACATCGTGCAAGGTAATTAAAATGAAAAACAAAATTGCCATCTATTGTATTATAGTCCAAGTAGGCAGAATGGAACAGGCATTTGAAAGGGCAAAAATCAACTTCATTTCATTTGTTTATTACCTAGAATCCACAGCTAAAGATTTAAAATGATGTAATTAATTCTTTTCCTTGTGCTTTTTTCTGATTCAGACAGGCTATTCAAAGAAAAATATAGTCTGCTTGTAGAACAAGGAGAAAGTCTCAAGAGGTTTTCCAAAGCAGCAATAACCTCACTTAACATCCCACACTGCAATTATGTATGTAGCTCTCTACATAATGTGGTATCATTTAGCTAACACAGCAATTGTGAACTATCAATGCCAAGGTTTAAGCAAAATGCTGGCCTGGTTTATATGTGCAGTTGGCCATCAGAATTGTGTGTTCACTGTACAACCAAGACAGATGCAAGCTGTTAACCTTCTTCTCAGCACCAACTGGCCCTTTCCCAGAACAGCAAAGTTTCTGATGTTGTTTGTCATTGCTTGTTTGGGTCTTCTAATTGCAGAGGTCTAGATTTATTTGGTACCATGTCTGGGACTCCAATAGCTGTTTGGCAACATTTGGTGCTGACCGGCTTCCAAGTGTGCTATTCCTAATGTAGGGATTTTCATTCGTGATGGTAACAGTGAAGACACTCCATGGAGAAGACAGAGATGTAAATAACCTAACTCAGAGGTGTCAAACTCATGGCCCACGGGCCAGATGCATCACGTGCTGTCCCCTCCCAGTTTAGCGAAGGGGGAAAGAATTCCTGATACATCACGTGAAGCCGCTGTGACAATGCGAGTTTGATACCCCTGACCAAACTGAATAAAGGGGAAAATAAATAAGGAATGGTCAAACAAAACATTTATCCATATCTGAATACTGGGAAAGTATAATTTAAGATAAACATGGTGCTCTGCAAATCCTTCACTTGGAAAACCTCAGTATAGACTTCTGAAATATGAATGCCGAAGAGGGGGCAAAGGGGGAAAGTTACAAAATGTTGTGATGTCCTGATACAAACTGTTTTTTGTTTTGCCTTCTATTAGATGACATTAGAAGTAAAAGTGCTAGAGGAAAGAAAAAAGGAAGATGAATGTATTTTGAATATATTTAAAAATCATGCAGCAAAAGTTTAAAAATAGGAGATTTTTGATCTGTGGAATCTCAGAATATTTCAAAATTAACTGCTCCACAAATGTCATCAAATCAGGAAAGTTTCCTACTATTGTATAATAAAACCTTTTAAATCTACTATTTGTGTGTGCCTTCTCAGCACTAAAAAAATATTCAGTGATTCTTGTCTTCTCATTATGCGTCCAAAATATTTAAGATTTGTTCACTTGTTCTTCTATTTATCACATTTTAAAAACAACCATTTCTCTAACAGAGTTTTAAATTTAATCTTAATGCTTCCAGTAAGCAATCTAGTTTTTCTTCATTTACTATTTTATTTTCCTGTAACCCAAGGTATTTTCAACAATTTTCTCCTCTACCATAACTCAGATACCCTTTTTTTTTCATTCAGCCTATCTGATGATCCAGCCTTCACAGCCACATATTCCAGCTGAGAAAGCCATGGATTTGGTATGATAGGATATGATGTCACTGAACTTTAATATTTTGTCAACATCTATCATAGATTTTCTCTAAAGTAAAAAAAAAAACTCTTTATTTCATGACATCTCTTTCTCTGCATTTTTCCTTTGTTCTTTTCGTTGTTTTTAAGTGTATTATCTTGAAATAAGAATTGTTTCCATAGCCACAGTTTATCTTGGTCAGTGGGGAAAAAAGGAGTATTTATGAAATACTTAAATCCATTACCACCACCAATTTAATTTTGGACAAATTATGCCCCTGTTGCAAAATGAAAAGCAAAAAGGATAGATGCCTATTTAACCAAAGGAGTTGGATGAGTTTCTGTGGTAACTGTGAGTCTGGGGTTTTAAAAGTCATTCAGTAAATTGCAGCCTGTCAGTATTAATAGTAAAGACATAACCAACATTGAGTAAAACTAAGGATGGCAACATGTTAATGACAGCATGCCATCACAATTTCTTTCCATTTGAAACTGCAAATGAGCAAGTTGTCTCATTATTGATGTTATCTCTTCCTTGTGGTTTGTTATCCTGTTCATTTGTTCTCTGGAACACTATTCATAATTTAAACACTTCATTTTCTGCCTGAGAAAGGATAATCCCTTTGACTATAACTTTTCCCATAACTATTACCAATTCAGAGATTCTGTATGAAGGACAAGCTTCTTTCAGCCTTTACTGACTTTCATTATATGTCTATCACACACTGATAGATCTGTGAGAGCTGTGCAATACAGTTAAAACAGATGTTAGAATCACTTGCAGGAAGTCACGGTTGTAAATGGATCTCAAGTTGGATATTTCACAGTCAGCTAGAATATTTTTGAGGCCAAAGGTCTTATTAAATCTAAGATTGCACTGAACCAGATTATTTTTCAAAGGAATAGAGTTGCCATCAGTCCCTCAAAGAAGATTAGGACTACAATAAGCTGGAAGGAAGAAATTTAAGCTTCTTTCCATACTGTAGTCCTGATGAAAATTAATCTCTTTGCAAAGTTACATCAGATATAAACAAGAAACACACAGGGTACTCTTGTGCTTTATATTGATATAAACTCATCCTTATTATGGTACTTTGTGAGCATACATGCTCTATGTTCATGGAGCAGTCTTTCCCGTCATTGGCAATTATAAGAATGGACTTCATGAGACTTGAAGTCCTCACATCCTAAAGTTGCTAAAGTTGAGAAACACTGTCATAAAGCCTCACTTCAATCACTGTCAGGACTATATTTTTCTGGGAAAGTATGCGTGGAACTACTTCCTGTCTGATGAGCAGATGGAATAATGATTTGGATCAATGTGACTCCGTTTCCATATATGTCTGATACTAATAGCCTTTCTCCTGCCTGATTGCACTGTTTTTATTGTTAAAAGCAGTCATCTTAAATGCAATAATGCATTGAGCATAATGGGTTTTTTGGCCTTCACACAATTTGTACAATATGTCCTAGGTATAACATTTCTGGAATGATGTTTAAAATGGCTAGTATGCCAGTCATCAACCTGATCGTAGACTTTTGAGATAACATATGTCCTAGATCCATCCTAATAAAGGGACCTTATGTAATGATTTCTTAAAAGAGATCTTCTTTTTCATACTTTGCAAAAGAAAAGTGTTCATAATTACAATTATTAAGATGTGCTATTTTAATTTCAGGATTGTTCTATATACTAAATGCCAGAAAATACATAACCTTATATTTTTATAACCTTGCAAATATTAAAACATATATTGTTTATATTGAAAAATAATACTGTATATTTACCCCTATTTTAAGTACTGGAAGTGTCCTGGATTTTTCAGTTGTGTCTTTCTTGAAACAAAATGGCATGGCACCCATATCTGCTGATAAATGTGTTTGGGTACCTAATGTTCAGGGACATGATGCTAAAAGGACAGCTGAGGGGAATACATGAGCTAACTGGTGCTGTTATTCTTAGTTACCTCTCCCCAGTATTTTGACACTCTAAAGGACTGACTGATTCTGTTGAACACACTTAAGATGAGTTCATAAAATAATTTTAGTTTCTATACTTCTAATGTTATGCAGCTTGCAATAGATTTGTGTCTAAATAATTAAACTAATGGGTGTTAAACATTTCATTATTTACTACTAAAGCACCTTGTGTTAACTCCTAGGTATAATTTATATGAGGTTTATTTTTTACTACTTCTCGTTGCAGTTTAATCAATTATTTTTATTCTCTGGACTGTTTTGATATTGACTTGAAACATACATTGGTTTATTTTGCTTTTCTTTATGTTAGATCTTTATCCTGCCTTTCCTTCCTTGATATATATAGCTTTTGCTCCTTCAATTTTCCACCCACAAAACAACCTTATGAGGTATAGAGAGAGTTAGGTTCCATAGCTAAGGATAAACGTGAACCTGAGTCTGCCCTACCTAACCCAACACCTTAATTGCTAAATAACACTGGCATAAAAATCATTACTTATAAAACATTCAGATTGAATTCAATTTAATTATTTTATTTTATATAATGTAGGACAAAAATATGAATGGAATTTTTCCTGTTTGTTATATTTCTATCCCACTCATGTTTTTTCCCCCCTGGGATTCAAATAAGCCCTTCTCATTTCCCCACCACCCGCTACCACCACCCTACGAGATTGGTTGGCTGAGAGACAACTGTCCACTACTTCCATGGCTAACCGTGAATTAGAATCTGGGTCTCCCTGTGACTGCTCAGAAAAAATGAGTCCACCCAGGGCAAGGAATTCTCATTTAAATCTTCCAGCCTCCGGATTTATACCCCAAAAAATCACGCTCAGGCTTATTTTCAGGGTGGGTCTTATTTTGGGGGAAACACGATATCATCTGTACCCAACACCCCTAGGTTTATCACCTGCAATCACCAAAATCTTTCCCATTTAAATGACTTCATTTAGATTTACTACATTCTCTCTCTTTCTGTTAGTTTCATAAGCGTACCCAAAAAAGTGAATTGTCATTCCTTCATTTCATTTATACGTTTGACCACATACCTCTCTTGTATTCCAAGTCACTATGTTCCATAAATCATGGCTGTCACCATGGCTATGCACCTATGATATTGACCTCTATTGCCCTTGGAAAATCATTATGAGGTCTTTCTCATAGTGATTTGCAGTAAAATAGTCATAGGCACGAACAGTGTACCAGTCACTTTGGGCACATGATACCGAAAGCTCAATCTAATCCAGCTCATCCAAGGATAGACACACTGTTCTACACAAGTTAGGCTCTCTGTTCTAAAATTTATCTTACAAACCAATATACAGTTGTCCACATCCCACTAATTAGGAAGTACATACAGTATACTGCCACATTAAGCTATATTTATATTTAACTAATATAACCTTCAAAAATAGAAAACATTAAATATTTATATAATCATTTAAGCTCCATCTTCTTCCTTCAAAGATATCTCAATAAAATGAAGACATGAATAAATGAATTTATTCAAACTATAGCCACAGGTCAGAGGAAAAAATATTTGGCACTTATAGAAAGCATTTCTCCATTAACCCCTATGAAAATATAACCATAATCTGAATAGAATCTGAATAGAATAACAACTGAAATTTGTGAAGGAGAAATGTCTTTATATAGAATAAGGAACTTTAATTAAAATAGGAAAATTGAAGAGGTGGTGCTGTAGCTATTGTGGTCTCAAGTAAAGTTACTTTCACAAATGAAAAGAGTGATGGAACTTGTTAACTGCCCACTAACCAATTTTGATAAATTAATAATTAATTTTTTGCAATAGCCAAATGTTTATCAGTAATTTACTTGTTGGAAATGGATATAAGGCATCTTATGCTAGGCCTTGAAACAATTTTAGAAGTTATATCTAGGCAAACAAGTGGATGACACAATAAGGCAACCATTGTGGAGGGGTGGGGAATTTTTATTTGCTTCAGTGCAGAAATTAAGATCTTACATAACTGGTACTTAACTAATGAATGATAAGAGGTACATTTTAGTAACATCTGACCTGCCAAAGATTTTTCAGTTCTGATGTAGTTGATACTGAGCTAGCAATGGCATGAATCACTATGTTGCAATGTCCTACATTTCCCTACTAAAAGTATGAGCCATATAGTACATAGAAAATGAATCAATAAATCAAATGAAAAGCAGTGTTAACTTTTAAGATTCAATGGGATTGTTTTCAGTATTTATTTACTACATTTATTTCAAATCTTTCCTTTATGCGTACATATCTCTGTCTGCCTCTACCAGCCATTAGATAAATAAAGCTGAGAGGTATCAATAAAAAAGTATAATTATACAATGTAATTAAAAATAAAAACACTTAGTTTCTTAGAATAAAAGTTATTCTTCCATTTTTAAAATAAGTTGTCTTCCACATCTACAACAGGAGCACCATGAGTTCCTTATTAAATTAAATGTGTTTATTCTGCTTCTAAACCCAAGCATAAGTGCTAAAGTTTACCCATCTGTGTTCTAAATAAGCACAAATGTCAATGGCTTTTGAAATGATGGAATTTACTTTTTATAAAACTAATTTCAGCTTTCATTAAAATTCTAACAATATGTTTACAAATATTATTTCAGATACCTCAAAGCAGCTCCCATCAAAATCAGTGGTAAATAACTTGCATACATCAATTGCTTATTCAGTCTCTTGCAGTGTTATATTAAAGGTGTTCTATTTACAGAATCACATAGCCATTTTGTCCTCTTTTTTACTAATATTTGATCATTATTATAGCAGTAAAGCAAATTACCAGTAGCCTTTGAATATGAATTCAATGACTAGTACAGCATTGTAACATCCACTGTAATAGGAACCATATTTATTCTGATGATATATTACAATTCAGTTGTATGTAAGAGTGAGGTGAATATACAGAAAGCATATTAATCTACCTTTGCAAATGTCATAATCTGAAAACTACTTGTAAAAGAGAACAGACAGCCCAAAAGTAAATTAAATTGATTTTTTTTTTGCAAAGCTAGAGCCAAGATGTTCATTTATAGAGTTAAGCAACAGAAATAATGCAGGAGATGAAAGCAAACAGCTTAAGGGAGTTCAAAATTTTGTTCTGTTGATTTCAAACTTATCAAACTATGAAGTTTCAACTTAATATTGATTATTACAAAGACACTAAGCACCAACATTACATTTAAACTTCAAAATTTTTACAAAGGCCAGCAATTTAGCAAGTATTATAATATTCTATTTATATATTATTTACTACATTTGTTTGCTACCCATCTCGTCTCTTGGTGACTTTGAGTGGCTTACAACATTGAAAGCAATTAAACTTTAAAAAGTAAATATTTCTAAAAACAATCAAAATAGAATTACACTCAAAAGTAATACAAGACCTAACACAATATCACATAACGTAAAAGATAAACTCTAAAAGCAGTGGGAAATTACTTACTGCAGATGATGACTGAGAGGGAATCTCTGCTTTGCTGGCGGTTCCTTGTTATCAATTGCTGCACCCTACAGGCCACTGCTCAAGATTTTGCTGCTTTATTGGTTATAGCAGAATGATCATCAAGCAAGTAATAGGAAGGTAATCTGGATGGTCAGGAAGGCTTGGCTAACAGAGGTATATGCTAAGTCTATTGGATAAATTTACAATATAAAAGGATTTTCTCACCCTAAGGGCAAGGGCAAGGGCATTCCAACAGTCGATCCTTCTAAAAGCAGATGTAGGAACAATAAACTATGAACATTACACTGTGGGGAAGATTCTATGATGTTGTTTTTAACTTATCTATCTATCTATTTATCTATCTACCATCTATATATCATCTATCTTATAGCTATCCATCTAGCCAAGACATTCTTTGTGATGAACAAACAAAAACAATTACATTTAAATAGAAAGCATTAAGATGCAATAAAAACACAAACCATTAGTCCCATGCACCCATATCTAATGTCCTACCCTGAGCCTCAAGGGGGATTTATTTCACTGGTTGTGGACTCTGTTTCAAGGAAACATACTTCAGGAACTTTAGGAACTAAGTTCAATTCATTTTCCTATTCATTTTCCAGAACATTTTGAGCGGTGGCCTTTAAGAAGGACCCTTTCTTGATCATGTCTCACAGATCATAAATCAATCCCTCTACAAATACATGCAATTGACTGTGCTTATCCAGTGCATTTTCATGATTCCAGAAGTCTGCCATAGTAGTCTAAGAAAAAAGTGCAGCTTCTTTAAGGAGATGCTGACAGATGTAACAAGCCCGTCCTTCCTCTTTCTAACAAACCTTTTGTGCTTCAAATCTGCATAGATGTAAATATCTATTTTGAACACTATAAAATGTTAAACATGCATATCACTGTTACAGCTGTTAAAAAAGATTTCAGAGAATTTGTATTCATTTTTACTCACTATTAAATCACTTGATCCCTTAAAATATTTAATGACATACAATGTGTTACCTAAAACTATGTAATAGAGCTATGCATACTCCAAAAAGAATTCAGAAAAATGCCCTGGCCTTGCATAAGGTCAAATATAACCCCCTCTCTCTATTCATTAAAGCAGATCAGCTATCTTAAGGAATCTACTATTTAAAGAAAAGGTACCCTTGTAAAGATCACAGAGAAGCAGAGGTGGTATTCAGCAGGTTCTGACCAGTTCTGGAGAACCGGTAGTGGAAATTTTGAATAGTTCAGAGAACCGGTAAATACCACCTCTGACTGGCCCCACCCCCATGTATTCTCTGCCTCCCGAGTCCCAGCTGATCAGCTTGATCTTCTTTTGTTGCCCTGCACAGGAGAACGGAGCTGGAAAGCAAGTTAGTGGGGTGGGGAGGGAATGGGATTTTGCAGTAACCTTCCTCCAGGAAGGAGTGGGGAGGGAATAGAGATTTTACAGTATCCTTCCCCTGCCACGCCCACCACGCCATGCCCACCAAGCCCCACCCACAGAACCGGTAGTAAAAAAAATTGAACCCACCACTGCAGAGAAGCTATACGCACACAAGGTCCAAAATACATTTTTCCTCAACCATTTTTTAACTATACATGGTTGTACCAGATAATCTCAGAAAGCTAAGCAGGATCAGGCTTGTGAATGCTTCATTTGGATTTCATCTAGAAATCTCAGGATTGGAAAATAAATATCAAAGAATTATTCAAGAATACAACAATGGAAAACAACTTCCTTATCACACTGTAATTAAGAAAACTGTCCATGCACCTATCTGTGATGTCACCTGGAATCAAATTCAGGTTCAAGACTTTCCTTTGATAATGGATCAAAATTTTCTTCTTCTTCTGTAGAACGTCAAAGATGCAAGCAATTTAAAATAAATCAGTGGTGACATTATCTGAACAGAAATCCACATCCACCATGAGGGATGAATGCAATTTTCACTAGCATCACACTACATTCCACATTGCAAATAAAAAATTGAAAAAAAATAAAAATAAATCTCCTTGTTCATTAGTAAAAAAAAAAAACTGTTCTAAAGCTATTCTGAAAACTCATTCTATGGTTAGGCAGTAATGTTGGCAGTTATTTCATCATTATAGAAAATATCATTTCCCCTGAAAAGTCACATTTATAATGGCCTAACACTAGTGTCTTGATTAGGCTATAAAAGAGCTTTTCAACTTCAGTAACTTTAAGATGTGTGGTTGGGAAAATATGGGGATTTCTGGGAGTTGAAGTTCATATATCTTAAAGTCTGTATTATAATTTTTGTAGTGGTAACTTTCGATCTGCAGCAAATCCTTATATAATATTTGGCAGAATGATTGAATCTAATTTCTGAATAAAGGCAATTGAAAATGATTTTAGATAAAATGTTTTTATCATACCTGCATACTGCTGAAAGTACATTCCTTCTGATAATTTATCAAATATTTTGAAGAAGTATAAGTTGTGGTGATGTAATTAAATGAAAAAAAATCTTGCCATCAAATATGTGTAAACAGATAAACTCTCCAATGAAGAAAGAAAGAAAGAAAGAAAGAAAGAAAGAAAGAAAGAAAGAAAGAAAGAAAGAAAGAAAGAAAGAAAGAAAGAAGGAGGGAGGGAGGGAGGGAGGGAGGGAGGGAGGGAGGGAAGGAAGGAAGGAAGGAAGGAAGGAAGGAAGGAAGGAAGGAAGGAAGGAAAGTTTTTTTTTCCTGATTAGCTCATCTTTAATCACAACATAGAAGGCTGCTGGAAATTATGCTGGAAATTAACTGTTCCTATTGAATTTGCTCCCTGCAGCTGGACAAAAAAAAAAGGTAGTCCTCGACTAGTCATTTAGTGACCGTTCAAAGTTACAATAGCACTGAAAAAAGAGATTTATGACTGTTTTTCATACTTATGACCATTGCAGTATCCCCACAGTTATGTGATCCAAATTCAGATGCTTGACAGCTGACTCATATTTATGATAGTTGCAATGTCCTAGGGTCCTGGGATCACCTTTTGTGAGTTTCTGACAAGCAAAGTCAATGGGGAAGACAGATTCACTTAACAACTGTGTCACTAATTTAACAACTGCGGTGATTCACTTAACACCTGTGTCAAGAAAAGTTGCAAAATGGGGCAAAAGTCACTTAACAAATATTTCACTTAGCAACAAAAATTTTGGGTTTAATTGTAGTCATCAGTCAAGGACTATCTACCTGTACCTTGATTCATCATAAAAATTATATGCAATTAAAGGAAGGTTGTTTTCATTTGAAGCTTTGAATGTGAGTTAAACATCAGGTTAACAGGTTTTGGTATCTTTAAATAAAGGAATAACAAAAGTTCTATAATTCCACAAGACCAGACCAAGGAATCAAGTCCACCAGAAGACTAAACTATTTTTATTAAGATTGGCTGTAGCAACAGCTATTATATCTGTTTCTACCCCTTATACTCCTGTGAATTGGCACAGAATTCTGTCTGAGACATTTTCACATACCTTCTGTATGACTTGGGCTTAAGCCATGTTTTTTCACCTCATAGTTTTGGTAATGGAAACTGATCTCCATCAAGATCTCTTAACTCTTTACTGGCAGAGAAGGGAGAGAGTTTTTGGCTGATTCCTTTTTCTTCTTTGTACATGTTTTATTGCTCCCTACTTCTAGAAAGGCCCTCCAACTCATTGTAACATATTTTTAGCAGGCACCAAGGTATCAATGGAAGAGAAATTTCCCACCCCTCATCATCTCTTTTATCAGTAAGAACATACTATGAATTTCGCTACCTGAGAAGAACTTAAATCACTATTTATAAATATTATCTAAACTATTTTGCTTCTATGTTATCTTACCCATCAGAATACTCTAGTATCACACCCTTCCCTTTCCTTTATTCATTACAACTATAAGAATTTCTATATCTCTCACATCAGGAATTTATCTTATTCTTTTGATAAAACTGAGTTGATGTACAAAGATTATGTTAGAAGAAAATATCTGTCTATCTGTTTTATTTGCTTTGCTTTGCTTTGTTTTGTTTGCTGTAAATGATTCTTGGCTATCTCTGCATAAAATTCTAGAAAATCCAAACCCGATCCATATGTCCTGCATTTATCTTGGTTGTTTATTTAAAAGACTATGCATTCCATTAATATGTAAGTTTACATTAATAGTATCTTTGAAAAAGACAAAAAAGAAATCCATAGGCATTAACACTGATTCTTCAATAATCTGTTTTCTAAAGCAAAGGGTAGCTTTTTAGTTTTAAACTAAAATACTAGCAAAGGCAAGCTAAAGGATTTTTTTTAAAGCCATCTTAAATTATATGTATCTGATATTACAAATACAAGTGTGCTATTCCTCCTTCATTAATTTGCCTATTTTGTAAATGGAATATTAAGAGTCACTTCACAGTCTTCCCATCTTCCCATCTGTTTGCCCTACTGCCCTACTGTTTCTTCCATCCTTCCTTCCTTCCTTCCTTCCTTCATTCCCAGTGTTTCTCCACTTTTAAGCTTTTTCCATGCTGTGATTACTAAGGGACCATATGGTCCAATGTATAGATTTAACATTTTGACATTCTGACAATTTTGTGAAAAAAATAAGTACTAATTCAATAATGCTCCAATAACCATATCCGTTTGTTTTCAGGCATGCTGCCAACATTTTTAATATATATCCTGAAACACAATATTTCAGTAAGCCTCTTTTTTTTTGTTGCTGCATTTCTGCTTTGCGTATAAATATATTCCTAGTGTGGGAAGCCAGAAAAGTTTTTAAGAAACTGCTCACATGCATAAGCAATGTAGGACAAGAACTTCCCATTCTATGTATATTTTTCCAAGTTGGAAGAAAACTAAAAGTTAAATAAACATATGAATGAACCCTTATGGAAAAATTATCCAGGGAACTATTTTGAAAGTCCAAAATATTTGAACCATGACCCAGAAATTATAACTTTCAGCTTTAATTTATTCCTATTGCCCAGTCAGAACTCATTGATGTTAACACATGTCCCAAGCCTTGCCAGTAATACAGAAACAGGGAAGAAATAGTGAAGGGAGTCTGCAGGATGCTCCTTCTGTTTGTTTTAATTCCTCTCCTTTGCAGTAGCTGATTTAGCTTACTCCTTGACTGTACCCATGAAGGAGACTGAGAGATTGAAGACTCCTTCGGGACTAGCGGCCTTGCCCCCATCCCAACAAGATCTCTTTTGAGGCTTTCCAAGTATGGCATTTCCCAGACTTTAAAATAGCCAGCTTCAGAAATTAGTGGGGGAACAATCAGATACTGTTTCTTCTTCCACATTTAGACTTGTCTGTAACCTCAATGATTAAAATCCAGTTAATCCTATCAATTATTTTTAAATCTAAACCATGCTATTTTAAGACAAGTTTTGCTTCTGTTTTTAAATGTATAAAGATTAAGACAGTGTTCCTATTTAATAGCATGTGAAGGATTGCACTGGATAAGAGTAATTTAGCACTGCATTTTTTCCCATAGTGGCCAATCAGATGTTTTTGACAAGCTCACATTAGCAGGGCATGAGGTGACTTTCAAAAACACGTTGTCTCTAATGCAAGATTGATATATAGCCATGGCTACAATAACTAGAAGCCAAAGGTAGTCATATTCTTGAGGAATTTAAATACTCCCCTTTTAACTATTCCTAAATATGGAATGGCTGGATTCATGCTACTAACATGCTAAATCCTAGCCTGCATTAATTAAACAAAATTCCTTTGCTTAAACCATACTTAGATCATCATGTATGGCCTGAACTATTTCAGTCTTCATTTCCAGCCATGTACATGGATGTGAGCCCTTGTGGTTTAAGTTGGACTCAAGGGAGAAATTGGGACTATAGCCATACCTATCTCTCTGCTGCAGATGGCCATTCCTGCCTCTGATTTGCTGGATTCTGTTGCTAGGTTGATGTTTGACTCATCAAGGGTAATGATCATTGGGGATTTAATTTGGTCACAGATGAGATTGTGTCTAGGGCAGGGGTATCAAACTTACATCATCACGGCAGCATCACGTGATATATTGGGCCTTTTTTCCCCTTCATTAAACCCAGCATGGGCATGGCCAGCATGTGATGCATTCAACCTGCTGGCCAGGAGTTTGACAGCCCTGGTCTAGGGAGTTCAGATTTAGGAATTTGTTAGCTTGATGACTGCCATGGACTTGTTCCAAAGAGCCAGATGTTTTGTTTTGTTTTTGTCTTCGGGCAGTTGTAGCATAATCTGAAGATGAAAATTTCTTTCAGATATTTGTCATAGTCAGTTCATTCTCTGATTCTGAGTGCTACTGAAATATCAATATAAAATACCTTCTTTATAAATATATCTTGAATATTTTAGAACTTTTGCTCATATGAATTTAACTGGGGGGCGGGGTATTCCAAAGTGAATCTTTAGTGGTGACATGCAAACAATTGTATAAATACTTCCCATGTATTTCTTCTTTTTAGTTTTTTCCTTAATTTTGTTAAATCAATTAGGCCATTTTTAACAACATTTTACCTTTAAAAAAAATCCCACTGAACAATTCCTGCTGAATTTATATACAAGGGATAATGATAGGGATTTCTCATTTCATGCTTCTAAGAGTCTCAATAAAACCTGTCCATTGATCTCTCTGTATCATCTCTTCAATATTAGAATGAATGAATGAATGAATGAATGAATGAATGAATAAATAAATAAATAAATAAATAAATAAATAAATAAATAAATAAATAAATATATATATATATATTGGAAACAGTACACTTTGGCCATCAAATGAGGATTCATTGGAAAAGACCCTGATGCTGAGAAAGATTGAAGGCAAAAGGTGACAGCAGAGAATGAGATGGTTAGATAGTGTAATCAACACACTAGGCATGCGCAGACTCTGAGAGACATGGGAAGACAGAGGAACCTAACATGCTGTGATCCATGGGGTCACAAAGAGTCAGACATGACTTAGCAACTGAACAGCAACAACAAAAGAAGCAATATACAATTTACTATTTAACACACACCTACTTGGGGGCATTCTACAGCCATCTGTTTGAGCAGAATGCTGGATCAGAGAAGCCTTTGATCTGTTTCCATAGGATTTCTCCACTGTGTTGACATTCACTTTGAACCTGTACTATGGGAGCCATGTTTCTCAAAGGATTTTTCAGTAGGTTTTCTCTCAACATTTTAACATGTATCCCTCACAGCTCAATTAACACATCATGACTAATAGCCATTGATATACCCATATTTCATGCCAAATATTTTGAAAGGCATTTGGGCTAAAACTGTCGCCCTACTGGCTCTTATACTGGCTATCACCAGTGGAAATCAGCTTGCACTGGACATAAGAAGCATAGAAGGTGTAGAGTACAAATTAATATTAATGTATCTATTTTTCCTAACATGTATTGGAAGGTGCTTAGAATTTAAGCATATCATAATATAAGCTACAATTAGACCATAAATTATGGAATCTATACATCAAAATAGTTAACTGTGGAAAATATTTTACACCACTAAACAAGTAGTGCACTCTCCAATTTAGAATGGCTGCTTCAATGTTAAGAGTAAAAAATTCTAAGAAAATTTCAAGCTGTGACTGTGATTCAATTCTGGGTGCTGAAATAAATCAGTTGTGAAAGCTTGTGCCTTTGTTTTATCATTTGAGCCATAAATAAGAGGAATAAAGCCTTTGTCAATTATGATCTGATTTTAAAAACATCCAATTCACTGGTTCAGGACTCTTTTTGAGCAAAAGAATAAAAAGGAAAGGGAAAAGAATTATAAACCAAGCACCTAAATGTTTTAGCTGAAAATAGTCTTCTTTCAACACTTTTAAAAACAAATTGACAAGAATAAAAAAAAGAATTGCCCCTTTGATCTCAAACTGAACAATAAGCTATTAAGGTTGTTTGGTTGTATTAGAAATGAAGAACACAAGGATAAATTAAGCTGGCAGCCTTGTAGTCCATTGGTAGCCTCGTTCTGCAATTTTATTTTTAAGAAAAAAAATAAGAGTGTGTGTGGGGGAATATTTTTATAAATTATTTGGGACAAAATTAATTATATTTTCTAGTTCCTCTGGCTTCCCAACATACAATACTATCTCTAGATACATTGATCAATAACTTCCATAATTCAACAAGTAATGGTAAAACAATGGCATTCCTGTTCCATGGGGAAGAAAGGAGAGCTCTTCTAGATTAATATGTTTAGCCTCATTATCTGAGAACTATTGAGAACTATTTGAATGAGTCAAGAGTTATAAAAGGAATAACAATTTTAATTGGAGGTATGAAACAGGAAGGTTTTATAAAATAGATATGCTATTATATGTAACATAAATCCAATATATTTTTATTCTTCAGAACTCTCTTATCAGGTATTCAAGATAGTGTCTAGTCTACAGTTTGAATCAGCAATTGGGAGAGAGGATAAGAGCACATTGCCTTGAGGTTCAAAGTAGCTGTAGAAAAATGAAAAATGGAGTTATAGTTATACATGGAAACTAGATTTCATGATACCCAGTTCAAAACGAAGGCTCAGAGAACTGCTATTTCTCAGAAATCTTGAGATCAGAAGGAGCAATAATCAGAATTAAGAGATGTAGGACATATACAATGGTTAGAAAGTATACCAGTAGGTAGCTAATATCTGCAGAAAAGCCGTTGGAAAAGCTAAAGCAGAAAAGAAATTTGGGTGTGTAAGGAAAGCCAAAAGCAAGAAAAAGAAAGCAAGAAAAAGAAACAGGAAGGTGCTTGAATGATAATAGGATAATTAATTTGATACAGGGAATGGGCAGAAGTACCCAACTCTTACTTTGCCCTGATCTTTCTTTCAAATGGGAACTGTGTTCAAATAGATCTAAGCAGAATAGTTGACTGAAGGGAGGGAGTATTAGTTCAAAACAAATAAAATATGCTTAGGGAACATTTGGCTACCATGAATGAGTTTTAAGTCTGCCAGACCACAGCAATTATATCCAAGTCTTCTCATACCTCTTTTCTGTAATCCTTGAGAAATTATAAAGGATGGGCATAGTGTCAGAAGACTGGAGAAGGACAAATTTTTCTCCTATCTTTGCAAAGAAGAAAAGGATGACCCTAGTAATTGCAAACAAGTCAGTTTCATGTTAATATTGAGCAAATCTCTGGGACAGCTAATTAAACAGCCAGTTTATGAGATTTTGAAAAGGATGAATTGCTTTTCTGCAGTCAGCATAAGCTATCAAAAACTAGTCAAGCTAAGCCAATCTGAGCTCCTTTTATAACATAGTGAACACTTTAGTAGATCATAGGAATAGAATGGAAATGGTAGAGTTTCTATTGATCTGATTGAACATTTGTACCCAACAACTGAAGAGGTGCCAACCATGTGATGCAACTGCCAAAAAAATCAGATGCACTCCTAACTGTATGAACAGAGGCATAGTTTCAAGAGGAAGCAGAATCACTGCTTATCTCTATTCTATTTTGAATTGCTCAGATGCAACTAGAACAATCTCTCCAATTCTGAGCAGCCAATTTTAGGAAGGAATTGACAAACTGGAGAGTGTCCATGAGAAAGCAGTCAAGAAGATAAGGAACTTGGAAAGGAAAAAAAGCATGAAAAATGTTTGGAGGCATGGGGTATTTCTACCTTGCAGAAGTCTGTGGGAAGATGTGGTAGCTTTAATATAGAAAACAGGGCAGAATTATTCAGAATTGGTCCAGAAGAGAAGAAACAGTGGATTTAAACTATAATGATGGAGTTATCAGTTGGACATGAGGAAAAAAATTAACAGGAAAACAAAAGTGGAAGGTGATCAACTTTTTTTCCACTGGGCATGTTTTGAAAGAGGGGCAGATGACATTCAGGTGGGAATACTATTGTACTATGTATAAATATTAGACTGCTTCACTGGGCAGGAGTTGGACTACATGCTCTCTATAATATCATCCAATCTTTACATACTATGATAGCCTTTTCTCTAACGTTGTTTTGCTTTTGCAGTCACAATATCATCTTTATAAAGAACCACAGAGTACAAAAAGACCAACCCATCTTTGAACAGGAATCCAAATTAAAGCATGCCTGACAGATGGCTTTCTCATGTCCTCTTTAACATTTTCAGTGAAGAGAAGCTCAACACCTTTCTGGGTAATTGATTCAATCGTTAGGCAGCTCACACACATGCGCACACACAAACACACACACACACACACACTATTTAATTGGAAACTGTCTTCCTGTAAGTTAAATCCATTACTCCATGTCTTATACTGTGGAATGAGAATGACAACCTTTCACATTCAGAGTGACAGGTATTTGAAGTGCTATCATATTGTCCTTCAATCTTCTCTCAAGTGCAAATATGACCAGTTCCTACAAATTATTTTCAAATAGCTTAGTTTTTAGTCCCGTAATCATGTATCTTGTTTTTCATTGAGTCTATTTGTTTTTTCTGAAAAAGTGGTGCACAGAACTGAACACAATAATTATATAGGGGGTTAACAAATGCTGTATAAAATGGAATGATTATTTTCTGTGACTTGTAAACATTGTTTCTGTTCTACAATGCCATCAAACTACTGCTACTATTTCAATTAGCAATCAATTATTATCCCTATTTTTTCACTAATACTAAACTAGATATCTCTCCCATCCCAGAGCTGCATATCTGAGTATTTTGGAGAAAGTTGTGTTTGTCTTCATTAAATTTTAGAGAATGATTTCCAGCCCATTTCTCTAAGCTTTAAAGATCATTTTAAGCTTATTTTCTAGAGTTAGGTACCCCAATCAAACTGCATATCCAACAATTCCCCTCTGCTCATCATCCTTGTCACTAACAGAGTAATATAGTCAATATTTTTTTAGGAAGCACTGAAAAGCACTCTTAGTTTATGATTTCTAACCCAGCTGAAACGGTAGTTAGTAGTCTTTAATGTAATGCAAGTAATTTCTTATTCTTATAATAATTTCTTATAAGGAAGATAAGTCACAAACGAAGAGAAAAAAATTGTGAAAAAGAAGACTATACAGGAGACTATGTCTTCACATGGTCTGTTCACATGTCAAATATATTTTTTTATTTGTGTCTATGCATGTATTCATGTATGTACATGCTTGCATATTATGTAGGTGTTACATGCACACAGGGACAGCACTTATTTTCGCCTAAATGCAAAAAAAATACTATGGTAGTTATATAATGCAGTAAGAATGAAGAAGCTTAAATAAAGTCACAGGATATTTCTGAATCTTAAAAGTAACACTGTGTCAATGATATATTCTACCAAGCAAAGTCTAGAACTTTTTGAGTAGTGCCAATAGTACAAAACATCCTATCCTGCCCTGAAATAGTATGGATTAATTTTATCAATGACCTAAATTTAATTATTCCTAAATTGTTAAATTGGCTTACACAGAATGTATCACTGCTGTCCAAAAATCTAAATTGATCTTGCTATCATTTTAGTGAGAAAAAATGGTAGTAGTTCATAACTTTCTACCTTGCATGTAGTGCACATAAACAAAAACAAAAGCCTACTGATTATTATTATTATTTTTTGTAAATTTTACTTGAGTTTTCACACAAAAAAATACAAATAAAACATCTTTTTTGAAAGTAGCGTAATCCCGGGTTACATTTCTTCGTACAGACACAAATTCAATTTCATGCTCATTTTTATGTTCTATTCCATATCTTATTACTGTTTTACATTTTCTGCATAGCTTCTCCCCTCTTTCAATTTTCTCAATTTTATTTTAATTATCTCATCTCAGTTCAGATCATTATATTTATATTTTTTTGTCTGTCCTGTTTCAATTATCTATTATCTTTTCTCATTAAACAAAGTTTCTCCTGTAGTTACTGATTGGAGTATGATGCCTTTATATCTTTTAAGTTTATCCATTTAACTCTTATTTAGTCTTCAATATATACGCTAAAGTTATAACATTTAATATAATACATAACTTCCATTCGGATTCTGCTTGGTACATTCTTAAAATACACACTATATTCTTTAAAAAAGAAAAAAATTATAAATATATGTAATTAAAACAACACATTCCATTCCAATTCAATTCTATCATTAATGTTAATATTCATTAAAATCTTAACTTCTTTAACATTACTT
The DNA here is from genome assembly GCF_049901735.1 of Notechis scutatus. NCBI lineage: Eukaryota > Metazoa > Chordata > Lepidosauria > Squamata > Elapidae > Notechis > Notechis scutatus. Next base: position 60,440,506 of record NC_142010.1, read on the forward strand.
TTCAATTAAATATCATACTTCTATGGGAACAATTATAAGCTTTCCATAATTAATTATGGAAAGCCTACTGATATTAATTTCTTAGTGCACCTTTCTTCCCAATAAAACCTCCACTACAATGTATCCAAAATATTTTAATTACTTTATATTCTTAGATTTGAAAAGCAGCATCATTTAATATCTAAATCTTTGTTATGCTTCATATAAATTGGGAAAGTATACAGGGTTTTTTGTTCTTTGTTTTTGGTAATTTGCTTTTATTTTGTTGTTGTTGTTGTTATTGTTGTTATTGTTGTTTTAAACTCCAGGGAGAATTTGGCTATCATTAGAGTGGTTGTGCTTCAATTGTGAGATTAGATCATTTAAGCTTTTATTGCAGACATTCAAAATGCCTTTCAGCACCAAGAGCCACTGACAGATAATATAAATAATGTTGTACATATTTGTGATTGGATATTTTGCAAAAGAATGCAAACTTTATTGATTTTATTTCAAAAGGTTTTGATGACTGTGGGCATTTACATAATTCCAAATAAAGTTATAGTCTAATACCTAAAGGATAAGCGATAAAGATGTTAATTTGGACCGAATCTCAAATAGCAGTGCATGGCAATATGAGGGTGAGTTGCTGTAGAGACAAATGTTCAGCATACAAATAGCCTTATTACAGCAGCAGAAGGAATAACTGCTGATTGGAGACCAAGTGTGGAGGAAGACTTATTATATTGAGATGGAAAATAGACAGACAAAATATTTATTTCTACCTGCAGCCTATGACAGACTTTTGAAAAGGCCAAAATATAGACAGACAAAATATTTATTTCTACCTGCTCGGCTTATTTTTCTGCAGCCTATGACAGACTTTTGAAAAGGCCAAAATAATCAGTTGTTTGATGGAGTGGCAGGAAATAAGACACGTTAGAGGGCAGGAAAGCACCTGCTTATAACCCTTTCCTCTCTCTTCAATAGTTCAAAATAGGTCCATTACCAAATCTCTGCAGTTCAGATTTCAAGACTTTTTGACATAATCTTAAGCAATATATAGTGTTTTTCTAAGTCTACAAATATATCTTACAACACAATAAAGCAAAGGGAGACATTACTAGATTTGTGTTTTAAATTACCCACAATATTTTTAACATTTAGGATTCACATTGCCTTCAGATAATTTGAAGTTCTGGTGCCCTGTATAATCTATTTATTGTGGCTTATAAGTTATGCTTTACACTTTAGCATTTTAGGCAGATCCAATGATCAATTAAATTATCATTCAGTTAAACCTTGGTTTTATAAAACATGGCTTAGTAGCCTGTCTTTTGTGCAGCTCTAGATTTACATGAACAAGCAAATGTCTATGGAGATTCTCAGTCATCCAGGTCATGGTTGTCCCAAAGGTGCTTTTTCAAGAGGCAACTGGACTTTCTGTTTTTTCTTTGAAGTTGTTTCACTTCTCATCCAAGAAGCTTCTTCAGCTCTGACTGGATTGTGGGGAATGGAAGGATGTATACTCCTTGCAGACAGCTGTATCATCAGGGTCACATGAGTGGTACAAATGGGTGTAGAGCAGGGGTGTCAAACTCACATCGTCATGGCGGTATCATGTTACGCATCCGGACTTTTTTCCCCTTTGCTAAACTGGGTGTGGCTGTGGCCAGTGTGTGATGCATCTGGCCTGCAGCCCTAGTGTAGAACCTTCTTGGAACTATTGAACTGTTGAAAGGACTGTGTTGTCGACTGGAAATAGATGATGTCATATTTGACATAGATGAGTGGTCAAAGAGGCCATCTATGTCAAAATTGAACAGCCTTAACAGAGGGAGAGGGACATGACATCACCTAAATGATCAGCTGTCTGTAAGGAGTATAAATCCTTCCATTCCCCACCATCCAGTCAGAGTTGAAGAAGTTTCTTGGATGAGTAACAAAGAAAATCCAGAAAATCCAGTTGCTCTTGAAAAAGCACCTTTGAAACATAAACAAGCAGTACAACAAGAAGTCCAAGTGAATTTCTAGAATATTCCCACTTAAATGTATTTATTAAAATTTATCTGTATTTGAGTTTATCGCTTCCTCACCCAAAAAGGCATAAGTGCAGACTCAGCTGAGGTTTTATAGCCAAAATCAATCTGTCATTTGGAAAGTGGAGTCCTTGGTGCTCTTTGAACTTGGATGTTTACCCGCAGATGTTTCATTATCTAACAACATAACATCATCATTGCTGGTGAGTGTGAGGTTTACTCCAGGGGTAGGATTCTGTTTTTTTAACAACCGGTTCTGTGGGCGTGGCTTAGTTGGTGGGCATGGCTTGGTGGTCATGTGACTGGGTGGGCGTGGCCAACTCGACATCACTCACATCGAGGGGTGCTTCTCCTCGCCTGGCCTCTCATGACAGTGGGGATGCTACAACGGTCGTAAGTGTGAAAAATGGTCATAAGTCATTTTTTTCAGTGCCATTGTAACTTTGAATGGTCACTAAATGAACTGTTGTAAGTCAAGGATTACCTGTACAAAAATACAAAAAGCTTCTTTGCTTGCAAAAAGCTGCCCTAAATACCAATCATTAGATTAAAAATACCTGCAAGCTGGACTTACAAATCAGGCAGGGTGCCAGAGCACCTTGAGGAATTAAAATAGTTTTAATGCAATGATAACTATCAGCAGCCAATTCTTGTTCATAAAATGAAACCCTTTAGCAGAGAGGTCATTTAAGCTGTCCAGGAGAAGCAATCCTTAGATCCATTTGCATCACTTAAAAATACCAGCTGGTCTCACTTACCTCACAAGATATCCTAAGGAAATCATCCAGATTTAAGGAAAGGTCACATGCCCCCCAGAAAGGCAGTAAAAAAATCAGTGCCAAGCTTGCATCCTGCCTCTTTTGGGGTAGCCCCCCAAAAAGGACAGTGCCAGATAGTACTAAAGCAGTGAGGAAGAATAGAAAGCCCAAATAGAAGCCCAAATAGAAAAAGAAACCATGAGGCAAGAAAAAATTCAAACATAATACAAATAATAAAATCACAACAGTAGCTGTTGCTTGTTGAAGCTGAATAGGAAACATTATCCCATCAATAAACACAGGATTAACCTTCACCAAAAACCAGTTTTAGACCAAAACTCAGAAAGGGTATGTAAACTCACGTTTCAATGTCACTCTTTCTAGTTAGCCAAGAAGCCTTGCTGAATGTCACTTATCTTGGTTCCCTGTCACTAAAAGCTCTGCTTCATTATTCAATTATTTCTTCAAAGTGCTGAATGTCCAGGGAAGTATTTTCTCCCAACAGCAGTGTAAAAATCTTAAAACAACCCTTCCCCTTTAAGAAAGCCAAGCCGCAAAAGGTCCAGAGACAGTAAGTCTAAGCTGTCTGCCAAGAATGTAATAAGGATGGAAAAAAACAAAAGGAGATTGCTTCTAACTACTGGTTCTCCGAACTGCTTAGAAAGTTAACAAGGGGTTCTATAGAACCTGATAGAACTGGTAGAATCCCACCCCTGGTTTACTCCCTCTTTGTACACAGTAACTTGCTCTGCCAATGTTAGGGTGTGTGTGGCTTTCTCCTTGTCATTTCTTTGATCAGGGTATTCTTTTCTGATTGATTATTTGTTTAATATTGATCCCTGTTTATCTGAGAGTTGGCTAATTGAGTTGTGTTCTGGTCTTTTTGTTTCCTTTTTTATTGTGTAAATTGATTGTCACTATATGTCTATTAATGGCTGATCTGAATGCCAAGTTTCTAGGAATTCTCTATAACAATGGTTCTCAATCTATGATTTGTAGTTCCCTGGGGGCTGTGATGTCATCATAGGGGGTCCATGAAGGCTTGATTATGTTATGTTATGATTTAAATCTTGAGTTAAGTCTTGAGGATCTGTGGCGATGGCCCATGGCCACAAAAGGTATTTAAAGAGGGTCCATGATGAAGAAAAGGTTGAGAACAACTGCTCTGGTATTTTTTTTTATTTTTTTTTCTGGTAGTCACAATTATTTTATTATTTTTATTTATTTATTTATTTATTTATTTATTTATTTATTTATTTATTTATTTGATTTGCCAATTGTTTACAAGATAATAAGTATAAATGTATACATAGTTGTGAATACATGAAATGGTTACATATAAGAAAAATAAAAGAATAAGAGAAACAATAGGACAGGGACGGTAGGCACGTTGGTGCGCTTATGCACGCCCCCTACAGACCTCTTAGGAAAGGGGTGAGGTCAATAGTAGACAGTCTAAGGTTAAAGTTTTTGGGGTTTGGGGAAGAAACTACAGAGTCGGGTAGAGTATTCCAGACATTGACCACTCTATTGCTGAAGTCGTATTTCCTGCAATCAAGTTTGGTGCGGTTTACTTTGAGTTTGTATCTATTGTGTGCTCTTGTGTTGTTATGGTTGAAGCTGAAGTATTCATTGACAGGTAGGACATTGCAATGTATGATTTTGTATACCATGCTTAATTCAGACCGAAGATGCGTAATTCAAGGTTTTCTAGTTCTAGAATTTCAAGTCTGGTGGCATAAGGTATTCTACAGCGAGTAGAGGAGTGGAGAACTCTTCTTGTGAAATATTTCTGGACTTTCTCAATTGTGCTAATATCAGATACGTAGTGTGGGTTCCAGACTGATGAACTGTATTCGAGTATTGGTCTAGCAAATGTTTTGTATGCTCTGGTTTGTAGTGTGATATTACCAGAGAAAAAGCTACGTGAGGATTAGGTTAACAACTCTTAATGCCTTTTTGGCTATGTAGTTGCAGTGTGCTCTAGCACTTAGATCATTAGAGGTGAGTATTCCAAGGTCCTTTACAGAGCTTGGGTCATCAACAAGATCTTGACTATTCAGCTTGTATTTTATTTTCTGATTTTTTTTGCCAATATGTAAGACAGAGCATTTATTTGTTGAGATTTGAAGTTGCCATTTGTTTGACCATTCGGATACATAGTCAAGATCTTTTTGTAGGGTAGCAGTATTGTCTGTGGTATTGAACAGCTTTACATCATCAGCGAAGAGAACGCAATTGCTCTTAATATGATCACAGAGGTCGTTTATGTAGAGTATGAAGAGAGTTGGTCCTAGAACACTGCCTTGGGAACACCACTATTGACAGGTACTGGATTTGATAGGACGCTCCCGATTTTGACCATTTGTTGTCTGTTTGACAGGAATGCTTCTATCCAGTTATTCAGTTGTCCAGAGATACCATAGGATTTTATTTTTAGGAGTAGTTTGTCGTGTACCACTGAATCAAAGGCTTTACAGAAGTCTATGTAGATTGCGTCTATTGTTTTGCCCTGGTCGAGTTGTGTCGTCCATATGTTTTTGCAGTGTAAGAGTTGCAGATTACAGGATAGTTTTTTCCTGAAACCAAATTTCTGGATTTAGCTTTGATTAGGATGCTCCCAGATTCCTAGCTGAATTTATAGTTAGGTCTGTCCATGTATTATGAGATTAAGGAGTTTTCCTGATGTCTTCCCACTGCTATTTGGAACCTTGGCATTCAGACAAAAGAGACATCAATGGACACATTTACACACCATTCAAAGATATAAAAGGAGGAGGAGGAGGAGGAGGAGGAGGAGGGAGGGGAGGAGGAGGAGGAGGAGAAGAAGAAGAGGAGGAAGAAGAAGAAGAAGAAGAAGAAGAGGAAGAAAAACTAGAACACACAAAATCCCATAGATTCTGTTAAAATGTCTCTGGCATGTCCTCAATCATGTTAGTTTTGATCTAGGTCCCTCTTGAATCCTAGGGACAGAAGAGATGATTGCTGAATTGCATGGATCCAGATTATCAACACTATTTCAAAAGGGAATTGTATCATCAATCTTGAAGGAGGGGAGGGCATCTTTTGAACCAATCCTCAGAACCATTCAAAGCATGTAAAATTGCTTTGAATAAACATTATACTATATTGGAAAAGAGCAGAACTGACAGGAAAATAAGATAAGTTGTTGCAATGTTCTAATATGACAAATTTAAAGAGAGATAAAGAGAAGAGATGCTATTATAAGAATAGAAGGGAAGCTTTGAACATATCTTAGCAAAAGCCAAAAAAACATTTTCCTGAGCAGTCTGTGGCTGATTAGGTGCTACAGGAAATAGAGAAATATTGATGTAACAAGTTTAAAGAGAAATGACAACTCACATTTGATTCTTGTTGTGCCTCTTGAACTAAATAGCATTAGAAACAAAGGATGCATGAAAATTAAGACAGAGTAGGTTAAACTCTATGTTTAAATAAAGATTAAAGACAAAAAGTTTGTTGACTAAGAAAATTCTCATTTGCTTCCAAATATATTTTTATGAAATATGAAAAGTCAGTGCTGTTATTAGGAACAGTACAGAAAGGAGTAGCATAAACATTGAAAGAACCATGTAGCTAGTTACTAAATATAGCTTTTATCATTTTACAATGTTTCATAGGGCAAAGATGCCTCCATTCTACATGCTCCATAATAAAGCAAGTTAAGTTTCAATAAACATTCTTGGCAACATATTTACAAAAATTTGGAAGACTATCTGGAAAAGGATTATGTGAAATTTAGTTTTGCAGAAGTCAATTTAAATTCTACATTTTCAAAAAGTAATGAGCATATGACAGGCACATTTGAGCTTTAATAATAACCCAATTCCTTACATTTATCAGTACATTAGAAGGAATGAATGAATACTGTTAAAAATGGCTTGGGAACATCCAGGTATTACTCTATCACTTACTCTATCTAGGTCAAACTTTTTTAATCACCATAGGCTAACATGGCTCTCCTCCTACAGTATCCAGGTCAGAGTAATGCAACTGATTTTATTTTCAAAAGACTATCAAATTTGTCATAATAGTGTTGTGAAAGTTCCTTCATAGATCCAAGCTCCATCTCTGCTCACTTAATATACATGGGAAATATCTATTCCTTGTCATAACTATCATGACAGAGTGATAATATCAAACTCTTATTTGAACGTGTATCTTATTTGTTGCAATTCTTACATAAGAATATTTAAGATTTCACTCAGTTTGTTTCATTGGCGGGCTTTGCATTATATAAAAACACACTTAGGGATATTTGTGTTAGCTGCCCATTTCATTTCACTTTCATAACAAGTCTGTGAAAAGTATACCAACCGTTTCAAGTCCCTTCAGGTAATTTAAGAATGGAGAATATATCCATCCTAAGAAACAGCTAGTCTCAATCTATACTTGTTTTTTCAAAAGCCCAGGCTATCATGATGGTCTTCTGCCTGTGGACTTCTTGTTGGCTATGGCTTTATTTACAACACAATTTCCTCTCCTCTGCTGAGAATGACAGAGAAGTGGCCAGTTTGCCAGCATTATTGCCAGTTTGTTCCCATTACTATCTTGGAGAGGGAAAGATCAATTCTCTTATCCTTCAAGTCTGTATCAAGTGCCACAATGAATATTCAGAATTCAAAATTGAGAGACTTTTCTGATTATAATTTATCTTTTTAAATTTTTGTTATATCTGGAGAAACTTTAATTTTGTGCCAGTAGCTTTTAGTTTAAGAGCTGCAGATTGTGAATATTATTCACTCTGAAAATTCAGTTCATTATAATCGGATCTCTCAGACAACTCTCTCTGCTAGGTCCATATTGCCTGCCTTTGTCTTTCCCAGTAGAATTCTTTCAGTCCATACAAAACAGTCTAAAGCAGGGGTCCCCAACCACCGGTCCACGGACCGGTACCGGTCCGTGGAACAAGTCCTACCGGGCCGTGGCTTGCTGGGCGCGCCATCTTGTTTGATGAAAAAGTGCTTCCGGTGAGCTTTTCCGGGTAGAAAGCTCACCGGAAGCACTTTTTCATCAAAACAAGATGGCGGCGCCCAGCTGATGTCGGTACCGGGCCGCGCCATAAAAAAGGTTGGGGATACCGGGCCACGGCATAAAAAAGGTTGGGGATCACTGGTCTAAAGGAGATCAAATACTCCAAACCTCATAAGCTATAATCATAGAAACAGTGTACTCATATGAGGTAGATAACTGGACATTTTTTTTTCAGTTATTCATCTTAGTTCCATTTACACCAGTGCATGAGTAGGGGTGCCCAATTAGTTACCTAATCTAAATAAGTCTCTTGTTTGGAACAGTGTGCCTTCTGCTATTAGACAGGCCCCAATTCTTCTAGTCTTATGTGAAGCCCCTGAGACCTGGGTGTTCAGCAGGCCTTCAGCAATTGTGGTGGATCTTATTAGTCTTCCTGGTTCATTATTGTGTTATAACTGTTTCTCAGTGCTTGGGAAGTTAATTATTATTTTGTCATATTGTTATTTTTTGTTATGTACTGTTTAAATGTTAATCTTATTACTATTACTACTATTTATCCGAAATGGTTTATTTGTCTGAAATGGTATAGGGTTTCCTGCCTAAGCAGGGGGTTGGACTAGAAGACCCCCCCCTGCCAAGGTCCCTTTCAACTCTGTTATTCTATTCTACTCTGGAGGTCTTAGAGTTAGACATTGTCGTGGCCAACTTATATCCAGAGGAGACTGATACTAAGGAGCTTGTTTTGGAAGCTCAGCATTAAGGGGAAGCAAACAATGAAGCACTCAAAGTTGACTCTGCAAACAATCATCCAGAGCACCTGCACATGGGGTTAAAGGATAAGGAATTTGATCCCAAGAAATTGCCCAGTCCTGAACAGAGCAAAGGCACCCTGCCCTTGCACCTTCTCATCTGGCAGGGCCTTCCCAATCTTGATCTCATACTAAAGACTTCTTTAATACCAACTCCACCCAGCTAAAATCCATTGGGAACAATTATCTGCACCGTGCCCACCTGAAGGCTTGAACCTCTTGCCTCCTGGAACTCTGTCATTCTGAACCTGGGTCAGCTGAGGACCTACACACAATTAAATAGACCCATGCACTCTGACCTGGCAAAACTCCACCAATTGCTTTATATTATCACTGCTTTGGATTCATTTTCAGGCATGTTGTTGTAATGTGTGAGCAACTGCACACATGTACTGCCTCCTATTGCTTGTATTTGCTTTAAACTTGAAATAAATCCTTTGAAACCGCGTGTGTGTGTATGTGTGTGTATGCAAAAGCATCTAAGCCTAGTAAATCCAATAAATAAAATAACCAAGCAGTGATATTTATTGTGCTCCCAGCCATGAGGGCAGTTCCTTAATGTCTAAGTATCTGTCTTCAATAGAGTGGAAGGAATGGTTGGAATAACCTCTCTTCCTTTCCTGTTATGTGGGTCCAATCTAGACCGACAGGCTAGGCCAGCTATCTCACTCTGCCTTGAGTAAGACTTTGTGCCTTCTGCTAAAGTTCCTTCTCCTTGCCAAGTTCCCTGCTAAGATCACTCCTTAATCTAGCAAAGTCATGGCAGACAAACTATTCCTGGAGTCCACACATTCCTGGATTTTATAGTCATTCAATCATTCCATAACTTTCCCTGTCACAGGAATGCAGAGGAACTGAACACATGCTGGAATCATTCTGCACTTTCTGAGAATTCAACAGCTGGGATCTTACCACAATGGAATAATTGTTTAATGGCCTAACTACTCCACTACCCCAGGGTATTTTGTTATAGTTTATTACATTTTTGTATTGTTTTTACTGATATATTACTCTAAGATTTTAACAACGAAACAATGTTTGTGTGCCTGCCTTTGAGCTACTGCTGACTCCTGGCAACTATCTAGACCAGGGGTCCCCAGTCCATGGGCTGCAGCCCACTACTGGGCCATGGCATATTCATGACCAGGCCGCATGAGAAGCAGGGTAATGCACAGCTCAACTTGTGCAAGTTGAGCTGCCTGCGCATACATGTGTGCTGGCCCACTGCTTATATGGCCGGGTTCCCCTCTCCTCCCCCACCAGGCCACCAAACTGCAAAGGTTGGGACCACTAATCTAGACCACTGATCCTTGCAGTTTTCTTGGTAAGGTTTTTTCAGATGTAGTTTGCCCATGCCTGCTTCCTGGGGCTGAGAAAAAGTTACTGATTTGGAGCCATTCCGATGGCTTCATGCCAGAGACAGAGCTAGAAATCACAGTCCTGTTTTCTAGCCCAGTGCCATAATCTCTATATTAAACTAGCTCTCTAATTTGATTTATGGTAAATAACAAATCTCTAAAAAAAATAAGCACAAAATTCAGTTCAGTAATTTACGTTTTGCTGCATGTGTGAAACATCATCAGCTTGCAACTTGGACAGCTGAGCAGTGCTGTGCACAGATGCGCAGCATTTGAATAAGCACTTTTTTCCTGCTTTTTCAACTGTAGCTGTGCCACGCAAAGCAGGAAATAACGGTCAGGTAAGAGCCCGGGCGGGCAGGTGGGCCAAAACAGTAGCAGACATAGAACCGGTTCTGTGTCTGCTGCTCTTCAGAGCTACTGGTTCTACAGAGCTGGACAGAACCAGTAGAATCCTATCCCTGACAAAATTTCAACAATAATTTCCAAAGGTCCAATGGGAATCTCCCTAAAAGCCAGTCATGTTAGTTTTATGAGCCATGGTGGCACAGTGGATAGAATGCAGTCCTGCAGTCTAACTCACTGCTCACTCCAAGAGATTGATTCTGACTGGCTCAAGGTTGACTCAGCCTTCCATCCTTCCGAGGTCAGTAAAATGAGAACCCAGACTCTGTAAACCACTTAGAGATGGCTGCAAAGCACTGTGAAGTGGTATATAAATCTAAGTGCTATTGTAAGTGGTATTGATTTTATTGGGAAGAGAAATGTAAAAATGTAACAATTCCTCAATACTTAAACACTGTATAGATATTACTATTATCACTACTTTCTTTAGATTGGAAACAGAAAAAAAAAACTAGATTTGGATCCATTGTGGTCAATAGGGCTGATTAAACCTTGACTGATTTCTCAATTGATTTTACTAGGCTTACCTACTGTAGAATCTTAGTTATCAATTGACTCTAAGCAGATATAACTTAAGCTCCATTGATTTCACTGGAAAATAAATGCAACTAATATTGTTTTGATAGCCATTTTTAGAAATACATTCCACTGATTAGATGCTGATAAGTCCACTACAAACATCAATCTTTAAAAACCTGTCTACTGCGGCATTTAGAAAATTGAAAAATGTAATGCAAACTTGTCTTAGCAAGAATAACAGAATAATAGTATGACAGAGTTGGAAGGGACTTTAGAGGTTTTCTAGTCCAACCTCTGTTCAAGCAGGAAACCCTATATCATTTCAAAAGTAGCAGAGTACGCTGCATACTAAGGGACAAATTCAGAAAATGTAAGCATTTTTAAATGAATTTAAGGTATTCCATATTCAACGTAAATGTCCTTTTCTAAAATGTACAGGAGACCAGGCTATCTTATTACCATCTTCTCCTTTATTCTTATATGAATTAGTGTCACCATAAATGAAGGGAAACCAATACCATGCAAGTAGGTTTCAACATGAAAGGAAGAGGAGGAGGAGGAGGAGGAGGAGGAGGAGGAGGAGGAAGAGACAGGTTAGCAGAAGTATAAAAAGAAAACAAACTAACAACCTAAATATACTCAGCCAACATGGAGTATTACCTGGCTACTTGGAAATTAAGGAAAACAAGAGAAAGGGTTATGAAAATAGAAGAAGGCCTAATTGGAGTGACTTGCATCCAAACAGGAATTTGCGACATTTGTCCCACTTCTTTTTATCTAATACTGACCAAATGTTATCATCTGATCATATTTTATAGTTCAAATTTGTTATCAAAGGAATTCAGTGTTACCTTGACAAAAAAGATATATTGCTGTAAAAAATTGGTAAGAAAATGTATTTTGCTTAACTTCTCGTGAGGCAAACAAAAAACCAAATTTGTGTGGAGAAGTTACATCAATTTTCATTTAAGGGTACCATTGGTGGTGCTGAGAACTCCCTGTCTTTATCAGAAAATATACAGGATGACTCATAGCTGGCTTACAGACATCTATCAAAATCACATTAGACAGAATAGTCTGATTCACATAGCTTAGTAAACCAATGGGATTTGTTTGGTGTTGGTTTAGTATGAGTGTGAATTCAGCAACTGTGGTAGTAAAAATGTTTTATGATTTTGCTTTGTGCATATGTCTAGACACTATGTTACACCCAACAAAACATAGTTAAAATAAACTAAAACCAACTTAACAGATTTTGTTCTGGAAAGCTTGTTTAATGAATTCAAGATGAAGGAATGAAAGCTTTTAGAAAACAACAATTTAGAAACCAGTGCATAGTTACAGAATTTCTGTATGATGTAGGATTAATTGAATTAAGAGAAGTTGAAAAGAGAATCATCTTAAATAGTACAAAGCAGATTATTTTCAAAAATGTAATCCTGATTTTAAAAGCACTTCGACTTGTTTGAAATTTGCCTCTGCTATTTCTGAAATATCTCTCTTCTACATAGAATAATGCAAGATTAATATAAGAGAGCTTTGGCCTTGATAACACGGTAAAATAATTTTATGGCATATTTTTGTAAATATACATATAATTAGGTTTATAAATTAACATTGTATTGAAGACTTAAAATCTACAACAATGAATTACTGAGAAATGCTCAGTAATGTGGAAAGGTTATGTTTTTCACATAACCCATTCTGATTAATACTTATCTTTATTATATGACGTGGTGGCGCAGTGGTTAGGATGCAGTACTGCAGGGTAACTCACTGCTCACTCCAGGAATTTGATTATGTGAGGCTCAAGGTTGACTCAGCAATTCCATCCTTCTGAGATCAGTAAAATAAGGACCCAGATTGTTGGGGGCAATATGCTGACTCTGTAAACCATTTAGAGAGGGCTGTAAAGCACTGTGAAGTGGTATATAAGTCTCAAAGTTAACCGCACCAAACTTGATTGCAGGAAATACGACTTCAGCAATAGAGTGGTCAATGTCTGGAATACTCTACCCGACTCTGTAGTTTCTTCCCCAAACCCCAAAAACTTTAACCTTAGACTGTCTACTATTGACCTCACCCCTTTCCTAAGAGGTCTGTAGGGGGCGTGCATAAGCGCACCAACGTGCCTACCGTCCCTGTCCTATTGTTTCTCTTATTCTTCTTTTATTTTTCTTATATGTACCCATTCCATGTATTCACAACTATGTATACACTTATACTTATTATCTTGTAAACAATTGGCAAATCAAATAAATAAATAAAATAAATAAGTGCTGTTGCTAGTGCTAAATTCTAAATTAAACTATAGATTAATCAATCAGAATAGAGCTGGGAGGAACCTTGGAGGTCTTCTAGTCCAACTACCTGGTCAAGCAGGAGACCTATACCATTTCCGATAGGTGGCTGTCCAGACTTTTCTTTAAAACCTCCATTGATGTAACACCTACAACTTCTAAAGGCAAGCTGTGGTAGATTAGTACTTATTTATATGCTAAAATATCATTTTTTAAAATTAATTAATGCTACCAAAAGTACAGATCAATGTAAGAATTAGTTACAAAGACATGTTTAACATGATATGGGGAAAATAAATGAAATTTTCCATAATCCACAATCACATCAAATTTTTATAACTCGTCAAAACCATTCTTCCGGCTTCAGAAGAACAGACTCTAAAGCCACAAAACTGTATGAGCTTTATAAAAAGCTTTTTTCTATTGACTTAAGGATGAATACATCCTATTGACTTAAAGTATGAAATGAATTTGGTAACATATAGAAGACAGAACAGTTAATTCTTTTTTCTTCTGTCAGCATTGCTTTAAATTTACAGCATATCCATTGATATCAAGACCATTATCCTGCCATTATTTGTTATAATGTTAAATCTAAAACTCTTTCCCTATTGGGGAAAAATAAAGGATTGATGTTTGTTCATGTAGTTATTATCATATAAGAATCATTTCTATGAAAACATTAAATTGTAACCTTTACATGAATCATCGTTTAATAGTCACAAATACTCATTATATGCCATCAAGTAGGTATTCATTCTTAGCACCCACATCAATAAAATGTTTATTTTTATTTTTATTTATTTATTTATTTGATTTGCCAATTGTTTACAAGATAATAAGTATAAGTGTATACATAGTTGTGAATACATGAAATGGGTACATATAAGAAAAATAAAAGAAGAATAAGAGAAACAATAGGACAGGGACGGTAGGCACGTTGGTGCGCTTATGCACGCCCCCTAAAGACCTCTTAGGAAAGGGGTGAGGTCAATAGTAGATAGTCTCAGGTTAAAGTTTTTGGGGTTTGGGGAAGAAACTACAGAGTCGGGTAGAGTATTCCAGACATTGACCACTCTATTGCTGAAGTCGTATTTCCTACAATCAAGTTTGGTGCGGTTAACTTTGAGTTTATATCTATTGTGTGCTCTTGTGTTGTTATGGTTGAAGCTGAAGTATTCATTGACAGGTAGGACATTGCAATGTATGATTTTATATACCATGCTTAAATCAGACCGAAGACGGCGTAATTTAAGGTTTTCTAGTTCTAGAATTTCAAGTCTGGTGGCATAAGGTATTCTAGAACGAGTAGAGGAGTGGAGAACTCTTCTTGTGAAATATTTCTGGACTTTCTCAATTGTGCTAATATCAGATACGTAATGAGGGTTCCAGACTGATGAGCTGTATTCGAGTATTGGTCTAGCAAATGTTTTGTATGCTCTAGTTAGTAGTGTGATATTACCAGAGAAAAAGCTACATAGGATTAGGTTAACAACTCTTAATGCCTTTTTGGCTATGTAGTTGCAGTGGGCTCTAGCACTTAGATCATTAGAGGTGAGTATTCCAAGGTCCTTTACAGAGCTTGGGTCATCAACAAGATCTTGACTATTCAGCTTGTATTTTATTTTCTGATTTTTTTTTGCAAATATGTAAGACAGAGCATTTATTTGTTGAGATTTGAAGTTGCCATTTGTTTGACCATTCTGATACATAGTCAAGATCTTTTTGTAGGGTAGCAGTATTGTCTGTGGTATTGAACAGCTTTACATCATCAGCGAAAAGAACGCAGTTGCTCTTAATATGATCACAGAGGTCATTTATGTAGAGTATGAAGAGAGTTGGTCCTAGAACACTGCCTTGGGGAACACCACTATTGACAGGTACAGAATTTGATAGGACGCTCCCAATTTTGACCATTTGTTGTCTGTTTGCCAGGAATGCTTCTATCCAGTTATGCAGTTGTCCAGAGATACCATAGGATTTTATTTTTAGGAGTAGTTTGTCGTGTACCACTGAATCAAAGGCTTTACAGAAGTCTATGTAGATTGCGTCTATTGCTTTGCCCTGATCGAGTTGTGTCGTCCATATGGTTTTGCAGTGTAAGAGTTGCAGATTACAGGATAGTTTTTTTCTGA
Organism: Notechis scutatus; assembly: GCF_049901735.1. Lineage (NCBI taxonomy): Eukaryota > Metazoa > Chordata > Lepidosauria > Squamata > Elapidae > Notechis > Notechis scutatus. The sequence goes on from NC_142010.1 coordinate 60,455,803, forward strand.
AACCAAATTGTTTATTGGAGAGTAGGTTGTTTGTCTCTAAGTGGAGGATGATGGATTGGTTAATAATTGATTCCATGACTTTACAGGTGACGCAGCATAAGGAGATTGGTCTGTAATTTTCAACTAGGCTGGGGTCTCTTTTTTTGAAGATGGGGATGACTGTGGTTTGTGACCATAGGTTAGGCAAGGAGCTGGTCCTGAAAGATTTTTCAAAGATTATGCTTAGAGGTTTGGCTATGGCAGTGGATAGCTTTTTAAAGAAGTAGGCACATATTCCATCCGGTCCAATAGATAGGGATGGTTTTAGATTGCGTAGTGCTTTTTCAACATTGTCTTCTGTGAAATCGATATGTATTAGATCATTGTTGTTATCTGTGGTACGGCTAGGAAATACTGGGCATGATCCATTGCTGTTTACAAATACTGAGCCGAAGAATGTGTTAAAGATGTTGGCTTTAGTGGTGTTGTCGTTGCAGTCTTTACCATCAGGTCCTATCAGGGGTGGGATGGACCTTGTGTCTTTTAGTTTGTTGTTTACAAAATTGTAAAAAGCGCGGGTGGAATTGGTGCTTAGAAGGTTTTCCTCTTGTTTAATGTGATAATTGGTGCATTCGGTCTTTATCTGGTGGCATAAATTTTTGTATCGGCTTTTGAAATTGGCAACGTGACCAGATTTGTTTTTCCACCAGAGTGATCTCATTTTGGATTGAAGTTTCCTTATTGTTATGGGTAATCTGCTTTTTTTGTTTTGTTTTGGGAGTTGTTGTTGGTACATATAGTTTGATGACTTTTTTGACTTCAAGTAAAAATATGTTGTAATGGTCTTCAACAGTATTGCATCCAATGAATAGAGATTGCCAATCAAGGGATGAGAGATTGTTGTCTATAAGATCATAGTTGCCTTTTTTGAAGTTATAATTGGGGATTACATCATTGTGGTGATTTTTGTGTGGGTGTATGTTGAGACAAAAGTCAATCATATTGTGGTCACTGCTGGAAAAGGGTTCTTTAGTTTGTATTCCGTAAATTAAATTCAAACTATTGCAGAAGATGAGATCGAGGCAGTTGTTTAGTCTAGTATTGTTGGTTACTAGTTGTTCCAGTCCCAGATTTGTAATAGCATTGTAGAAGGTTGCGTGTATGGTTTCAGTTGTACATTCATTTAGGGTCCAGTCAATATGAGGTAGATTGAAATCACCAAGAAAGATAAAAGGGTATGGGCAGGATGCTGCCCATGTTAGTAATGTATTTAGCTTGTTTACATGTTCGATGTCATAATCAGGTGCTCTGTAACATAGTAAGAATCGAATTGTGATATTTAAGGATAGTTCACAGATGATGGTCTCAGGAAGAGCAAGCTCCTGGGTAACTTGGATATTTTTTAGATATAAGGACTTTTTATAAAAAATAGCAACACCACCTCCTCTATGAATTTCATGATCTGATCAGTAAACATGATAGTCTCTTACTGTGGTAATGGAGTCAGGGAGAGATGCATTGAGCCATGTTTCACAGACAAATATAATGTCGAATTTAGCCATATTTAGTAGGAGGAAAAATTCAGGTATTTTATTTGCGAGGCTTCTTGCATTGAGTAGTTTGCATTTAAGGCCAGCAGTAGTTGGAATTGAGGTAGTTAGGGGCGTGCGTGCCTAGTCTTGGGTGATGTCTCCAGAAGGATATATTCCCAACCTGCTTCTTCAGGTCTTCCAATGGGGAAACCATCACCAGTGTAACTGGGTCCATCCATCCACATTGCTGCTGGTCATCCCCTTTTTTTTCTTTTCCCAGAATTAAAGCCTTCTCCAGAAAGCTTTGAATAATGTGTCCAAAGTAGAATAATGTGAGCCTGTTCATTTGTGCCTCAAGTGGGTTAATTTGTTTGACTTTTCTTTTTTCCCCTTGGCTACTATATTCTTTCCCAACATCAAAGTTCAAAATGACAATGTTCTTCCCATCTTGCTTCGTCTTCATTTCCTAGTTTTGCTTTCATAGAATATCACAGGGAATACCATCTTCACAAATATTAAGAATGCAATATTATTAATCCTTGCCTAGACATCATTGTAACCAAATAGGGACCCTATAAAATATTAAACACAAGCTTTAAAAGATCTGCTTCTGATCTTTTCCCCCCTGAAACTGTATTACAGCTTCTATAATAGTTGGCACCTCACTACATTGAGTTATAAAATTGCACTCAAGCAAGATGTTGATATATAAATATCATAAGCTTTCAATACGGTACTGCTTCATTAGCAAGAATGCAGGGTTGTTTTTCATTCATTCTAAGTTCTAAGACAAAATACAGATATTGAATAATAACTATGAACAGGCTTTGCTGCAGCCTCTCATCCATGTTTGCATTGCATCTTTCTTTCCTGATGTCTTTAATAATCTTTGATAAACATGGGCTGGCAATTAAAGGAATCAAAACCAATTAGAGCACCAATTAGGAAAACCTGATTATTTTGTACAGTGCCTGCACAAAATGTTCCAGTTTAAATACAACCAAATAGTTCATTTTTCTGCCTGATCAGAAACCTGCCTTTGAAAGGTCCCATCTTAATATCCTCCATATCTTAATGTAATTTATATATTATGCAATGTTAGATTATGACTTGCATATGTGTTTATATTCATCTACATATATGGAAATATGAATTTAACTGCAAACACATTAACCAAGATATAATCTGGGTTATACTCAGGGGTGGGATTCTACTGGTTCTCACCTATTCGCTAGAACCTGTTGTTAACTTTCTAAGCAGTACGGAGAACCGGTTGTTAGAAGAAATCTCCTTTTGTTTTCTTCCACTTTACAATGCTAATCCTGTAAGGAAGGCAGGAAACATTCTGGTGTTGTTGCTTTTAGAAACTGCCTCTCAGTTAACCCTTATTACATTCTTGCGGTACACCTAGACTTCTTGTTTCCGGAGCTTCTCTAGAGTTTTTTTTTTCTTCTTTGTTGGTACTTTGCTTGACTTTCTTAAAGGGGAAGGGTTGTTTTAAGATTTTTACACTGCTGTTGGGAGGAGATACTCCCCTGTTGGAGTTAGCACTTTGAAGAAATAATTGAATAATGAAGCAGAGCTTTTAGTGACAGGGAACCAAGATAAGTGACATTCAGCAAGGCTTCTTGGCTAGCTAGAAACATTGTCACTCAAATGTGAATTTACATAACCTTTCTGAGTTTTGGTCTAAAACTGGTTTTTGATGAAGTTTAATTCTGTGCTTGGTGATATTAAATACTGTGTTTATTGATGGAATAATTTTCCCTATACAGCTTTGTTTGGAAGGAAAAAGGTTAATCTCTGTTCCTGAAAATAAACTGGGTTGAAAAATCTGGCAAGTTCCTGTGTCTATTTGTACTGGTAATTGGTTTAACAGACAACAGCTACTGTTGTGATTTAATTGTTTGTATTGTGTCTGATTTTTTTCTTGCCTCATGGTTTCTTTTTTTATCTGAGGAGGGGGGTCTTTCTTCACTGCTTTAGTGATATCTGGCACTGTCCTTTTGGGGACGCAAGCTTGGCACTGATTTCTTTACTACCTTCCTGGGGGGCATGTTATCTTTCCTTAAATTTGGATGATTTCCTTAGGATATCTTGTGAGGTGAGTGAGACCAGCGGGTGTCTTAAAGTGGTGCAAATGGATCTAAGGATTGCTTCTCCTGGACAGCTTAAATCAGGGGTCCCCAACCACCGGTCCGCGGACCGGTACCGGTCCGCGGAACAACTCCTACCGGGCCGCTGGCTTGCTGGGCGCCGCCATCTTTTTTTCATGAAAAAGTGCTTCCGGTGAGCTTTTCCGGGTAGAAAGCTCACCGGAAGCACGTTTTCATCAAAAAAAGATGGCGGCGCCAGCGCTTCCGGTGAGCTTTTCCGGGTAGAAAGCCATTTCTACCCGGAAAAGCTCACCGGAAGAAGCTGGTGCCGCCATCTTTTTTGATGAAAATGTGCTTCCAGTGAGGTCACCGGAAGCACTTTTTCATCAAAATGACGATGGCGCGTGATGCGTGCACGTAAGCGCGGCGTCAAAAAGGTTGGGGATCACTGGCTTAAATGACCTCTCTGCTAAAGGGTTTCACTTTATGAACAAGAATTGGCTGCTGATAGTTATCATTGCATTAAAACTATTTTAATTCCTCAAGGTGCTCTGGCACCCTGCCTGATTTGTAAGTCCAGCTTGCAGGTATTTTTAATCTAATGATTGGTATTTAGGGCAGCTTTTTGCAAGCAAAGAAGCTTTTTGTATTTTTGTACAGGTAATCCTTGACTTACAACAGTTCATTTAGTGACCATTCAAAGTTACATTGGCACTGAAAAAAATGACTTATGACCATTTTTCACACTTACGACCGTTGTAGCATCCCCACTGTCATGAGAGGCCAGGCAAGGAGAAGCGCCCGTCGATGTGAGTGATGTCAAGTTGGCCATGCCCAGCCAATCACATGACCACCAAGCCATGCCCAGCCAGTCACATGATCACGAAGCCACGCCCACCAACTAAACCACATCCACAGAACTGGTTGTTAAAAAATTTGAATCCCACCCCTGGTTATACTCTAAATAAACTGTTCAGATTAGAAAACATGTACCTAGATGTTACTGTTCTTCTTTATACACAGATAGGCAAGCCAATGTGTACATGTTTAGAAGCTAATAGAAGCAGAAGTAGCATTTGACATATGCAAATGTTGCATGACTGGATTGTGGCTAGAATAACTGAATTGTTCTAGTGAGCTCTGATAAAGTCACCTGCCCACTGCCAGCTTTTTTTCTAGCTGTTTCCTTACTTAGACATAATGCATCTGATGATAACACTGATGGGTATCCACAAGGTATGGTTAAAATAAAATCAAGGTAGCACAAGAAGGGTACTGAAATTGTGCCTATTTTTATGTGCTAAATTGGCCAAGTTTTGATTGCTCCATCGTGACTACCATTCTGATTATTTTGACCATACTCTGCCAACTCTCCTGATATTGTTTGGGCTTCAGTAGAAGATTAGGCTTCTAAGAGTCTTGTTGCTATGACAGCTCTCTGGTGAGGTGGGGAGGAAACAGAGTGTTGTTTCATCTCCATTGAGCTGAGAAACACAACACATAGATAAAGCTGCCTTGGGGAAGGGGCAGGTGGCCTAACGCAAGACACTGCATAAAGTTATATGTGGAAACATGGCCATAAGTATACAGATGAATTAAAAGACAGCAATTGCATTCTAAAAGAAAAATGTAGGAAGTGGTGATGATAAGGAATCGTTGCTATTTGGATTGAAACTCTTTGCTTTCAATACTGAAAGCCTTTATTCTCTTTGTATGGGCGCATGTATATGTGTTTAGGGAGGAGTGAAAGGGGAGAGAGAATAGAGACTGAATGTTCTCAATGTAAATTAAGAAAGATGAGAGAAAAGTTGCAGGTTTTTGTGTTTCAAAGCCTTCATGGCCTAGACCTTATGGTCTATGATCTGGGAAGAGTAGCAGCCAAATACTGCATATTTTAGGGCCTCCCTGCTGCTCTATTTCTTCCATACAATCTCATATCTATGCATTTGAGAAAGGGATGATAAATTCAGGAAAAAAAAACATGGAGAAACCATTGGTTCATTTCAAAAGATCCAAGGCTTAACTGCCTTGTACAGATTTGACAGACTTGCACTAACCTACATCACCCAACAAGAACACAACTTCTAGGCACTTATCCTGCTTTTCTAGGCTCAACTTCTGCAGTCCTGTTTTCTGTCTGTCTTTTTCATTCTTATATCCACCCCCTCATTGAGAGCACATTTTGATTGGCCACTACACTGAGGACTTTTTCTGCATTCTCCCTATTTTTCCTGAATAACATTTTATGCAGTTAACATAAGATCTGTCTTGTTAGTATATTGTTTATAACATTTACTTTAGAGGAAGAAGTCCCCAGTTTGATACCCAGGAACACCCAAACTACCTCCTTTTCTGCTAAGAAGTTGTTGTTGTTTTTTTGGTTTTTAATAAGTCCACCAGTACACTCTTTTTTTTTTTTAGAGGTACATATTACTTAAGTCTTATACAAGCATGGATTACATTGGAAACAGTTCCATGAGACCAAAACTGTCCAAGTACCGCAGTATGAGTAGAGTGACATAGCATATACTTATCAAATAACAAGTATACAGTATTAAGGCTTCCAATGTAAATATAACACATTTATAGCAATTTATTAAACTGCCCAAGAAAAGGGAAATTAGGTTATCATGGACACTACTGAAATCAGTGAGTCTGAATTAGTTTATATACATTTTTCTAATGCTAGCTTCTTAAATGGTCTAAAATATATGCAGACTTCTGGGATAATTACTGTCCTTAAAAAGCAAAAATTGTTTAATAAAAATATTTATTTATTTAATACTTTATTGAAATTTCTTCAGTGGAAGTTGTGCTGTATGCCACTTGAACATCCTGCTCTTAAATATTTCTTCTGCTTTCAATACACATACATATAGACATACAGACACAGACGCACGGATACACACACAAACAAAGGGCGAAAAATAAAGAACAAAAATACAGAAACAAACAGAAAAAGTGCAACAACAGAAACATATATAATTCATAAAGAAAATCACTATGTCCAATTTCAAACATGTTATTAAAACCTGATTACACTAAATAATATTGATTTGTCTTTCCGTTACCTCAGTAGAAAGGCAGTTCATAAACAGAAAACATAGCATTGATCCAAGATTGTAAAGACCACTGTCTTTCCAAATCTGAAGATGATCCCCATGCTTTATACTTTATGATTCCTATGCTTTATACTTTTAAAACATAAGTTAATTATTAGTTAGTATTGCTAAGCCACCAATATTAAAAATCAGTCTTCAGGAATCATGCAGGGATGAGCTAAGTGACAGTCACTGGCTTCAAAATAGTGGGCAATCTGATCCCTACTCTTTTTAATTTGTGTTGCCAGCACAGTATGTGCACAAACAGTGTCTGCCTGTCTGTGCCACCATTTTGAACCCAATGATCCCTGCTGGAAACACTCTTGCATCATGCCACGAAATAGCTAAGTTAAGTCCTCTGTTTTACATCCACATAAGATGTACTGAGATCCTAATGTGAAAAAAGGCACATTTCAAAGACAGTTCCTTTTTTTCACCCTGGGAAAACTGAAATTCTAAAGATTACAGCATATAAAATACTGCTTGCACACTTCTGATTTAAACTACTTGATTTAAATCTGTACTGATCTTTCTAGCATTCAGGAGAGAGTTTGCATTTCCAAATAAATAACATGACCTGAAAAGCTGTTAGGTCATATCATCCAACAGTATAAATACTAAATTACCTCATAAAATAAAATGTATTTCTGACACAAGGCAGAATCTTGTTATAGGCAAAACTCCATATCAAGTCTTGACATTTAAATAGTACATATGTAGAAATCTGACTACTTTTATCTTTGACTAGAATTCACTTTGTTTGGTTCTCATATGTCCACCGACATTTATACATATAAGAAATAAATATACATTTATCCGGCAGAATGATATAAACCATTTTTACCAAAATAAAATGTTTATTTAGAATGATGTTTAATACACACACACACACAACACGCACAAAACACACATATATATTCTTAAGTTTTCATTTTCTAGTACTTACATGTATGGCATTCAGCTTTGTTTGGGTATTTTCCCACGTCATTGTAGTTGTTCTTTTAAAGTTGTAGCAACGTTTCAGCAGAATCTCATCTGCCATCATCAGGCTTCTCTATAGTGTTCATCTGTGAGTCAGACTTTTACAGTGGTTTCAGATTTAAATTTGGGGCAGCCTATTGCTGTGCCAGAATGGTTTTTTCTTCATCCTGATTGGTTGGGAGTCTTGGTCTGTGTTTATTGGTCTTGGAGTTTGCTGTGTTCTGCTTGATTGGTGTTTCTAATATCTTCTGTCTGTTTTTTGGCTCTTTTTGTATCTTGATTGGCTGGCAGCATTGTGTTACTTTATTGGAGGCCTTTAGTGCAGCTTGGCTCCGAGTAAATGGATGGCTATCATTAGTTAGGAAGCTGGGTTTCATCTGGGTGCCTGGTTGGGGTATGTTTGAGCTGGAGGAATCAGGGGGGATCTGTTTGTGCCCAGGTATTTGCCTGGCTTGTGGTGTGGAGATTTTTTTATTTGTGAGTGCAGGCTTCCAAATAATTGACAGTCTGGTGGAATCATCTCTTCTATTCATGCTTTCAGGTCTTTTTTCAATCTCTATGGCTTCTCTGATAATTCTGTGGCTAGGGTTTTCTATAGTGGCTAGGGTTTTGGTGCCACTGAAGTTGATGCTATGACCTGTGGCTTTCATGTGTTGGGCTAGTGAGGAAGTGTGTTCCAGCTTTTTTACTGCATTTTTGTGTTCATCCAGGTGGGTACTTATTCTTCTATTGGTCTGTCCAATGTATGTGGCAGGGCATGATGCACAGGGGACTTCATATATGCCTTGGTTTTCCAGGTCAATTTTATCTTTGGGGTTTCTTAAGATGGCTGCTATTTTTCTGTCTGTTTTGAAGGCAGTCTTTATGTGATGCCTGTGTAGTATCTTACTGATTTTGTCTGTAGTACCTCTTATGTAGGTCAGGACAGCTGTTCCATAGGTCTGTTCATCTTCTAGGTCTCCATTATGTCTCAGTGTGTTTTTGTGGATCAAGCCAGCGATCTTGCTTTTGTGGAAGCCGTTAGCTGTCAGTAATTTAGTCAGGGTGCAGAGTTCAGTCTTTATGTGTGTCTTGGCAAACAACGCTTGGCCCTCCGATTAGAACCCCTCTGACCCATACATGAAGTGAACGGATGCCCACCATGAAGATGTGGCAAGACCACGAACACGAAGCCAAACAACAGGATCACAACTCACCAGTTCAAATCCCCCGGCAACTAAGACTAATCTGAGCACAGCCAAGGCCGCACCTGAACAGAACACACCCCCAGCCAATCAGAACACAGTTAACCCCCCCAACCAATCAGAACACAGCCAAATCCCCAACCAATCAAGTCACACCCCCACTAGCAGTTAAAAGGAAGAAGCAGCTGCAAGCTCACATTACTCCAAGAAGCACAAAGCTGAAGACACAAGCCTGAAGATGACGAATGAGATTTCGTCGAAACGTTGCCAAGATACTTCCAATTTTACGCGGGAGAAAACCCGAATAACCAAAGTTCCACATACAAATACCCGCAAAAACCTCAGAATATATATATATATATATATATATTATAATTATAATTTTATATATATATATCCCCAATTTGCTGCAATATTGTATCATTAGTATCAAGTGAATCAAATACATAGCATGGCAATGGAACCAATTAATATTTATTTAAAGGCTTTTGGGTTTTAGTTATTGTGAGCCATCAAAAAAGCCCAGTAAACAAATCCTTTAATACTAAAATGTATCAGATGACAATCTGACAAGTACTGTATATACTCGAGTATAAGCCTAGTTTTCAGCCCATTTTTTGTGCTGAAAAATCCCCTCGCTTATACTCGAGTCAGATCCCCTCTGAAAAAAAAATGGTGTGGAGTCGCGGCCTCCGGCGGCAGCGACTCCCAACAGCCCCAGCCGGGAAGGGAAAGGCAAAAGCGCTTTGCCTTTCCCTTCCCGAGCGGCGGGACTGGGGCTGCGCCGGCGGTAGTGACTCCTGACTCAGGGGGCCTCCGAGGAGGGAAGAGAGTGACTCCTGCCTCCCGCTGTCATCATCATCTTCTTCTTTTGGGTTAGTGAATCAATTAAACCTTTCATGATAGTGAGATCATTTCCCAAATTAATTATTTTTATTTTTGAAATTTACCAGTAGCTGCTGCATTTCCCACCCTCGGCTTATACCGAGTCAATAAGTTTTCCCAGGTTTTTTGTGTAAAATTAGGTGCCTCGGCTTATATTCGGGTCGACTTATACTCGAGTATATACGGTATTTTTGTTAATAATCAAATGAAAACAAAAACTGGGCTCTTAAAAGCAGTATTTTAAAAAGCAAATTTCAAACTACAACTGCCAATACTTAGGCGACAAATGAGGAGGTACTGACCATGCTGTTTCTTCAGAGCCTCCTTGGCCTTTCCCCTCTGCTGGAGGAGAGAGGTTGAATTTGCCATCTGTCCTGTCCTACATCCCCTAATCTGGCTCTCTGCCCTCAGATATGAAAAAAAATGTTAATTTAGGACTGATATAAGATAAAATTCAGCTGGCAATTCACTCTGTATCCATGCATGAAAGGAAAGAAGACATAAAGACTGCTGGCCTTAGAAACCCTGGTTTAGATCCCATAAAAAGAGTTAAGGTTAATATGCACTGCCAAGACTTTACATTTTATATTGTTTTAAATGTTACTGCTACCTACTTCAAACAGTCATAAACAACAATATGTATCATGTTTTAAATGGGAAAAGGATCTATCAGAGCTTTTGTCATGCACTTCGGTAAACCTCGGAGGTGCACATGCCTTGTTCTGCTTGTATGGCTCAGCAAGTCAAGGGATAGGCATTGATGCAGCAAGCCATCTCCAGGCAGAATGGGGAACAGGTAATCATAAAGTGTCAGAAATTTGAGTCTAAGATACCTGCTAGCCTATTCCCTGAGATGAGCATCATGTTGTCCTTGGTCTCAGAAAGGAAAGTGGAAGCTGGCAATATCTGCTATTGGAAGGAGGATGCTTAACTAAAAGGACAGTCCACTCTTGTTCTGCCTCTCTGTTCCCTCAATTAAAATGAATGATGCATGTAAGCTATGGACAGATTGCTGATTTTGTGCTGAAGAGGTATTTGTATAGAACAATTAATTCTGAATTGCAGTACTCAAAGAACAAAAGTGTAGCTAACTTTGGCTACCTTTTCTTGTGTTTCTATGGCATTTAGAAATAATGAATACAGGAATCGAAAGCTGCCTGCTGTTCCTCGTTATAAACACACTCTCTTTCTCTCTGTAGGTCTAAGTGGAACTAAAATTTTATCATACCCTTTTACATAAGGTTAAAAATCTCCCACAGATAGACAAGTTTTCTCTCTCTCGCTCTCAAAAGAAACTAGGTACTGTGTGCATAAGCACAGTCTTATATGTTCTCTTTCTTCCCTGAAAACCTGCAAATAAAATGCTCTCATCTTCACAAATTCAGCTATTTTAGATGCATTTTTTGTAAAATCTTGTAAACATGAGAGAAAAGGAAGCATTAGCCAAGCAAATATGCACTGCAACATGTTTCAGACCAATTGTGAAGCCATTTTATCTTTCTCCTTAGCAAACCATCAATTAATTAGCTTGATTCTAATAATTTGTATCAGGAAGGCATTTCACTTCACTTTATGTACTATTTAGCAATGTGTTCTTTATCGCTTTATAAATTACATTTATAAACTGGACTACCTACAGAAAAAAGCATCCAACATACTTGCATAAACAAGTAAATAAGTACTTTTAAAAATACTTTAAAAAACATCTTTGTAGTAGTTAAGGATTCAAGTCATCTTCATCTATGAAAACATAATGAATAATTAACTTTTGGAAAGCCAATTTGATGTAGCAGTTGAGGCACTAGAAGGCTGTAAGTTCTGGTTATGCCTTAGGTAGGGAAAGCAGCTGAGTGACTTTGAGCCAGCCACTCTCTCTCAGCCCTAGGAAGAAGGCAAGAATCAATGATTCCTGAACATCTCAAGAAAACTGCAGGGTCTAGGCCAAGCAACACAGATTCAAAGGCACAAATTAAAACTATGAACAACTTAGTCTTTCTCAGTCCAGCCTACCTCACATTATTGTTATTGCCAAGAATGAGGGAATGTGATTCTGCTGAAAAACTACAAACAAAATATTGTGTCTAATATGTATAACTATTAGTTTCATCTTTGCAAAGGATTAATTTATTTTACAAGGTTTATAGGCACTTCCAGTCATGTCTGACCTTCAGTGGCTTCCAAACTCAATTCAGAACTAAACACATTATAACAAAACAATATAATTTAGGGAACAATGATATCTCATATATCAGATCACTCTCCAGGAGAGATTAAAACAATCCCTTTCATTGAACAAAAGCTGATGGAAAGTGCCAGGTTTTTAATAGCTTTATAGCCAACTAAGAGTGTTGGAGCTCATCTTATATTGGATAATGCTGTTCCAGATGGCAGTGGTTGAGAAAACCAAACAAATAATATTTCGATCTGCCTCTTTCAGGACCTAAGAGACAGGCAGAGACCACTGGGAGATACATGAGTCATAAAAGGTTTTAAATATAATATCCATCGCTTTGGATTGTGTCCAGAAACAACTGATAGCCAAGGCACTTCTCAAAGCTATCACTGTTGTAGAACTGTTCAAGATGCAGCAGTTTTAGAGTGTCAAAGCATGTTACACTAATCCATATGGAAGCATGAGTGACCAAGAGCAAAATCTCCTAAATTGGGAGGGGGGACCCAAATTCAACAAAATTTCCTGGATTTGTGCAGCTGACATTTGTTCTTCAATAGAAACTATGAGCCAAGTTTATGAATTAGCCCTGCACAATAAAATGTGACTCCATCCAGAGCCAGGAATGGAAAGTCTGTGGAATCAGAAGGCTTCCATGCCCAAAGACTTTCCATCTTACTGGGGTGGAGTCTAATTCAGTTCATCCCCCCTCATCATTAAGGTATCAGGCATTAAAACAGAACCTGCATCTTATGTTCAACCCAGAGTTGAGCTTCCTATAGATGTGAAGGAAAAGGGCAGAATGTGTCAGTCCCTGAGGCACCTTACAACAGAGGTCTGCTATTCTTTAAGGCTATTAGTCTACTATTCACTCTTCTATACTACTAAATGCAACTGGCAGTTTAGGAATAAGTAGTGCCACCACCATCCCCAAACTCCCAACTCATATAAATGATCCAGAAGAATACTGTCAGGCCTTCAAGGTAAGCCAGGTTAGGAAACAAGCACTACAGAAACTACTGGAACTCTATTTTATTGTTATAGGGTACAATAATGCAGAAAGCCTAACATAGTTGCATTTCTTCTTTAAGGCCATTAACATAACAGACAACAGATAATCAGAGTTGGAAGGGACCTTGTAGGTCATCTAGTCCAACCCCTCCTGCCCAAGCGGGAGACTCTACACCATTTCTGATAACTGGCAGTCCAATCTCTTCTTGAAATTCTTAAGTGATTATGCTCCCACAACTTCCAATGGCAAGCTGTTCCATTGGTTGATTGTTCTCACTGTCAGAAAGTTTCTCCTTATTTCCAGGTTAAATCTTTCCTTGTTCAGTTTCCATCCATTATTCCTTGTCTGGCCTATAGGTGCTTTAAAGAATAGCTTGACCCCTTCCTCTCTGTGGCAGCCCCTCAAATATTGGAAGACGGCTGTCATGCAGGGGTGGAATTCAAATTTTTTAACAACCGGTTCTGTGGGCATGGCTAAGTTGATGGGTGTGGCTTGATGGTCATGTTATTGGCTGGGCGTGGCCAACTCAATATCACTCACATCGAGGCATGCATCTCCTCCCCGAGCCTCTCATGACTGTGGGGATGCTGCAACAGTCGTAAGTGTGAAAAATGGTCATGTTACTTTTTCAGTGCCATTGTAACTTTGAATGGTCACTCCACACAAGCAAAGTAACAGCAAAGGAGGGAAAAGGGGGGGGGGGGGGGGGGGGGGGGGGGGGGTTGGGGGGGGGGGGGGGGGGGGGGGGGGGGGGGGGGGGGGGGGGGGGGGGGGGGGAGGGGAAGGAGTGTGGTTGGGGGTGGGGGGGGGGGGGGGGGGGGGGATTGGGTGGGGGGTGGAGGGTTTTTTTATTTTTTTGGTGGGGATTTGGGGGGGGGGGGGGGTGGGGGGGGGGGGGGATTTTTGGGGTTGGTTGGTATATTTTTTTAAAAAAAAAAAAACCTCCAGAGACATTCCTGAGACAGGAAGTCTAGTCCTGCCAAACGTAATAAGGGTTAATGGAGAGCGGAATTGAATTTTTTTTTTTTTTTTTTAAATTTTTTTTTTTTTTTTTTATTTTTTTTTTTTTTTTTTTTTTTTTTTTTTTTTTTTATTGAGTGAAAATAATTGAAATGAAAAATAAATTTTTTTTTTTTTTTTTTTTTTTTTTTTTTTTTTTTTTTTTTTTTTTTTTTTTTTTTTTTTTTTTTTTATTTATAATATAATATTAAAAAAAAAAAAAAAAAAAAAAAAAAAAAAAAAAAAAAAAAAAAAAAAAAAAAAAAAAAAAAAAAAAAAAAAAAAAAAAAAAAAAAAAAAAAAAAAAATCCAAAAATATTTTTAGGGGGGGGATCTTCCTGACAAAAATAAAAAGGTTAATGGAAGGTTTCTGTAAGCAACACCAGAATGTTTCCTTCCTGCCTTCCTTACAGGATTAGGCCAGTAATTTCTTCTAACAACCGGTTCTCCGAACTGCTTAGAATGTTAACAACTGGTTCTAGAGAATAGGTGCGAACTGGTAGAATCCCACCCCTGCTATCATGTCTCCCCTGGTCCTTCTCTTCACTAGACTATTCGTGCCCAGTTCCTGCAACCCTTCATCATATGTTCTAGTCTGCAGTCCCCTAATCATCCTGGTTGCTCTTCTCCGTACTTGGTCTAGAGCCTCAACATCTTTTTATAGTGTGGTGAACAAAACTGGATGCAGTACTCTAGTTGTGGTCTTACTAAGGCTTTATAGAGTGGTATTAGTACCTCCCTTGATCTCAATTGTATCCCTCTGTTAATACAACACAGGATTGCATTAGCTTTTTTGGCTGCTGCTGCACACTGCTGGCTCATATTTAGCTGGTTGTCCACCAAGACTCCAAGATCCCTCTCACAATTACTGCTGTTAAGTCTGGTTTCATCCAATCTATATGTGTACTTTTGGTTTTTCTTGCCTAAGTGTAGGACTTTATTTTCTCTACATTGAATTTCATTGTGTAAAATATGGCCCAATGTTTGAGTTTCTGGATTTAGCAATATCTACTTGACATTGATGTAACTACAACTCCTTCAAGGCGTACAGGAATACTCCACTTCCAAAAATCCTTCATCATTGCCCATGCCTAGCCTCCTATTACCTGTCTCAAAACTTTCATAAACAAGGAATGGCAGAGATCTCCATTAAGTATGATAGAATTGATGTCACAGAGAATTCTGTCCTCTTCCTCAGGACCAAGAGGGTCATATTCATCCCAAGTAATCTTGCAAGATGTAGCCTCTGTAACCTCCCTTTATCATATGCAACTAGTATCCAACACAGCCAATTCTTCACAGCAGGCCAAGAAATATTTTTTAATCCCATTTGTCACTAGAAGATCCCAGATTATTCAAAATATGGCCATTGACTGAGCAAAACCAGATTTGATCTGGTTGACTTTTTCCAATAGCATTACATATATCTCTTGTCCAAGGTGTTCTTTTGGATAAGTGAACAGGGACAGGCTGCTCAGTACAATTCTGTCCAAGGCTGCTGCCATCTCTTATTCCAAAATGAGAATAAAGGTTCAACAGGTCTGTCCCCTTCCCCATAGCCTTGGGAAAAACCCAAATCTCTTGAAAACTATTACTTATGGAGGCTGGTAATGCTGGTTAGCTCCATGGAAATCAAAGAATAGATCATTGCAAATACATTAATATCCCCTGACTTCAGCTCACATCACATTTACTCTGAGGTGAAGATCAGATCTTTTGTGTTGCCTTCTACATTAATTTGGCTTCAGATAATGTAGGAGAAGCCCATTGTTGTCATAGAGGCCATGAATTCAAGTTCCACCTCTATCTTTGTCCAGGGAGTTAAGGGGTGCCTTTCACTCAGGACATTCTATCTCAAGCCCTAAGATAAGGTCCAACAATCAGGCAGAGCTGTGCAAGAGCAATCTTAGCTTGACCCTGGAATTCAGCTTCACAAATAAGACTTGCTATGCGGCTAGCTGAGGAGCAGCGACTCTAGTCAACTGCAGATATTCCCATATGGCTATTTATTTACAAGACTTGTATGACATCATACAAAAAAGCAAAAAAAACAATAAAAATAGAAATAAAGAAACCTAATGCCCCAGCCATATATTTACAATCAACTTCCACACTTGTGATGGATTTCAGTAAATTCCAAATTCAAATCCACATTTGCCCATTTCCAAGAACTTAAATAGAAATCAATAACAATGTTTAACTTACTTCATTTGTATACCTTGGTTCACAGCTAAACTTAAGCAGTTACATTGTTCCAAAGAAGAAGCCTACAGAAAAGGTGACAGAATGCTATACAATCAGGCCAGAAACATATTAACAAGAGAGATCAGAGCAGCAAAAAGAAGCTACTCTGAAAAGTTAATGAAACAGTTCTCAACAAATGAACCAGCAAACATATGGAAAACTGGCTACAGCAAACCTCCTTCCCAGGCAGAAGGAAATCAACAACTAGCAGATGACCTGAATGTGTTTTACTGCAGGTTTGAAAGGAAACTACAGCCACCTATTTCCACAACTCACATCTCAAACACAGCAACAACAGCCAAGCCTCCTACAACTGACCCCAACCCATTGGGTTCACAACCTCTGGTGATCACAGAAAAAGAAGTGTAAGATCTATTACACAGACCAAAGCCAGGAAAAGCACCAGGGCCGGACAAGATAACTCCTTCTTGCTTAAAAGTCTGTGCTGACCAATTGGCCCCCATCTTCACCCAAATTTTCAATAGATCACTAAAGATGTGCTATGTTCCTTCCTGCTTCGAACGCTCTACTATCATCCCAGTGCCAAAGAAGCCCCCCATCAAGTAACTGAATGACTACAGACCAGTTGCTCTAACATCTGTAGTTATGAAAATCTTTGAAAGGCTTGTGCTGTCCCACCTGAAAACCATCATAGATCCACTGTTAGATCCCATGCAGTTTGCATACCAAGCAAATAGATCAACAGATGATGCTGTTAATATGGCTCTGCATCCTACAACACCTTGAATCTTCAAATACCTACACGAGGATCCTCTTTGTAGACTTCAGTTCAGCATTCAATACCATCATTCCAGACACTCTTCTAAGTAAATTAAACCAACTAGTGGTACCTGAACACACTTGTAAGCGGATCATAAGCTTCCTAACAGACAGGAAGCAGCAGGTGAAGCTAGGCAGAATCATCTGATACCTATATAATCAGCACAGGGCTGTGTGCTTTCTTCACTTCTCTTCTCCCTATATACCAATGACTGCATCTCAAACAATCCATCTGTTAAAATACTGAAGTTTGCTGATAACACAACAGTGCTTGGTCTCATTCGAGACAACGACGAATCCACATACAGATAGGAGGTTATACAACTTGCCTCATGGTTTAACCAGAACAATGTGGAACTGAATACACTCAAAATGGTAGAAATGGTGGTAGACTTTAGAAGAAACCCTCCCATACTACCACCTCTTACAATACTAGACAGCACAGTATCAACAGTAGAGACTTTCAAATTTCTAGGTTCTACTATATCACATGACCTAAAATGGACACCTAACATCAAAAATGTCATCAAAAAAGCATAACAAAGAATGTTCTTTCTGCGCCAACTCAGAAAGCTCAAACTGCCCAAGGAGCTGCTGATACAGTTCTACAGAGGAATTATTGAGTCTATCATCTGCACCTCTATAACTGGTTTGGTTCTGCAACTCAACAGGACAGACACAGACTTCAGAGGATAATGAGGACTGCAGAAAAAACAATTACTACCAACCTGCCTTCAATCGAGGACCTGTTACTGCAAAATGGGTTTTACTGCAACATAAACGTCAAAAATGGGGGTGTGAAAATATTTACAGACCCTTTCTCACGTCCCAGACATAAACTGTTTCAACTCCTTCCTCAAAACGACGCAATATGAGAGCACTGCACACCAGAACAACTAGACACAAGAATAGTTTTTTTTCCTGAAAGCCATCACTCTGCTAAACAAATAATTCCCTCAACACTGTTCAACTATTACAAAGTCTGCACTACTATTGCTGTTAATCTTCTCATCACTCCTTATCACCCATCCCCTCCCACTTGTGACTATAACTTTGTCACTTGTATACTTACAATTCATATTGACTGTTTCCTAGTATGATTTGATTGCTTATTGTACCCTATGACTATCATTAAGTGCCGTACCTGATGATTCTTGACTCTTGATGAATGTATCTTTTATTTTATGTATAGTGAGAGTATTTACAAGACAATTCCTTGTGTGTCCAATCACATTTGGCCAATAAAGTATTCTATTCTATTCTATTCTATTCTATTCTATTCTATTCTATTCTATTCTATTCTATTCTATTAACTTATATATTGTGTATTGACCTCCTCATATGACCACTTTTTTAAAACAGGAAGTATGAATCTTCTGTCCTTCAGAAATCTACAACTTTCTAAAACTCATAAAATGCTTAAGTTCTTATGGTCCAAATTTTGACTCATTTTCTTCAAATAATTAATATAAAATAAATATTGAATGATTAATTTGTTTGAGCTATGAGTATAATGTTCTGTCTCACTCTTTGGATTTCAAGATTCTGAATAATAGAATTATTGCTCTCTTTAAATTATTGCTTTTCTCTTGAAAATAAATACTTCTAAAGAAACTTAATTGAAATGAATTCAGTTTATTAAATATTTAACCTAAAATACTTACAATTACACTAAAGTACTTAATTATTTTTGAAAAACAAATCTATGTATGCATTGATAACTACAATACTCTTATTTTGTCTTAATTTTATCCAGCTGGCCCATGTATAAGGGGTTCACAACGTGCCTTAGTAGAAAACTTTCTATAATTGAATTAAATAATTATTAAACTTATCATAATTTTTAGAGAATATATGTGTGATACCTTCCAGCCACAACTAGTAACAAAGGAATCATGCTGTAAAAATGGAAAAATATGATATCTAAATAATTTGCTGTGTAAATAGGTAGCAGATCATGAAGAAAAAGAAAAACCATTATAAAATGAACAAACCTTGGGAGGCTTGGCATGAAAAATTGTATCTCCATCACCTGAATCATCCCTTTCCATTATATTCATAAAATTATCATACAGCTAAAAACTGATAAATATTAGTAATACCTAAGATAGGAGTAATACCCTACACTCTCCAGCAGAGCATTTAAAAATACCAGGCCCTTTTCTCCAAGTTATCTAGACTCCATTGTAATTTCTCATAGTCCCTCAATGCATTCTCAACAATGCTCTCAGAATGTATTGGTATCCTATCACAAGATGAAAAAATAATGACACAAAAATAAAGTTGAATATGTATTAGCCATTTCTTCTTAGAAAAACTTTGTCAGAGCGTCAATTGCATCAAAAGAATTTGGGGTCTTTAACTGGGAAATATGGGTCATTGACCCTTCAGCAAAGTACTGCTAAAATACAGGAGAAACAATCTACTAAAACAGTGGAAGATGCATGCCTCTAGCACAGGGGTGTCAAACTAGATTGCTTCGAAGGCCAGATGAGCATTGTAGTTCTCCTCTGCGGGCCAACTGGAGGGGGGAAGAGAGGAGAAATAGGAAGGATGCCTCCTGCAGCACCCTGCTGCCCATTTTGGCTGGTAGAATACAATAGGAGGCCATCCAGGAGACCCTCCGCACTCCATTTTGGCTTGCAGAGGCACCACGGGCCAGTCCTTTGCTATTTCCAGGCTCCATTTTTGCTGGCAAAGGCACCACAGGACAGACCTTTGCTGTTTCCAGGGCAGTCCCACGGGCCAGATCTAAGCACCTGCGGACCGGATCCCTGAGTTTGACACCCCTGTTCTAGCACCTCAAGTGGAACTGTTTTCCCTACATTAAGGATTAGTCTTGGGAATAAATTCATGCACAAATATGTAACTAAAAACATGAAAAACAGACAGTCCCTTGCTCTTCCTAGAGATAAATCCATGTTTACATTGCTTTCCCTTTATTTATTTTTACATGACTGAGGCTTGTGTTGCTGATACATCTGTGTAAGGTTCCTAGATTTATTATCTTAATGTCACATAAATATTGTATGATCGAGTCAGCTTGAAGGCAGCTTATTATAGATCTCGAAATGTTCTAAAGCTTATAATATTTTAAAGTAATTCTAGTTCCGTCTTGCCAAATTGTCTTTACTTTTCTGAAGATTTTAAATTTGAATTTAACATAATAAATTGATAGATTACATTGTTATAAAAAAAACTGAAATTACAATATTTTGCAATATTTTATTTCTGATATTGTTTGCTATAAGATTTGGGTGAAATATATAAAATGTCACAAATATCTTAAAATAGACAGAATTTCTCCATTATGCATAATAAAGAAACTATTTTAGATATCATTTCAGTCTGAAAAAATGTACACAAATATTTGAATGCTTCCAGAGTGTTTTTCATTTCATAACATGCAAAAAAAATCATTTTTCTATTTTAAACAGGCAAACTGTCAATGCAATTTTTTTTAACCTTTGCTGATATTACTCAGGGAATGTGGTGCCTTTAACCCTTGGTAAATATAGTTATGATCATAATTTTCATTAGAAGCCTTTAATATTGCTTTCTTGAGTTCTAAAAAACTTGGCTTGCATTAAAATAACTCCTTAATTTACTTTTGTAGCTAAATATCTTTATTACAAATAAAGATAACTGAATTATATATGCTGCAATTTCCTCTGATACTATGGAAAGATTTCTTTCCCCTAGCATTATTAAGTGGATCATAAATTACACTTCCCTTTCTTCATAGCAAAAACCAATCATTTTTTTTAAAGCTTCTAATAATTTATTTAAGTAACCTGAAATAAAACTGGATTTTGTAATATGTACTTCTTTTTAGCATTTATATGGAGTTATAAGATTCTCAAACTACAGGCAATTTTTGAGGCTAAAACATGGTTGAAAAATAAATATGGCAACTCATTCTTATATGGATTGAAGCAATCTCATTCTTTTATAAGATTTATTCTGTATATGCAATATTTACATTCCTCCTCATGCTCACATACATAAAATAAATGCTTCTGGGAATCTCTCAATGCCAAAAGGTATCTTAATATCAAATGAGTACAAAAGAGAAAGAATCCATATAGTTATAAGTTGAAATATAACGAAAAAGCCTCGTTATTAAAGCATTTCCAGAAATGCTTTACAAAACACAAATGAAGCAGTGTTTTGGTTGTTAAGTACTTCATAAATAAATTTTGGCTATAATGTTTATTCCTTCCAGTCAAAAAAATCCAACTGGGTTTCCAGTACTCCCACTCAGCAGAAAATCTACAGTATACTTGCTCTGATCACAGATGTGTCCTCTAATATATGAGGAAGACCGATACAGTCATGGTTGGAAAGTTTATGAGATTCTTGAAAAGAGAGAAGTGAGATGATTAAATAGCAAAATGCAATATATGGAGATGTGCATGGAAGTGAGGAAAATAAATAGTTTTTAAAAGACAGAAAGCTATGGAGGGGTGTAATGCAGTTAAAGAAAAACAAGAGGACTGATTATGTTCACTGTCATTGAATGGAGAATAGAATGTTGATTCTGGAATCTTGAGCAAATATTTGATGATAGATTAATTTTGATTATATCCCATCAAGTTGGTGATGAGTCTTAGCAACTGCACAAACAGATTTTTTTTTATTAAATTTCCTTTACCATTTGAATGTCCATTCATCTTGTTTATAAGATTTCCTTATAAATTACTTAGATTTTCATCTGCCTGAATAATTTGAACATGATAAAGAATACATTTGAAGACAGAGATACAAACTAATAGATTGTTAAATAACTGTTGTATTGTTGGGATAGAGTCCTGAGGTGCTGAAATAAATCAATCAAGTTTATTTATACCTCAAGAACTTCTGCTGATGAAGGCAAAGAATAACAGAGGAATTAATTAAAAAGAACTCTCAATGAAATGAAGAAAAGTGCGGGGGGAATAGGTATAATCTGACAAGAAATTAAACCTACAATTTTTATATATTAGACTGGTAAAACATCAATCACATCAAGCAAAAAATGAAAAGATATCATATATTGCATTTTAAGAGTAAGATAGCAAAAATGTAAATAAAGTTATTTTACATCCTTTTTAAATGTATACTTAAATTATTAACAGGAATACCTAAAATGTGCAAGAATACTTCATTTGTTTTCCCTTTTCATTTATTTTGGTTTAAATTTTGCAAAATGAATAGACAGGGCAGAGAACCTTTAATTCAATTTCTTTTACGATCAAATGTAGCAATCTTTGCATAGAACAATCACCACAAGTCTCTTTAGCTTGTCTCATTGCTCCCTCTGTCAACAATTCACTAAGTGATAATACTTCTATTGTCTCTGTTAACACATAGCCTTTTTCAGATTTGATACCTTAATCCTTGTTTCCACTAGAAAAGTCTGGTAGAGAGGACACTGATTTTTGTTGTTGTTATTGTTATCTTTATCATCATCATAAATACCTACTAGAGGAATCCAGAATTAATTTTTAATAAAAGCTAGTGTTCACTTGTGTTAAATAGAGAATTGCCTCAATCGTATTTTCAGGCTACTCTTTGTATTGCACTGGTTTATTTTTATTGCTCCAACTCCTTTATTACGTGTGCCTGGGTTCTTGCAATGTTGCTCAGGTACCTTGTGTTACCTGCATATATTGTCATTCCTGCAGACTCACTGTTATTTTCTGGAAGCTTCAACAAAGCAAGAAACAGAAAAATATATTCTTGCATTATACTGATGGGCTCGTTTTAAAGAATGTCTCTCAAGTTTCCTCTTATAAATGCTTCAACCAGAGCTTGTATAGAAGGAAGTATACTGTCCTCCCTGACCATCAGCCACTACTGTACTATCTATCTACAATCCACAAAAAGAAAAGAGCTCTGAAAAATTGATGGGCAGTCGGTGGGAAAGCCAAGGAAAAATCGCATGAGATCTAGCTATGAGTATCTTGCACCAAATGAGAGAATTTTTGACTCAAAGTCTATGTGAACATACTTTACAATAAATTAAGGTTTATAAGATCTCCCTTGAGTTTAAAAATTAATAGACCAAGTGATTGGACACTGGGATTAACCTCTGGACTTAACTGCGATGTCAAACAAGATAGCTCACACTGATTGACCTTTATTCTGCCCTTTTTAAAAAAAGTTCCCAGAGTGGCTTACAAAAATCAGTAGTATGGAAGAAACGGCTTCCAGGCTTACTGTGCTTAGTAGATGTTCTTTACATGGACTAAATTAAGACTAGTGACAGGAATAACCTGACTGAACTCACAGAGGCCCACTTCCCAACAATTGACCCACTGCAAGCAACCTATAGCTATTTTTCTTACTGACCCTCTTTCAAACTGCCTGGTCCTTAAGCTAGCAAGCTAAGGAGCAAAACAGTATTTCCTTATTTTATTTTATTGCGATCAGGAGAAAGGAGAAAATAAGAAATGGAAAGCAGGAATGGAAGGAAAAGAGGAGGGGGAGGAAGAGAAGGAAGGAAGGAAGGAAGGAAGGAAGGAAGGAAGGAAGGAAGGAAGGAAGGAAGGAAGGAAGGAAGGAAGGAAGTGTTATAAGTTAAAAACCCACCCCTCCCCTAGAGAAATGAAATATTTTAGGATATATTCAAAGGAGAGAATATTTCCCCTAAAAGAGAAGTAGAAACTCAGAGAGGCAGAAATTCAGCCTCCCACCTTTATGAGCTTTATGAGCCTTGTTAATGAGCCTTTAAGACCTCGCCCAATCTATTCTACATAACAAAGTTCTACCTCCTTCAGGCAGAGCCATAATAGGAATTGCCCAAAGTCCTTTCATTACATCATCACCCAGCAACAGTCAACCAAGCCTGGAACTCAAAAGACAAACTAAAAAGTTACCCCTGCATGGCCCCATGGGAGTCTGACAACCAATCAGAACACAAGCTCAAATTCAAAGCCCAATAGAAGGCATAAAACCCAGGCACTCTCAGCATCTTTTCCTTTTTTTCTGCCCAGGAACCCATCCTGTCCACCATTAAACCATCTTTCCAAACAGCCTCCATGTTTCCAGTGTCTTTTTTCCCACTTGGAACTGAACCCAGATGGACATTTCTTCCACATTTATTTTTCACAAATTATCTTTTTGGTATATAACTGAACATGAAATGGCAACCTGTGTACTGCAAGGTTTTCGGCTCAGAAAGTCCAAATCCCATTTTCTGTTGCCTCAAGAGAGTAGCTTGTATTAACTAGTCTGCATTCTGGAAGATGAAGAAACTGCCCCCTGATTTCTTATTGTGTTTATGGGAGAAAAAATAACTAAATAGTTGTTCTATCGCCAGAACAAGATAGACTCGAGACCGGAGTTGAGTTCAGCTCTTTATTTAACTGTCAGTAACTTCAACTAAACTCGAGCCGCGGCAGCCTCTTTTATAGCGGCTGCTCGCAGCTCTCAACCAATGGCATCATTTTAAACCTCCCGCTGTTTAGGCAGCCAATCATAATATGTTGTTAACCACCAATCACTAGGCGGTAATGATTGTCCAATTGGAACGTAGTATTACGAGTATGCAAATGTCTATATACAACACCCCTCCCCTCTTGGTACGGTCCAACATTACGTGACGTAGTCACGCAAATAGGCGGGGCTTTTGTGGGTCCTACTTGACCTGCGCAGCTCAGTCTCTGTGTTGTCTTCAATCGGTTCGGACGGGATCAATGTTTCTCCTGTCCTTCTCTCAGGAACCTCTTGGAAGGGTGACTCAGCCATGCCGCTCCCGCCGGGCCTTGTTAGGTCGGTTGAGCTGGCTTTGCCGCTCCCTTCTGGCTTACTCAGGCAGGTAGAGTCAGCTCGGCTGCTTCTTCCCTGGTTCTCCTCCAGCTCCCTTCTTTTGAACTCGCCTGTTGGTAAGTAGTTTTTATTTGTTTTGGGGCTTTCTGTTGCTGGTTGGTGGCCTGTTTTTAATCGTGTTAAAGGAGGGTCTTCCCTTTCTTTATTATTTAAGGGTCCCCCCCTCTCTGGTTTTATTATTACTTATTGGCTGTTTTGTATGGGTTTGCTCTATGTTTCGGGGGGGTGTCGGTGTTGCATTCGAGGTTTCGAGACTGTAGTTGGTCTATGTGCCTTTTCCAGGTTCTGTTGTCCATCGTTTCTAATCGGTACGACCGGGGGCCTGTTATTTGTGTTATCGTGGCCGGTAACCACAATGGGTCTCCAGTAAGATTTTTCGCGTATACCAGGTCGCCTGGTATAAATGTGCAGTACTTACTGGAGGAGTCTGGTGGCTTCTTGGGGTTGTAAGTGGAGTGTAGTCTGTCCAAATGTGTTTGCAATTTTCTGCCCATTAAAAATTCAGCTGGACTCTTGTTTGTTGATGTGCACGGCGTTATATGTTGAATTGTGAGCATTGTATTTATTTTGTCTTGCATGTCACCCCCTTCAAGTTTTTCTAATGCTTCTTTAGTGTATCGAACCATGCGTTCCGCCCGTCCGTTTGACACCGGGTGAGCTGGCACTGTCAGGGCATGTCGTATGCCTTGTTCTGCGAGGAATTGTTCAAAAGCTAAAGCTGTGAACTGTGGGCCATTGTCCCAGACTAACACGTCTGGTAATCCATGAGTGGCAAAGAGTTTCTTTAGTTGTTTAGTGACAGCTTCAGTCGTTGTTGAACTCATGATGCTGACCTCCAACCAGTTTGAGTAGGCATCGACGATGATTAAAAATGTGTACCCTTTGTGGGTCCGGCGAAATCTATGTGGATCCTTGACCAGGGGCCTCTGGGTGTCTCCTAGTCAAGGACTGGTGCTAATGGAGGGGTAGGTCTGGACGTCTGGCATTTATTACATGTTTTTTACCCATGTTTCAATGTCTTTGTCTATTCCTGGCCACCAGACGTAGCTTCTGGCCAGGGACTTCATTTTCGCCGCAGATTTCTTCGCTGCCTCAGCTGTGGTTGCCTCAGCGATGGCTTCATTTACGGTGATGTTGGGTCGATTTAGTAGTTTGCTCTGGAGGGTAGTGTCTCTCAATCCGAGGACCACGCGGTTTCTCATGGCTTCGTCCATGTTTAGAAATTTGCATGCTCCTCCAATGTCCCTTAGTGCTGCTACGAAATCCCCGATACTTTCACCTTCTCGTTGATCCCATTTATAAAATTCATGTCTTTGAATAAGATTGGAAACAACAGGCACGTAATGGGCTCTCAGCATCCGGTTCAGGTCCGGCCATGCCATCTGTTTAACATCATGCGGTTTTGCCAATGCTTTGACCATTTTAAAAATGGTAGGTCCGCAATGCGTCAGGAATACGGCTCTCTTCCTTTGGTCCGTGATTCCTTGTAGTTTGTTACTCTCTAGGAACATCAGGAACCTGTCGATATATGATTCCCAGTCCTCTTCGGCTGGGTTGAATGGTGCAGGTGGCGAATTATTTCCGGCCATCTCTTTGACTTCTTGGCTCTCTTCGCCGCGTGCTTACGGTCTTCGTCCTCTCAATCCCATCTATCGCCAGAACAAGATAGACTCGAGACCGGAGTTGAGTTCAGCTCTTTATTTAACTGTCAGTAACTTCAACTAAACTCGAGCCGCGGCAGCCTCTTTTATAGCGGCTGCTGCTTGCGGCTCACAACCAATGGCATCATTTTAAACCTCCCGCCGTTTAGGCGGCCAATCATAATATGTTGTTAACCACCAATCACTAGGCAGTAGTGATTGTCCAATCGGAACGTAGTATTACGAGTATGCAAATGTCTATATACAACAATAGTTATAACTTTATTGTTCATCAGAATAAGCTAGTGTCTGTAACATTATAACTTAAGGAAGCATGCTAATTTGTTATTGAAAAGGGGCCATCAAATCACATGTCTTTTAAATTTCTAAACCATTTTTGTTTTGTAACAATACATAATGGAATTTGCCATTAAAAGTAAGGTGAAGAGTATCTGTGGCAAATTGGAGTTCTTGATTTTTAGAACTGGAAAAGGATAATGGTAAAAAGATGCAAAGAATACATTCAACTTCTCTGCTTTCTTAAAATAATTTCAATCCATCTGTTGCAAAAAATTTGCTACAATCTGTTAGGAATTTCCCATTTTCAAGGATAAGAGGGATGGAGCTTCATAGACATTTTTTTTCTGATGCAGTACCAACAATTTTGGAATATTCTCTCCCATAAAAATTTGAGTAGTCTCCCACCTTATTAGATTTTAGAATTTTAAAAAAAAAACAAAATTGTTCAAGACAGCTTTTGGCATTTGAATGTGATCGTCTAGTTATTTATTTCTTGGAACTTTTGCTGTTCTTTTTTTATTTTTGTTAATGTGCTTTTAATTTTGGACCATTTTATTTGATCGACACTGGATCAGCCACTTGCAGTAGGCCAAGGTTGAATATAAATAAATAAGGAAATAGTTGAAGACCAACACTGCAGAGGAAATAGTATTTGTGAAAGAGTTAATTTCATGCAAAAATGTTTTAAATCTTCAAATTAAAGATACTGTGGTTAAATTACATCTGCCAGCTGACTTATAATTACTTGGAGAGTAATAAATGTCTGTCTTCATTCTACATAGTTCTTCATAACTATAATTATTTTTATTTCACACTGCAGCTAAATGTCAGCAGCAGTGTCATTCCCACAACTACCTTAGTTTGCTGTGCTTGAACATATGCAGCTGCTTCTCCGCTGTGATGCTTTGTCAATTCCCTCTCCCTGTACACTTCAGGAATGATAACATCTTTCACATTTAACTGATCTCTGAATTTGCTTCACATTCCAGGCGGTCAAATTAAAGTCACTCATTTATACAAATCATAGAGAAAGCACAGAGAGTTGAGTGAATTTTAATAAAAATGAAAGGTTGTGTGGGCAGGAGGAGGTAAAATGCTTTCCCTTTTTTCCTTCTGAACATAGAAATCAGTACACCGTGTACCTTTGCATTCCCTCCCAGAAACTAAAAGTATTTTCCACTTAAAGAAACAAGGGAGACAGAATAAAATTTATTCCCTATTATATCAAGGGCAAACTTACCATGTGATTAAATGGAGCTTGTTTATCTGCATGGGTCCCTTTAAGTCAATCTTGATAATTGGCAACCGCCTGGACAAGTTCATGCAATATTCTTGGCAACATTTCAGAAATGGTTTGCCATTGCCTTCTTCCTAGGACTTTGATGGAAAGTGACCTCATTAACCTTATACCAGAGGTCTGGAGTAGAACTCACGGCTTGGCACCTTTCTAACTTCGCACCTTAATTAGTACACCAACTGGTTCTCAGATTTAGCTTTATTCATTCTAATCACTGATGGCGCAGTGATTAGAATGAAGTACTGCAAGGCAAACTCTGCCCACCACCTGGAGCTCAATCCTTTGGGCTCAAGATTGACTCAGCCTTCCATCCTTCTGAGGTCAGTAAAATGAGGACCCAGATTGTTCGGAGCAATATGCTGACATTGTAAGCTGCTGTAAAGCACTATTGGGCGGTACATAGGTGTAAGTGCTAATGCTATTGGCATTGCTATGTTTTCAAAATTAGTACTTGACATGAAAATCAACTGATCATTCAGATTCAAACTAAAATAAAAAAAATATGTTGAAGTAAAAAAAAGTGAGACAAGACTTTTACAAAACAAACAAAACCTGAAAATAAAGGGAACAAAGAAAATAAATGGTATTTTTAAAAATAATATTTCCCAGCCCTCCCCCCAACAAAGCTCAAATGTGTTAAAGGTACTACTGTATATCCACAAACTCATACCCTAGACCAGGGGTCTTCAAACTTGACAGCTTTAAGACTTGTGGACTTCAATTCCCAGAATTCCTCCTCTAGTCGTGTTAGCTCAGGAATTCTGGGAGTTGAAGTCCACAAGTCTTAAACTTGCCAAGTGTGAAGACTCTTGCCCTAGACTTCTGTATAACTCCCAAATGCAAGATCACATTCCCAAACTTTAAGACTAAATTAAATATTTCTTAAATACATAGCTAACTGATATACTATACTGGACATTTTGGAAAATGAAGAATGGCGGATCTAATCCAAAGGGATACACCCTAGCAGAATTTGCACGGCAGTCAGGCAGGCAGGCAAATATGTGAGATAAATGTTTTTGTAGCTTACACTCAGTAAAACAGATACACTGTGCTAGTTAAATAGTTTATTCCAGTAAGAGTTTTAGCATAGTCAAACAGTCCATATATCATTCACTAGTTCAGTCCGTTCGGGGATTATTCGGTTGCAAAGTCCAGTGTCGAAAAAGAGGTCAGTAAACTTACAAATATCAGTCCAGTAATATATCTTCTCGCAATAGAGATATAAAGAAGTCAAACCTCCTTTCTTCCTTCGACGTTCAAAAACTCAGCAACAGGAAATACGCAGTTAGCAAACCATCAATCCAGCATATCCAGCAAGCAAGCAAGCCTGCAGGTTCTATTGCTCCCTCTTATGGCGGTTTTACAACCGCACCCAAAATTACATGCTTTGCAGTTTAAAGTGACACACACTTAAACTTACTATCATAGTTTATATATATTATTTTTCCCAAACCACGTTAGGTAACCTTGTTATTCCTAACACAAAGCAATAGAGAGTTCTGCATTTCCATTTCAGACTGTTCGGCTAATCCAGACTGGGGTCTTTAAATTGCTCCCAATCTGTGGTTTGGTTTTCTATTTAGTAAATCAAATAAAGGCTCCAACTATGGTAAGAGTCAGAATGCTTCAGAGGACACATTATGATTTACAAATAAAAAGTGATTAAATGTAAGCAGTCCCAACACAAAAATTAACCATTCAAAAAGAAATGTGACAAACAAGAAAGGAAACCAGGGAACATTTGTTAATTTATTTCATTTTACATAAACTTAGTATCATTCAAATGTACGGCACCACTTCAATTTCCAGAACTCTCAATGTTGGCCAGAACTCTCAATGTTGAGAATTTCTGGGACTTAATGTTCACATGTATGAATCCTATCTGGAGTGGAGAAATTTCTGCCTTTATAATAAATCAGAGACAGGCAATCTTTCTGAGTTACAGACTACATTGGAGCTTGGAAACCAAATGATGGACCAGTTCCAAAGTGGCTGCCACAGCACACATGGACAGTGACTAAATTCTTGGTCGTAAATCTGCTCTCCATCATCCAAATTGCATTATTACAGTTTTTATTTCAATTGTTTAAATAACAATTTAATCTACTGAATCAGTAGATTCGGATAAAAGTTAAGGTAAGGTACATTGCCTATCACAGAAGTCTAGCTTTTTCACATATTCTTCCAAGTATATTTTTTGTTTACCAGCCTCTCATTTCTTTGTTCAATTGTTCAGGCTCTGTGGTTTCTTATAATCTATATTTTAATTTTGTGGCTTGGACTCCCTTTGAATATTCTTTTTTTTTTTTTCATGAAGTCTAAAGTATGTTTCTCTTACATTTTTTTCCCTGATGACTGGTCAATAGCCAAAGCTGTCCTCATCCTTTTTCTGAAATCTCCAATTAATTATATTTTCTTTGCTAGTATTCTGCAGCTGCCTTCAGTTATATTGTTGATTATGGTTTTCTGGTTCATGCTTTCAGAAGAAATGACTCCACCAGACTGTCAATTATCTGGAAGCCTGCACTCACAAACAAAAAAATCTCCACACCACAAGCCAAACAAACACCTGGGCACAAACAGACCCCACCTGATACCTCCAGCCCAAACACACCCCAGCCAGCCACCCAGATAAAACCTAACTTCCTAATAAACGATAGCTGGCCATTCACCCAAAGCCAAGACACACTAAAAGCCCCCAATACATGAAACACAATGTTGCCAGCTAATCAAGACAAAAAAATGCTACAAAACAGACAGAAGATATTAGAAACACCAATCAAGCAGAACACAGCAAACTCCAAGACCTATAAACACAGACCAAGACTCCCAACCAATCAGGATGAAGAAAAAACCATTCTATTAAAGCACGAGGCTAGCACCAAATTTAAAAAGAAATGGCTGTGAAAGCCTGACACACAGAAGAACCCAATACGCAAGCCTGATGATGGCAGATGAGATTCTACCAAAACATCACAACAAATTTAAAAGCACAAGTATAATGACGTGGGAAAACACCCAAACAAAGCTGAATACCATATATGTAAGTACCCGCGAAAACTTAAGAAAACATATATATATATATATATATATTGCCTCTTCTTTGGTTGTTAAGAATTGAGCCTGTACTGAATATTGAAAATATTGGTAGGAAAATGAACTGAGTCACATTCCATTCCATTCCATTCCAGTACCAAAAGTACCTGTACTTAAACTCTATCATTACATTTCATCTTACTTCAAGTTTGTATTCAGTATTCTCAAAGCTCAAAGAGGGTAGTTATCACATGCTGAATGTTTCTACCTCAAAACTGAGAATTTTGATTCTGGCTGTTCCATTTTTTTTTCTGATTTTGTTCTTTTTTCCCCCAAGTCATTTTATTTATTTTTTATTTATTAAAATTTTTGTCCACCCATCTTGCCACAAGGTGACTACAAAAATCTATAATGAGAAACCAGGCAGATTTGTTTCAGGGTAACATTAAAAACAATAATCATGCTCATTTTTCAAGTTTTGCTTTAGAACAGTAAGACATATCTCATAATTTCAGTATTTATTATGATGTTCGTCCATCCTGTTCAAAGACGACCTTGACATCTAACAGGTTGTGGGCTGTTCACGATGTGTCTGCAGGTGGCTGGTAAGGCCTATATGGGCACAGAATGTTCTGCCACATGTCGGGCAGATATATGTGGGTACTATTGTTGCAGGTCTGGCTTTGCAAAGTACTCGCTTTTTTGTGCTGTAGTAATTGTGTAGTAGTTCTTTTGTGCTGTAGTAGTCTTCAAATGTCTAGCAGCCTTGGTGGATCAATGTGCACCATGTTGATTGATCTTGTACCAGGGTTTCCGAGGAGGTGGTGTCGATGTCCAGGGGTTTGAAGGAGGCTTTCAACATGTCTTTGTATCACTTCCTTTGTTCCCCTTGTGATCGCTTTCCTTGAAACAGCTCACCATAGAGGAACTGTTTAGGGGTGCGATGGTCTGGCATCCTTGCAACATGGCCTGCTCAGCGTGTCTGGGCTTTCATCAGCAGGGTGTGAACCAGTTGTGGGATTCCAATTTTTTTATGGTTCTGTGGGCGTGGCTTGGTGGGTGTGGCAGGGGAAGCATACTGTAAAATCTCCATTCTCTCCCCACTCCTGGGGGAAGGTTACCACCAGTTCTCCAAACTACTCAAAATTTCTGCTACTGGTTCTCCAGAACTGGTCAGAACCTGCTGAGTACCACCTCTGGTGTGAACTGATGGCAGATCTGCTTTGGAGAGGTCTTCTGTGTCTGGCACCTTGTCCTGCCACCAGATCCTCAGAAGTCTGCAGAGCAGGTTGGGTGGAAGAAGTTCAGTTGCCTAGCATGCCTCCTGTATACAATCCAAGTCTCACTGGCATACATCCTCAGTATTTATTAACATGAGGTTTAAATAACAAACAACAATATCATGGCTTACACAACCCATCATATAGTTCCATTACCATCTTGAGGATCATATTTTTCATTCTCATTCTTTATCTAGAACATCTAGGGGCATGTAACTTGTGTCTCCAAAAAAAATCACTTGAATATTTAGATTGTTCTTACTGATTATCATTTTCATGGTAGGTTTTTGAAATTTAAATTTCAGTTCATAGTTATTATGTTTTATAGTGTAAATGGAATAAATGGCAATATTGAAAATATACATTTCCATCCATGATTTCTGAATAGAAAAACGGACATCTTTTTACAGGAAGAAAGAACCTATAATTTCCAACATATCCAGTCGAAGTGTCCAGCAATAAGCTTTTGGGAACTGCTCTTCTTTCCTTTCCAACTTTCTAACAAATAAGCTTTTGAGGATAAATTGCAATCCTACAGAATCACATCTAGTCTCTACTTGGCATTTCTTAACTTTTAAGAGTCAACCTGGGATAAAGTATAGTCACATCTGCTCAATGTAGATATTTTATGTTAGATATGTTAGATAGGGGGCATACACATGTTCAAAATAAATAAAATTATAAAATAAAATAAAATTTGTAATGCTGAGGAACCAACAATCTACCAACTTGCCATTTATGCTATTTATATTATTCTTTTTAAAAAAATAATGTATCTGTTGTTTATTATATACTACCACTAAATGATACATTTTGTACAGTAATAAAAGACATTTAATTGAATTCTGTATCTTCAGTGTTGATAAATGATGTATGCTATTCCTTTAAAGCCATATGTTAATTGACTATAAATTATTGTATTTTTTTAAACAAAATGGCAACTAATTTATTATTTATTAAATTTGTTTGCTACTCATCTTGCCACAAGGTGACTCTTACATAAAAGGTTAATTCACTTGTATCTGAAATCTATAGTCCACCAGAAAATCACACAGAATTCCAACTGAATTTTTAATAGGAACAGAAATCAACTATATTTTTAGCAATCTTAAATTGTGATACTTTTTGAAAAAGTACACAGGCATTCTTAGTTCCACAAGAAAGATCATTTGACTTCTCTCTCAATGTTAAAAAATAATTACACCATCAATTGTGTGCAAATTCTATATATGTGAAATGGTATAATGATTAAATTTGATCTGCAAATATTTGAACTGTGGCATTAACTCAGCATCCTAAATAAATAGGATGATCTAGTGATTTGCATCTAGTGATTTTTTAATCAGCATTTCCAGTTTTGGGGGAGGGTTCACAGGCAAATTTCAGTACCTATAAATATTATCCTCATATAGTTTAAGCCTTTCAGTATTTACTCAAAAGTATATCCCATTGAATTGCACACAGGATTATATTCTAAAGATTTGTTAAATTATAAGTGAGCACTATTTTCCAGTGTGGTGCAAATTAAATGAAATAGAAATAAATAAAATGAGATATAATTCTAGACATGCATATTTCTAAAATAAGAATAAAAATAGTATTAAAAATTGATTTTCCCTGCAGTTCTACTTTCTTTCACTGACATAAGAAATAGGAATAATTAATGGGCTGGCTTGCTTCCCTCCAGGGATGAAAATAATTAATCCATGGAAAATGAAGGCCTTTGTCTATTACAGATTTAGTTTACTGTCATCTTTAATTGAAAAATATTTGAAATAGCTTTCTTGACAAGTAGCCAGAACAGTTTATGAAGTTTCAACAAACTTTGGAGTTGAGGTACAAGACATCATCATTTTATCATCATCTAAGGATGATACAACAGCGCTAGTTTGCTGTTGAGTTTAAGGGCACTAGGTTAAAAAGTTGGTAGGCTGTAAGTTCTTATCTTGATTTACATACAAACCCTGTCAGATTTTCAAAGTTGGACAGCATCCAAATAGAACAAAATAAATAAATAAAGACAGCTGGATGACTTTGGGCCTGTCATTATCCAAGAAGAAGGCAATGGCAAATGACTTCTGAAAATGTTGCAGGAAAAATGTAGAGAGTTGCCCATGTGATTGCCAGGAGTCAAGACCAATTTGAAAGTGCGTGCACACACACACACATACACACACAAATTGGATAACACAAATGATTATATTCCTCTCTTTTGTAAAGTATTATATAGAGAATTTGAAACCTACTAGAAACTTTCTCTTCAGTTACTATTTTTTCTTCTGCTATGCAGCTTTTCCTAGCTGGCTAGTAGCTTTTTTTTAAAGGGTTTCACCATATTAGTATTTTTCCATTCACATGATAAAACAATTTCACATCACTCATGCAAATATGTTAGTGGTGTGATAAAGTGTCAGCATTTAGGATGCATTTTTAAGGAAATTATTATAGCACAAATAGCTGTAAACTCATTGACTTTATTAATTTTATTTATATGGTAGTTCAAAATGTCAGATCATCAAGTATCTACTATAAAAGTCTCAACGGAGACAAACAGGTTAAAACTACTGAAGTGGAGTGGCTATAGTAACTCATGTCCCTGTCTTTTCACAGGTTGACTAGTATAAATTCACTGTACATGGATCTGCCCTTAAAGATCATCTGGAAACAGCAACTAGTATACTGCATTGATATACATGTTAACTAGGACAATCCGGTAGTATCATAAAATACCAATGTGGAAGGAATTGCATTGCTGTGGTTTGTTACCAAGTGCAATTCAAGGTATTTGTTGAGTCATGGCTATCTTTAAAATCAAACTAAACTAAATCAAATTAAACTAAATCAAATCATTCTTACAGAAAATACTTACTAAGAGTCCATACACCACATGAGGTATATCAAGAGGAGCTGAGAGCCAGTTTGATTAAAGCAAACAGGAGCAGGGGTTCAAGTGAGTTCAAGTTCTGTCTTAGCCATTAAAACTAGTTGGGTGGCTTTGGTTAGAGACTCCCTCTCAGCCAAAATTCATCTGACAGGATAGTTGTTGTGGGGAAAATCGGAAGGAGGAAAGTGTATTGGATATGTTTGCTGCTCTCAGTTATTTGCAAAAATATTAAAGATGGAATGAATGAATGAATGAATGAATGAATGAATGAATGAATGAATGAATGAATGAATGAAAAGTGAGCATTACCTGCAAGAGCTTTCCTCCTCTGGAATGCCCTCATATCAGAGAAAAGATCTTGTGTGATGAAATATTGTGCTATATTTTATGTTTAGAATATTGTTGATTGCCAATACTGAAACATTTCAGTGTTCATTACTTAGGATAAGATATCACATTAACCAAAAAGTGAACATAACAGGATAAAAACTGGTGAAAGTTTAATTAGTGAAAATTATCTATTTACTGAATAGTAATATTGTCATTTTAATAAGCTTTATTGGGTTTCTAATTTATTAGAACAGTTAAAATCTTTTGTTGGTTATTTTTGAATATTTATAGTGAATAGGATTTTTTTTGGTTCATTGATTTAGTTGGTGATTGATAATTGAGGGAGAAGGTGATGATGGGTTTTGTTTGTCTTATTTGATTGAGTCTATGATTGTACTTGAAATTCAATTAATTTAAAAAAAGAATTTTCATATAATCCTGTACAGTTAATTCAGAATTAAGTTCCACTGTGTTCAGTAGAACTAAGACAGATATATATAAATATATTTTCTTAAGTTTTCACGGGTACTTACATGTATGGTATTCAGCTTTGTTCAGGTATTTTCCCACGTCATTATAGTTGTGCTTTTAAAGTTGTAGCAACGTTTCGGCAGAATCTCATCTGCCATCATCAGGTTTCTGTATTGTGTTCATCTGTGAGACTCACAGACTCACACACACACACACACACACACACACACACATATATATATATATACATATATATATATATATATACATACATACATACATATATATATATACATACATACATACATACATACATACATACATACAGACTGCATAATAGACTTTCTCTCTTCAGCTTATACACACCTCATCCTCAACAAAAATTGATCCAAAAGATCCCTCAAATTTCCAAGTTCTGAGTTACAGAAGATGAGGAGTTAATCCCTGCTTGCATCAGTGATAGAAGTCTATTTATTCTGGAGTAAACCCTACTAAACCTGAAGAAAATTATTTCTAAACAGATATGGATCGACATTCTATAATTTTACATGTATGTATGTATGTATATATATGTATATGTATATGTATATGTATATGTATATGTATATGTATATGTATATGTATATGTATATATGTGTGTGTTTTCTTAAGTTTTCGCGGGTACTTACATGTATGGCATTCGGCTTTGTTCGGGTATTTTCCCATGTCATTGTAGTTGTTCTTTTAAAGTTGTAGCAACGTTTCAGCAGAATCTCACCTGCCATCATCAGGCTTCTGTATAGTGTTCGTCTGTGAGTCAGACTTTTACAGTGGTTTCAGATTTAAATTTGGGGCAGCCTATTGCTGTGCCAGAATGGTTTTTTCTTCATCCTGATTGGTTGGGAGTCTTGGTCTGTGTTTATTGGTCTTGGAGTTTGCTGTGTTCTGCTTGATTGGTGTTTCTAATATCTTCTGTCTGTTTTTTGGCTCTTTTTGTATCTTGATTGGCTGGCAGCATTGTGTTACTTTATTGGAGGCCTTTAGTGCAGCTTGGCTTCGGGTAAATGGACGGCTATCATTAGTTAGGAAGCTGGGTTTCATCTGGGTGCCTGGTTGGGGTGTGTTTGAGCTGGAGGCATCAGGGGGATCTGTTTGTGCCCAGGTGTTTGCCTGGCTTGTGGTGTGAGATTTTTTTGTTTGTGAGTGCAGGCTTCCAAATGATTGACAGCCTGGTGGAATCATCTCTTCTATTCATGCTTTCTGGTCTTTTTTCAATCTCTATGGCTTCTCTGATGATTCTGTGGCTAGGGTTTTCTATAGTGGCTAGGGTTTTGGTGCCATTGAAGTTGATGCTATGACCTGTGGCTTCCATGTGTTGGACTAGTGAGGAAGTGTGTTCCAGCTTTTTGACTGCATTTTTTGTGTTCATCCAGGCGGTACTTATTCTTCTATTGGTCTGTCCAATGTATGTGGCTGGGCATGATGCACAGGGGACTTCGTATATGCCTTGGTTTTCCAGGTCAATTTTATCTTTGGGGTTGCTAAGGATGGCTGCTATTTTTCTGTCTGTTTTGAAGGCAGTCTTGATGTGATGTCTGTGTAGTACCTTACTAATTTTGTCTGTAGTACCTCTTATGTAGGGCAGGACAGCTGTTCCATAGGTCTGTTCATCTTCTGGGTCTCTATTATGTCTCAGTGTGTTTTTGTGGATCAACCTGGTGATTTTGCTTTTGTGGAAGCCGTTGGCTGTCAGTACTTTAGTCAGGGTGCATAGTTCAGTCTTAATGTGTGTCTTGTCTGCCAGGCGTTTGGTTCTGGTAATTAGTGTTTTGGCCACGGAGTTTATCTCTGCTGGGTAGTGGTGGGATTGGGCGTTGAGGTAGCGGTTAGTGTGTGTTTTCTTCTGGTATACGGTGTGTCCTAGTGTGCCATCTGTTTTTTTGTAGATTAGTACATCTAGGAATGGTAGTTGTTTGTTTGTTTCCGTTTCCATGGTGAACTTGATTTTGGGGTGTGTGCTGTTTAGGTGTGTTAGGAAATTGTTTAGGTTTTCTTTTCCATGGGGCCAAATCACAAATGTGTCATCGATGTATCTTAACCATAGTTTGGGTTTGTGGATGGCATTGGCCAGGGCTCTGGATTCAAATTCTTCCATGAACAGGTTTGCAATGACGGGTGACAGTGGTGATCCCATAGGGGCTCCTTCAATTTGTTTGTATCTTTGTCCTTTGTATATGAAATATGTGTTGGTTAAGCAGTGTTCTGTTAGTTCCATGAGGTGTTTGGCTGGTTGGTATTTATTTTTGATGATTTCAAGGGTCTCTTTTATCGGGACTTGAGTGAATAGTGAAACCACATCGAAACTTACAAGCAGATCTTCTTGCTCCACATGTAGATCTTTGATCATTTCCAAGAAGTGGTATGAGTACATGTACATGTACATGTGAAGCTGCTGTTTCATCATGGGGCTGTAGCTGTTTTGCTAAGTGCTTAGCTAGGTTTTGTAGTGGTGCTCCTCTGGAGCTGACTATGGGTCTGAGAGGTATGCCTTCTTTGTGTATTTTTGGGAGGCCGTATAGTTTGGGGCATCTGGAAGATTTTTCTCTTGGGATGATCATCTGTTGGATCTCTTTGCTCATGTGGCTGGTTATAATTTTCTTCTTGGTTAATTTTTCCAGATATGTGGTTGGGTCTGTGTTTATGGGTTTGTATGTGGAGTCTTGGAGTAGGTCTGTCAATTTTGTTTCGTAGTCTTTTCTGTCCATTACTACAGTGGCATTCCCTTTGTCTGCTGGGAGGATGATTATGCTGCTATCTCTTTTCAGGGTTTGTAGCGCTTTAATTTCATTTTTCTGCAAGTTGCTTTTGGGTGGTTTGCTTGTGCATAGGATGTTGGTAACTTGGTGTCTTATTTTATCAGCTTCATCTGTATTTAATTTAGTTAGGCTGGATTCTACTGCACATATGATGGATTCTGTGGGGATTTTTGGGGTGCTATAGCATAATTGAATCCTTTGGTTAGGACATCTGTTTCTGTTTTGGTGAGTTCTCTGTTGGAAATGTTGTGCACTAATTGTTTCAGGTGTTGTTGTGAGTTGTTGGGGTTTTCTTGTCATGTTCTAATTTCTTTAATTTTTCAAGAGTTTTTCCTGTTTGTAAGTGCCTTCAGATTCAGCTGTCCAAGTTGTAAGTTGTTTTATCTTGTCCCAAAGTAGAGGTGGATTTTGCTGCTCAGTTCCAGGTGTAGTGCTAGCAAATCTTTGTTTAACTGATCTAATTGGAATCTCTTACTGTGGAGCTCGTTCCTTAGTAGAGCCATTTCAGTTCTTTTCAGGATACGTTTAGTGGCTGCTGTGCTTTGATGAAATGTTAATTTGAAGCAGGTTGGTGTAGTATTGTTGTCTCTGCAGCTGCGTAGGAATTGGAGGTCACATAGTATTCCTGCTCTTTTAATTTCCAGTTTCTCGTAGGTTTTTTCAAT
The DNA here is from genome assembly GCF_049901735.1 of Notechis scutatus. Classification (NCBI taxonomy): domain Eukaryota; kingdom Metazoa; phylum Chordata; class Lepidosauria; order Squamata; family Elapidae; genus Notechis; species Notechis scutatus. The sequence goes on from NC_142010.1 coordinate 60,495,279, forward strand.
GCATATATCATTCTTTTATTACTGTAGAATTAAGTGGGCTAAAAAGAAGTTGCATTTTTGTTGAGTGTATAACAAGAAAGAACTGGCAAGTTCAGTAGAATAAAAGATTCCAAACTATTCAGTTCATGAATTTAAAAAGAGTTCCATGTATCTAGTTTTTAACAAGAGACAACAATTTTCACAGTTATTTAATATGTCTGCTACTATGTTAGTCAACAAAACAGTGTATCAGAGACATTGTAGGAGAAAATACATAATTTAAGTTTTTATTGTGTCCTGCATCTGGTCCAAGTAAGCTCAACATAAATTCATGTTCTTTCTATGTGATCTTTCTAACAAAATTATTATTGTTAGCAGTGTAATCCTTAAGTCCATAGAGAAACTAATGTTATTGCCTTTAATGAGATTCAGATATAATAAATGTATGTTGTATTGGCTAGAGACATCAATAATTATCTTTTTTATATATAAGAACTTATTAAAGTTACAGTCTTTTTTAGGGATCACAAGGGTACAAAGGACAGAAGAGGAAAAAAAGAAAAGTTATTTTTCAGGACTCTGAATTTCTTTCTTATTTCTAATTGCACTTTTTTTATAAGAAAAAGAATATAAAAGGCAGCATTAGATACATTAGTTCAGAATATGCCTTTATAACTAAATAAACCAAATCTATTTACCACAATTCAATGAAATTCCAAAATAATTAAACAAAACTATTTATATGTTATATATAAATATATTTTTATAGTCTTTTTCATGAGGGTTTGGATTGTTTCTGCTGCAGTGCTGTATTCAATTAGTACAAAATGATAAAGTCCTGCTTGCTGACACATCATTGGGGGAGGGGGTGTTCCTGGAAGGGATGAATGAAACATGTTAAAAATGTATGCCAAGAGTATATATTCCCATCAGGGTAACCCAAGGTCTGGATCATTTTGAAGTCCTGAACCTCGTTGATAGAGAAAAAGAGGAACTGTGGAATGAACTTAAAGAAGTCATTAAAAATGAATATGAAAAGAGATCACCAAAAATTGCCATCAAAAAAAACCAAAGCCAAGAAAGACAACAATCTCAGAAAGGTACTTAACAAAAATTTTCAGACAGCTGTTAGAAGAGCTAAGAAGCAATAACTTGTTCTATACTGATGACCCTTCTCTAATAACTAAAGTGCAAAGCATCTGCAAGGTATGAAAATAAAAATCAAGGAGCATTGTGAAAAATGGAAATAAAATTAAATATAATGAAGACCAAACTAATGACAATAGGCACAACCACCATTCTTAGAATTGATAAAGAAGATATTGAAATTGTAGATACTGTAGCTTCTGCTTTTTAGGGTTAACTATCAACAGTAAAGAAACAAGTAGTGAAAAAATATTGCAGATCTAGCACTTGGTTTTGGAAAAATGCAAATATCAATATTGTGCAAGCCATGATATTCCCTGTGATACTCAATGGAAGTGAAAGTTGGACTTCAAAGAAGCAAGATAGGAAGAGTACTAACATGTTTTATCTGCAACTAAATATGTTGACCAATTTGGTGAATTTGAAATAATAAACTTATCAAAAACAATAATAGCAGATGTCCATCACTGCATTTAAAATGAAAACTTAAGGCTGGAACTTGGTTGTATATCAATAAAGGCCTACGTGAGAATTTGCCAAATGAATTATTGAATAAAATTATTTTGTGGGGAGATATCCTTATCCAGGGGTGGATCCGACAGGGTTAACTACCGTTCGGTGATTTACAATGTGCTTCCCTGCACGCTGCGTGCACATGTAAATCTTCGTCAGCTTGCTGCCTGGACAGCTGAGCAGTGCTGCGTGCAGGGAAGTAGTGTTTGAAAAAGCACTTTTTTTCTGAGGCACAGCTGCGGTTGAAAAAGCAGGAAATAAAGGTCAGGTAAGAGCCCAGGCGAGCGGGTGGGCCAAAACAGCAGCAGACATAGAACTGGGTCTATGTCTGCTGCTCTTCAGAGCTACCGGTTCTACAGAGCTGGACAAAACTGGTAGAATCTCACCCCTGTCCTTATCCTAGTTAATTCTCATCAACAAGTTTTATTCCTTATGGAATAGGCTCAGATTTAGCCTTCTTCATTTACCTACTCCAATAGTCAGAATCTTGCCTCTCTCACCCTAACAAGTATACTTTTAAAATTGTGGAAATTTATGAAAATGTTTCAAACTGTATCTACTGGCCTATAGTTATATTTGTTCAGCTGATTCTGACATGGAACTAATAAAAGGGATACTGACAACTAAGACTTGATAGATGGTCAAATAATCATTTTGTTCAAGAATAAATTATTTCACAGCATTGATCTACTTATGTTTACTTGGACTTTCTATTAAATAAAGCTTATTGCTAGATACATGTGCACAAGATGTCAGCCTATTTTTTCCTTCAAATGACAACAAGCACAAATTCTATTAGTCAATTCTCAAATACTTTTTTTACTAAATTGAATTCATTACAAAATTACATTTTAATTAACTGAATTGAATGAAACTTTAAATGTAAATGAAATAAGCATTATTTTATAATGGAGTCATTCTTGTATGTTCATAAGACAACACTTTCTCCCATCTTTGTAGAAAAGAGCCACATCTGTATGGCAAAGGCCAATATTTTGATGAAAAAGGGTCTAGATTTTATCAAAACTGGTACTTAAGAAGACACCTGCCTCATACTTTAAAGAGTTGTTGCTATTCAGGAAAGACAGCTAAGGGTAAAATCACCACAAAAGTATAAGGAAGTTCTTGTCAATAATATCTTTCAGTTACTTTTACAGAATTATATATCCACATGTCATTAATTAATTGGCATTGCATTCTGTTCTATTAAATATTTTAAAAGTTCTGGTTAATACCTTTAAAAAGCTATCAGTTACACTTACTGCAGGAAGAATCATGGTAAATAAATGCCAGTCTATTAAAAAAAGAAAACATAGAGTATTTAAACCTTTCTAGCTCTGCTTTCTTTTGGATAAAGCATTTGAATTTCCTTTAAAGTTGCTTTGTCCTGAGGTATCATTCTTTTATTACTGTAGAATTAAGTGGGCTAAAAAGAAGTTGCATTTTTGTTGAGTGTATAACAAGAAAGAATTGGCAAGTTCAGTAGAATAAAAGATTCCAAACTATTCAGTTCATGAATTTAAAGAGTTCCATGTATCTAGTTTTTAACAAGAGACAACAATTTTCACAGTTATTTAATATGTCTTCTACTATGTTAGTCAACAAAATAGTGTATCAGAGACATTGTAGGAGAAAATACATAATTCAAGTTTTTTATTGTGTCCTGCATCTGGTCCAAGTAAGCTCAACATAAATTCATGTTCTTTCTATGTGATCTTTCTAACAAAATTATTATTGTTAGCAGTGTAATCCTTAAGTCCATAGAGAAACTAATGTTATTGCCTTTAATGAGATTCAGATATAATAAATGTATGTTGTATTGGCTAGAGACATTAATAAATATCTTTTTTATATATAAGAACTTATTAAAGTTACAGTCTTTTTTAGGGATCACAAGGGTACAAAGGACAGAAGAGGAAAAAAAAGAAAAGTTATTTTTCAGGACTCTGAATTTCCTTCTTATTTCTAATTGCACTTTTTTATAAGAAAAAGAATATAAAAGGCAGCATTAGATACATTAGTTCAGAATATGCCTTTATAACTAAATAAACCAAATCTATTTACCACAATTCAATGAAATTCCAAAATAATTAAACAAAACTATTTATATGTTATATATAAATATATTTTTATAGTCTTTTCCATGAGGGTTTGGATTGTTTCTGCTGCAGCGCTGTATTCAATTAGTACAAAATGATAAAGTCCTGCTTGCTGCCATATCATTGTGTGGGGATGTTCCTGGAAGGGATGAATGAAACAGGTTAAAAATGTATGCCAAGAGTATATATTCCCATCAGGGTAACCCAAGGTCTGGATCATTTTGAAGTCCTGAACCTCGTTGAGAGAGAAAAAGAGGAACTGTGGAATGAACTTAAAGAAGTCATTAAAAATGAATATGAAAAGAGATCACCAAAAATTGCCATCAAAAAAAACCAAAGCCAAGAAAGACAACAATCTCAGAAAGGTACTTAACAAAAAGTTTCAGGCAGCTGGTAGAAGAGCCAAGAAGCAATAACTTCTTCTATACTGATGACCCTTCTCTAATAACTAAAGTGCAAAGCATCTGCAAGGTATGAAAATAAAAATCAAGGAGCATTGTGAAAAATGGAAATAAAATTAAATATAATGAAGACCAAACTAATGACAATAGGCACAACCACCATTCTTAGAATTGATAAAGAAGATATTGAAATTGTAGATACTGTAGCTTCTGCTTTTTAGGGTTAACTATCAACAGTAAAGAAACAAGTAGTGAAAAAATATTGCAGATCTAGCACTTGGTTTTGGAAAAAATGCAAATATCAATATTGTGCAAGCCATGATATTCCCTGTGATACTCAATGGAAGTGAAAGTTGGACTTCAAAGAAGCAAGATAGGAAGAGTACTAACATGTTTTATCTGCAACTAAATATGTTGACCAATTTGGTGAATTTGAAATAATAAACTTATCAAAAACAATAATAGCAGATGTCCATCACTGCATTTAAAATGAAAACTTAAGGCTGGAACTTGGTTGTATATCAATAAAGGCCTACGTGAGAATTTGCCAAATGAATTATTGAATAAAATTATTTTGTGGGGAGATATCCTTATCCAGGGGTGGGATCCGACAGGGTTAACTACCGGTTCGGTGATTTACAATGTGCTTCCCTGCACGCTGCGTGCACATGTAAATCTTCGTCAGCTTGCTGCCTGGACAGCTGAGCAGTGCTGCGTGCAGGGAAGTAGTGTTTGAAAAAGCACTTTTTTCTGAGGCACAGCTGCGGTTGAAAAAGCAGGAAATAAAGGTCAGGTAAGAGCCCAGGCGAGCGGGTGGGCCAAAACAGCAGCAGACATAGAACTGGGTCTATGTCTGCTGCTCTTCAGAGCTACCGGTTCTACAGAGCCAGACAGAACTGGTAGAATCCCACCCCTGTCCTTATCCTAGTTAATTCTCATCAACAAGTTTTATTCCTTATGGAATAGGCTCAGATTTAGCCTTCTTCATTTACCTACTCCAATAGTCAGAATCTTGCCTCTCTCACCCTAACAGGTATACTTTTAAAATTGTGGAAATTTATGAAAATGTTTCAAACTGTATCTACTGGCCTATAGTTATATTTGTTCAGCTGATTCTGACATGGAACTAATAAAAGGGATACTGACAACTAAGACTTGATAGATGGTCAAATAATCATTTTGTTCAAGAATAAATTATTTCACAGCATTGATCAACTTATGTTTACTTGGATTTTCTATTAAATAAAGCTTATTGCTAGATACATGTGTACAAGATGGCAGCCTATTTTTTCCTTCAAATGACAACAAGCACAAATTCTATTAGTCAATTCTCAAATACTTTTTTACTAAATTGAATTCATTACAAAATTACATTTTAATTAACTGAATTGAATGAAACTTTAAATGTAAATGAAATAAGCATTATTTTATAATGGAGTCATTCTTGTATGTTCATAAGACAACACTTTCTCCCATCTTTGTAGAAAAAGAGCCACATCTGTATGGCAAAGGCCAATATTTTGATGAAAAAAGGTCTAGATTTTATCAAAACTGGTACTTAAGAAGACACCTGCCTCATACTTTAAAGAGTTGTTGCTATTCAGGAAAAACAGCTAAGGGTAAAATCACCACAAAGTATAAGGAAGTTCTTGTCAACAATATCTTTCAGTTACTTTTACAGAATTATATATCCACATGTCATTAATTAATTGGCATTGCATTCTGTTCTATTAAATATTTTAAAAGTTCTGGTTAATACCTTTAAAAGCTATCAGTTACACTTACTGCAGGAAGAATGCCAGTCTATTAAAAAAAGAAAACATAGAGTATTTAAACCTTTCTAGCTCTGCTTTCTTTTGGATAAAGCATTTGAATTTCCTTTAAAGTTGCTTTGTCCTGAGGTTTTTTATAATTTATGGTTAAAGTGCTGTTTGAGCAATCTCTCTAGCTCAGTAAGCAGACCAAATGTATTGTTAACTGCAAAATGTACACGTGTCCGATATACTTTGATGATGGATGTTTATAAATTATGAAGATAAAGGAAGAATTTAAGTACCGTATTTGCCGGTGTATAAGATGACTTTTTTGCCCTGAAAAACATGCCTCCAAGTAAGGGGGTCGTCTTATACGCCGGTAAATACGTTGTCACTCGATGCAAGAGTGACAGGGCGGAGCTCCGCAACTTGCGAAGCCCCTTCAAGCCCAGCCGGAGTCTCTCTTCCTCCTCCTCCCCCACCCCCCACCCCCACCCACCCCCACCCTCCTCCCCCCACCCCCAACGCCGGGCGCTGCGGAGGCCAATCTGGAGGTGGGGTGGGGGTGGAGCAGGAGGGTCTCTGGTGGGGCCGCTTACCAGCCAGCCCCGAGCCATGTAATGGCCCGGGAGTGGTGGGGAGAAGGTGGTGGGGCGGACTGTGGCACCCTCCTTCTGGGCAGTGGGGCGGGGGCGGCAATTTGCTCCTCCCGCTTCTCCCTTCCTCTTTGAAAGACCGGGAGGGCTGTGCTTGGGCGGGGGTGTCCTCGGAAGTTCCTGATGGGACCCTGCTGGGCAGGGCCACCCGGCTCCCGAGCTGCTTTCCAGGGTCCCCTTGGGAAGAAAAGGGTCCGGTGGGCGGTGGAAGGAGAGGGACCTCCTCCCACCCCCTGTCCCGTCCCGTCCCTCCTCTTGTCCCCTCCTCCTCCCCGCTTAAGAGAGAAAGATCCGCCTCCCGGCACCGAGCTGCCACCCGGCGCCGCGCCTCCCAGCCAGTGCGCGCTTGCGACTTGGGAACCGGCCAAGCGACTTTAAAACCGAGCGGAGGCCAGAGATAGCCGGAATTACCCTCCACACCACACACACACACACAGAGAGAGAGAGAGAGAGAGAGAGAGAGTTGGCAGCTGTCCATCCCCCACCCTTGAGTCCCGATGGCACGCACGCAGGGGCTGTCACAAAGAAAGGGAGAGGAATTGAGTGCCAGCCTGAGAAAGGCGAAGCTGCCTCTCTAAAGCATTTTGGTGGCTTTGTAAGTTTGGGGGAAGGGGCGGGGGTGTCAATCAAGAATTATATCCAGAATACCCCAAGTGTTACAACTTACCGTATTTGCCAGCGTATGAGATGACTTTTTTGCCCTGAAAAACATGCCTCCAAGTGGGGGGGTCGTCTTATACGGCCAGTATATAACAAACTCTATATTTTGAGTGGAAATGTTGGGGGCTCGTCTTATACGCCCAGTCGTCTTATACGCCGGCAAATACGGTAGCTGTGAATTCCAAGAACATTGGCAAAGATTGTTCCACACCACAAAAATTGGAGCCCAGCAATTAATGAGATCCGCATTTAGTTGAACTGTCACATTTAGTTGAACTGTTAGTACTTATATAGACACCCAACTTCCTGAGCAATTCCCTAATATCACAGTTGGATAATTGGCATGTATGTTACATACAGTGACGTGTGATTATACTCTTAAAAATTATTTATTTGACAAACGAATATAGGGTTGGTCCTCTGATACAAGACACTTAGATTTAATTATTATTGTTCTCTTTTCTTTAGATACTGACCAATGCTTTATTGATGGGCACAATAAATATTTTATCTGTCCAGCTAGCTGGTTGCAAGACAATTGAACAATGTTTTCAAATGTTCAAGAAGACTTGTGAATAAATTGTGTTTTGATCGGTAACTGCAGTCCAATGCAGGCTACAGTCAGTCAAAGTGCTGGAGGAAGATGCCCAGAAGAAGATTGTAGCCTATATATCACACAGAGATGGACTCTCACATCAAACAATGTTCTGGGATGGGATTTACCATTCTGCTTCAACAGAAGAGAAACCCTGATGAAAAGATGATTAGCTTGAAACCTTCAGAGAGTAGCCCCTCAAACTTAGAAGAGACAAAAGATGTTGTGTGGTAGTTTGGCATGAGGAACCAGGACAGCAGAAACAGAGAATGGCTAAAAGAGTTGAACCCATCTAAACCCTATTGGGTACAGATTCCCCATATTTTTTGAATTTGCAGCCAAGATCTTCTCTGCTATGATATTTTTGGAAGATTTCCATCAATCATTCTTTGGGTTTGCCAACCAGTTATTTCCCACTCTGTTCTCCAGAGTCTTCAGTAGGTTATGTGACAGGCTGAGAGTAGGAATTTTTGAATATGTAGGTTTTAGTTAGTATTTTGTTAGCTATAGGATTGAAGGAGGTGGTCTAATAGGATGATTGTTGAATGAAGGTTATAGCAAGTGGGTTTTTTTTTAATAAGTAAAGCTCCACTGCCCCTGTTAATTTCTGCTATTGTCCTTCTATGCTAATGCTCTGTCACATGTTTTTTGGCTATGTACACTGGCAAAGATTGTTCCACACAATATTCGGAATTTATCAAGACATGGTCTGTGCATGGAACACAGCCAAATTATTTACAATGAAAAACTGAAAGGACAAACTATACCATGATTTGTAAAGGTACTCACGACCATCAGTATTTACATTAATATTTTATAGGGAAAAAAAGAACTTTTAGTCATTCTGTTCTATTTGTTGATGATAAGTTTCAGAGTATTTTTCTGGTTATTTTTTTAATAAAGTACTTTTTTTTAAAAAAAAAAAAAGCTGTTCAGATAAGTCACACATAAATAAATAAAAATATGCAAGTCCAGCTCTCCTTGAATCTTTTTTGTCTGGAGGTTTATGTCCAAATGTGATGTTTGTTACCACAAACAATAAGACTATTGTTTAACGTTTAATATATCATTTAATTGTCATCATCTCTTTAATAACCTATTAACTCTATATCTAAAATACTATTATTTTCCTAAACTCACATGGCAAAGAAAAACATTTAATGTTACATCCCTACATTCCTAAATCATCCCATGCCATTCTGTACCCGTATGAGTAAAAGCTTAACAAAAATCTACATGTACTATTTATTGCTATGTCCGATTTAAAATTATATAGCTTGAGTAATATTGGAATATCGTTGTTAAGCTGCATATTTTATTATCAAGAAGAATACATAACAGTTCTTACATTTTCTTCAAAATCGTATGTTCCAAAACTTTTCAGTACCAGCATATGATGGGGAAGTCTGCAAAAAAGCATAAGCAGGGGCTACCATCATACATACTAATCATAAATAGTCATAGAAGACCAAAGAAGATAACATTCATTATTGAAGTGAGAGAAATTTTAAACTTTAAAACTTTAAGTATAATAATTACAGTTATTTCTATGGAAATTACACACACAAAAGATATAACAGAAAGATTGTTAAGTGGTTTTAATTTCAGATTTGAAACTTGCTATGTTATCTACATGACTAATATGCATGAGCTCAAATATAACCATGGTTTAGTGAATCTAATGGCTTTGTTGCTGAGTCAAAATTCAACAAAAGTATGACAATCATGTTAATAACAATATATTCTCCAATCCTCAGCTCTAAAGCAGCTCAATTTTTATGAACGTAAGCAAAAATCTTTATGTGTTTTTGAAAATATAACCTTATAATTTTGTTGATGCTGTACGAAAACACATAATGTAATTTGGTCTCTTGCTAATTTAGAGAAAGTGCCCAACCTTCCAAAATTCATTTTTCAATTTATATTTTGAACCAAGACCTAATGAACACTGGAGATGAATGGATGGACAAATGGTAGATAGTCCCAATACAAAATACAATAAATGTGCTCCATTTATTTTCTACATCCTGACCACTATTCACAAAGTATCTGTTTAAGGAAATTTCAGATTTCAGTAGGCTTTTGATGTCTACCCACAATTACCACATCCCAGATTTTTTTTCCAAATAATCTCAAGGTTGACCCAACCTGTACAGTGGGAATGCTGTCATACTACTGAACCTTATTGCAGTCTGAACTGGGATAATCATAAATTGCCCTGAATTTGTTAATATAAATGTAAAATGATGTTTTTTATTGGCAGTTATAGCTATTAATTATAGTTTATATCACCATTCATATCATAGTAAAAATCTCTACAACTATATAACTTCTATAACTATTCATTGATCCAGTGGTACATGACAAACTACTCCTAAAACTAAAATGTTATGCTATCTGTGGACACCTGCATAACTGGATAGGTGCATTCCTGTCAAAATAGGGTATATTTGATAATACCCTATCAAATCATGTACCTGTCAACAGTGGTGTCCCCCAAGGCAGCGTTCTAGGACCAACTCTCTTTATACTCTACATAAATGACCTCTGTGATCTTATTAAGAGCAACTGCATTCTTTTTGCTGATGATGTAAAGCTATTCAACACCATCGACAATATTGCTACCCTCCAAAAAGACCTTGACTATGTATCAGAATGGTCAATCAAATGGCAACTTCAAATCTCAACAAATAAATGCTTTGTCTTACATATTGGCAAAAAAAATCAGAAAATGAAATACAAGCTAAATAATCAAGACCTTGTTGAGGATCCAAACTTTGTCAAGGACCTTGGAGTACTCATCTCTAATGATCTAAGTGCTAGAGCCCACTGTAACTACATAGCTAAAAAGGCATTAAGAGTTGTTAACCTAATCCTGCATAGCTTTTTCTCCGGTAATATCACACTACTAACTAGAGCATACAAAACATTTGCTAGACCAATACTTGAATACAGCTCATCAGTCTGGAACCCGCATTACATATCTGATATTAATACAGTTGAGAAAGTTCAGAAATATTTCACGAGAAGAGTTCTCCACTCCTCTACTCATTGCAGAATACCTTATGCCACCAGACTTGAAATTTTAGACCTAGAAAACCTAGAACTATGTCGCCTTCGGTCCGATCTAAGTATAGTACATAAAATTATCTATTGCAATGCCCTACCTGTCAATGAATACTTCAGCTTCAATCATAACAATACAAGAGCATACAATACCGTGTTTCTCCAACAATACGACCTCCCCCAATAGGAAGACCCAGCATGTTTTCTAGGCATAAAATGAAATTAAGCCCCTCACCCCAAATTTAGGCCTATTTTAAAACATGCAAAATGGGGGGAAGGGCGGGGACTTGCCGTTAGGAGTGCCCCGCGGGCAGCAATTCCTCACCACCAGCTGCTCTTAATGGGCGATCATGGCAGAGCGCAGAGAGCTCCCTACTCCTGCCAAGCACCTTTGCTGCAGACCCAAGACCTTTGGCACCCGCCACTGTTGCTTTCCCTTCTGCCCATGCCGCCGCCGCGTTTGGAGCTGCCACTTCCACATTTGGAACACCACTGCCGTTTGGAGCTGCTGCTTCTGCATTTGGAGCTGCCACTGCGTTTGGAGCTGCCGCTTCCACGTTTGGAGCACTGCTGCTGTTTGGAGCACTGCTGCTGTTTGGAGCTGCCGCTTCCGCATTTGGAGCTGCCGCTGTGTTTGGAGCTGCCGCTTCCGTGTTTGGAACCCCACTGCTGTTTGGAGCACTGCTGCTGTTTGGAGTTGCCATGTCCGCATTTGGAGCTGCCACTGCGTTTGGAGCTGGCACTTCCGCGTTTGGAGCACTGCCGCTGTTTGGAGCACCACTGCCATTTGGAGCACTGCCACCACTCCAAACATGGCAGCAGCTCCAAACGCGGAAGTGGCAGCTCCAAACATGACGGTGGTGCTCCAAATGGCAGCGGCACTCCAAACACGGAAACGGCAGCTCCAAACATGGCGGTGGAATGGGAAGAAGGGAAAGCAACAGCGGCAGGTGCCAAAGGTCTTGGGTCTGCAGCAAAGGTGTTTGGTGGGAGTAGGGAGCTCCCTGCACTTCGCCATGATCACCCGTTAGGAGCGCTGTGGCGAGGCTGCCCACGGGGCGCTCTAGATGAGGATGCAAGGGGGGGAAATTAAATCACCCCTGAAAAGACAGCCTAGCCATTTTTTCGGGGCTCAAAAAAATATAAGACCCGGCCTTATTTTATGAGAAACACGGTAGATACAAACTGAAGGTTAATCACACCAAACTTTATTGCAGGAAATAGGACTTCAGCAACAGAGTGGTCAATGTTTGGAATACTCTAACTGACTCTGTGTTTTCTTCCCCAAACCCCAAAAACTTTAACCTTAGAGTTAGACTGTCTACTACTGACATCACTCCTTTCCTAAGAGGTCTGTAGGGGGCGTGCATAAATGCACCAACCTGTCTTATTGTTTCTTTTTTTATTCGTATCCATTTTATGTATTCATAACATATTTATACTTATACCTGTTATCTAATAATTGACAAATAAATAAATAAATAAAATATTTCCAACATGTGAAGTTTAGGAAATATGTCAGTTAATTATGCCTATTAACATATACAAATGATTTTGCAGTTACCATATTATCAGACAACATTAGGCTAAACTCAGCAGCAGCCCAAGAAATATGAATACAAATGTGAAGAAAAAAATAGCTTAGTAATATTTGTCATTGACAGTATCCTTATAGCAATGGACACCATCCAAGGAAAACAACATCAACTCAGAATAAAAAATAATCTAACAACTTTTTACAATTGATAAAAATATATGCTTTAAAGATGGATAACTATAGAATATGCACAGACTCGGGGCTATTATGCAAATTTAAAATGAAATATTTTTAATGGGGGAAAATCTTTTCGGTCTTTCCTAAAATCATATTTAAGAACTTTTCTTAACTTGGAAAGAAAACATCATTGCCTGTGTAAGTGATATATTAAAATTAGCCTTCAAATATTACAAGGTCAAATGAAAGAGCACAAAGAAAAAAGGTTTCACTTTGCAGAACAAATTCCAATCAAATACATCCTCCACTTACAAAAAAAGGAATATTAATTCAACAGTCAGTACTTGTCAATTTAAATGCACAATCTAATCTGGATGAGCATATTCTTCTGATATAAATGATAAATTGCCACTTTTCAACAGCTACCAACTGTGCATACTTAAAAAGCCACTGTGGCTGAGGCTGTGCTAGAAGAACCAAGCAAAAAAGGCAAGTACTTCCATGGGAAGATGACAGAAGGGAAGATAAAGCTAGCAGCACACAAATATTGTATTAGATGTTGGCAGAAAGCAACCTGGATACCCTTGAGCAGCAGCTTCATGAAACAACAATACCTTTGTTCATGTCATAAGAAGCCAAAACAGCACAAAAACCTTTCTGATAATTGCTTCCTTCTACAAGCAAACTCATAGAATAGCCAAGCCAACCCTGTTTAGCAATAATAGTGGGGGAGAAGCATCTGATTGGTTGATTGGTTGACTGACTTGTAATCAAAACCTTTTCAATTCCATCAAACACATTAATAGTTTTTCAGTGTGAACTGTAGAGATGCAGTGGCTAACCACAGTATTATGCAGTATTGTCGGCTAACTCTGCCGACTGCCAAGTGACTGCCAGCAGTTCGATTCTGGGCAGCTCAAGGTTGACTCAGCCTTCCATCCTTCCAAGGTCAGTAAAATGAGGACCCAGATTGTTGGGGGCAGTATGCTGACTCTGTAAAGCACTTAGAGAGGACTGTAAAGCACTGTGAAGCAGTATATAAGTCTAAGTGCTGTTGCTATTGCTATTTTCTCAATGGCAATTTCTTCCTAACCTGGCCTTTCAGTACTCTCAACAACGCATTTATCAGCAATATTACTAAGTCTTGCTGTTGATCAGTCTCTTATTCTTTTCCCTACCCTTATCAGCATTAGATCTTTCTCTAGAGACCATTTTCCAGACAAAAGCCTCTGACCCTTTCTTTTTTCTTTAATATCACATATGTTTAGAAACATTAGCAAGCTTTAAAGGCCTCCTAATATTTTTCCACTAAGGGATCTTTAAACTATTGTTGCAAGGATAGATTGGTGTATTAAACCCAGTTATTACACATACAACAATCTCTTCCAGTTAAGAGTTTCATCAACATACGTACAACTTTCATACACAATATTGAAATACTGAAGAAATTTCTTTAGGCAGTAACAAAACTACAGTAGATTTTAATGATTAGTTGGGGAGATTAGCAGTCTAATTAAAATAGGTCATAAAAACTAAAATAAAAACTGAATGAAGACCAAAAAAGTGATAACCGTACACAACAGAAACAGAATAGAGAGCATCTTTGAATGGAGGCTAGATGGACAAATTTTGGCTTCTGGTTGCTTTCATTTTTCTGGAATAACCAAAAATGGGGAGAAGGGCTCCTTTGGGGATAAAAGTTTTAAGAAAAATTGAGAGGAGGGTGTAGAAAAATTGAAAACTGAAGCAAAACAAGAAAGGAAACTTCAGAATAGAGTTTTGGATAGAATGAAACTGTTGGGAAAAATAGGTTATAATAAAAATACCAAAACTGGGCTGCAAAAATCCAGGTGACTTCTAGATTACAGTGAAAATCATTTTCTTTGTTTCCATCTAGTACTTGTCCTGAATTTTGCAGTCCAGATCTGATAGTTGGAAATCATTAGGCAATGCTGGCGAAAACATGACATACAAACAACACCAAACTACAAGCAGACATACTTCAAGGAATTGGGATATAAGTGTGAGGAAATGCCAGTTTTGATCTAGGAGTCCTTCTAGAATCTGGAGGCAAGAAATAGGATGCTTTATCTAATGGAGCAATTCAATTTAGAAAGTAGCTGGCAAAGGGAAGAATCCTGGCTACAGGCTAACCTGGTGAATCAGTGGAACTTAAAACTAGCTTGAATGACTCATTAATGGGAAATACACTCTTGACTGAAGTAGTCTGTGATCGGAGGATTTGCACTTGAGAAGTCTCAGCAATATCGTTCTGAATATGTAGCTGCATCGCACCCCAGAAAAGTGGGGGCCACTGACTAGCTTCCTCCCTTCCTATACTTTGCCCATTGCAACAGTCAGATACCCTAAATTATGTTGGGCACTCTGGAATTTGCTTTCTATTCACCCATCTCTCTGGTAGATTAATGCTTTGTCCAATTTTTCTTCTGCTCTGCAGAAAACCCTATTTTGTTCCCACTTTGAGATCATCTGGGCTTTTGCTATTTTGGCATAGTAATCTTAAATTCCAAGGAGTCCACATGGTAATAAAGTAGAACAGTCAGAGTAAGAAGGAAATGAGTGAGATGAAACAAATGATTGAGTCATAAGGCAAACATCCAAGGAAAGCCTACCCTGCAAAGCTTGTAAATCAGAGGTGTCAAACTCAATGCCTGGGGCCCAGCCTGCAGGGTGCTTAGATCTGGCCGGCAGCACCACCCAAGAAACAGCAAAGGACCAGCCCATGGTGCCTCTGCCAGCAAAAATGGAGCTCAGGAGGGCCACAGATGCCCTCCCGAGCTCCGTTTTTTCTGGCAGAGGGTTGCAGGAGGCTGTCACAGCTGAAAATGGAGCTCAGGAGCCCGATTTTGCTGGCAGAGCACTCAGGCCACCACAGGCGCCCTGACAGGAATGACATCAAGCTGGCCACGTCCACTCCAGCCATGCCCACTCTGCCCCCCCAAAGTCAAACCCAACCCTGATGTGGCCCTCAATGAAACAGAGTGTGATACCCCTGTTCTAAAGTGGTTTTTGATATGCTTTAACAGTGACAGCCTTTGGACCAATCTGTGTTTTCTTCTGTGTTGCATCTGTCTGCTGTCTCTCTTCTTTTTCCTCCAGGCACTAATCAGGGTATAAGCCCCAGGCATATATTTGATACCTATGGGTCTGTATGCATGTTTCTGTGAAAGTCTAATTGGGGTGGAGGTGTTTATTAATGAGTGAAGGTTCTATGTGATTACATTCGTATAGGCTGCATTTCTGCCTGGATCCAACTCATTTGTCACATTGCATCTTTATGTGCATGGAGAAAAAAATTGAACTACATACACTTCATTATAGGTCACATGACTAAGGAGGAGAAAGAGGAACAGTCAGCATCCATCTAAGCAATTGACATAGGGATTTATTGGGGCAGTTTTATTTCTAGAATATTTTTCTCCTTTATTGAATCATCACATCAGCCCTTCTTTTTCTGGCTTTTCCACCAACATCACAACTCTGTTTACTCTGTTCAGTTTCCAGTGATGTATTTGCTGATGGGCTGATAAAATGCTCAACCCATTTACATAATTTATTTCCTACTATGCCACTGGGATGGAAGAAGAAATGATTTATTGTACCAGAATAGCTAATGATAAGCTAGTTTTTTTTTAAAGGAAAGGAAAGAAAAAAGCTCCACATGCCAGGGGGGAGTGAGGAAGGAAAAAGAAGAAAACAAAACGTTGCATAAGAGAGAAAAGTATAAGGAAAAATGAAAGGCTGGACAGAGAAGGAAACAGGAAAAGCTATGTGTGTCAGAGAAAAGTGTACTGCATATTAGATTGAATGTAAAGTGCACTGAAGGTTTTTGCCGGGAGACCCAAAGGCAATTTTTGCTAATAATGACACTGGTTAGCTAGTTTAATGCAAAGCTGAAATTAAAAAAAAAACTTTATTTAATTCAAAATTCTTGAAAAAAACACATATTTGAAGCAATCGTCATGAAGTCTGAAGCCTCTTGATATGAGCTCCAAGGGAAAGGACTCTATTTTAATGACAATTTGTCTGAGCAACACAAACTGAACATTTGAAGTCCAGGTACATCACTTTTATTATTATTTTTCCAGTCCTCTGCAATGCCTCAAAATAAGAAGAGAACTGCTGAACTTTTCTGCCATGCTGTGAAACATCCTCACAGCGTGACAGAAAGTCCTCTAGAAGTATACACTATGGTATAAATGTGGTATAAAATGTTCAGTGATTCTGACCTTGTTAAAACATTGCCATGTGGTAATATAAAAGCAAAAGCTCTGTAGGAGAAAATAAGTATAGTCTATCAGATAAGTATAGTCTATCAGACTATTCACTTTTAATTAACCAACATTATGTAAAATTCAAGAAACAAGTATAGATAAATCTCCCAGTTTCTAATCTGGTGCCTTACCTACTACACCAAACTGGCTCTCTGTCATTTCCATATCAAATACTGTTGTAACGTTCCTTCAATTTATCCTTGTTTCAAATTATCCAATTTGGATGACAGAAATTCTCTTAACAATCACATTATTAGATTTATATTCATGCCTTTGCATTGTACATGTATAAGTATATTGATATGTAACTTACAATTTTTTAGCATATTTACATAGCCACCCATCTCACAACCACATGACTCTGGACAGCATATAACAAAACAACAGTTAAAGACTCCATACATAACAATCTAAAAACAGTAAAATAAATAAATAAATAAAGCATATAATATAAACATATAAAGTAAACAAAAAAAGTGAAAGAACAAACATCCCTTAATCTCATACAGCCATCTTTCTGGTTCTCTCTTGAATTCCCAAAGCTCTACCTGGAATTCCTCCCCAAAAAGCCACATTGTAAGGGACTTCCAGAAGATGAACAGAGATGGAACACCCTCCTAGGCCATACATAAATGTCTGTGTAGTCATATTCTACATCAGCTGAAGCTTCCAGATGCTCTTCCAGGGCAGCCCCATATATAACTTTGTGAGATAGATGGGCAGTTTCTAAATCTGATAAATAGATAGATAGATAGATAGATAGATAGATAGATAGATAGATAGATAGATAGATAGATAGATAAGAAAATAATGTTTTCTGGAGGTTACAAGGGCCTGAGTGACTGTGAATAGAGTGTCAAAGTCCAAGAAGGGGGCACAACTGGCTCACAATATGAAGCTATGCAAAGATCCTCCTAACCACAACTGTCACCTTCTCATCGAGAAGGATTTCCATCTCTTTCTGGGGCAGTGCCACTCCATCCAGTATGAAAGATAGTAAAGCTCCAGAACCAAAAGACCCTTAGAATCAAAAGGCCTCCTGTGACAGTCTTTTCAGGATTCACCTGAAGCCTGTTGTTCCCCATCCAACCCTCTACAGTCTGGGCATCATGACAAGATGTTTTTATTTATTTTTATTTATTTATTTGATTTGCCAATTGTTTACAAGATAATAAGTATAAGTGTATACATAGTTGTGAATACATGAAATGGGTACATATAAGAAAAATAAAAGAATAAGAGAAACAATAGGACAGGGACGGTAGGCACGTTGGTGCGCTTATGCACCAACTTAACTTAACTAACAACAACAACAGCAACAACAACAGCAACAACAGCAACAGCAACTGCGTTAACTTAACAACCTGCTTTTTCAAATGCAGCTGTGTCGCGCAGCTGTGTCACTTAGTCAGGTATGGTATCAGACCAGTATAACTACCGGTTCTGTCGCTCTGTGTCGCGTATGCATGCACGAGTCACGCAAGTGCAATTTATGACCTGCTGAGCTGCCCGGACAGCTGAGCAGTGCTGCGTGCAAGTGCGCAGCGATTGGAAAAGCCCTTTTTTCCTGCTTTTTCAAATGCAGCTGTGTCGCGCAAAGCAGCTGCGGTTGAAAAAGCAGAAAATAAAGGTCAAGTAAGAGCCCGGGCGGGCGAGTGGGTCAAAACAGCAGCAGACATAGAACCGGTTCTATGTATGCTCTCTGTTTGCTGCTTTTCAGAGCAACCAGTTCTACAGAAGTGAACAGAACCAGTAGAATTCCACCCCTGCACTTAGTTCATCAGAGACGGAGTTATGTAACTGAGTATCATCAGCATACTGATGATATGTCATCTAAAGATGGGAGATGATCTCACACAATAGTTTCATGTAAAAGTTATATAGTAGTGGAGAAAGTACCAAACTCTGAGGAGCCCCATGTAATAAGGGCAGTGGTGGTATTCAGCCAGTTCGCACCACTTTGGGAGAACCAGTTGTTAAGTTTCTGAGCAGTTTGGTAAACTGATTGTTGGAAGAAATCACTAGGGCAGAGAACAGGTTGTTAAATTATTTGAATCCCACCATTGAATAAGGGTTGAAGGAGGGTCTTCTCACTCCCAATAAATGATATTGACCCCACAGAAAGAAAGAGAACCAATGCTCTGCCATCTACTTTCAGCCCATGGCGCTGATCCAGAAGAATATCATGGTCGATGTTATGTGAAAATAATCTTGGGAAAGGAGAATATTGTCTAGGGAATGGCCAGAGCACAGCCCACAGTTGAGTAATGGCAAAGGCAACATTACTTTGCCATTAGAAGGGACCCTTCCTGGGTTCTCAGGCTATAAAGCAGGGTTGTCATACTGGTGGCCCGCGGTCTAGATGCATCACGCACAGGCCATGCCCACCCTGACTCCGCAAAGGCAAAAAACATTGCAATCACATAACATCAGATGAAGCGATCGAGTTTGACACCCATGCTATAAAGCAGTGATCCCCAACCTTTTTTTATGCCGCGGCCCGGTACCGGCATCAGGTGGGCGCCGCGCCTGTCGCATCGTCGCTGCATTGATGGCCGTGACCGCATCAGCTGAGCGCTCCATTTTGATGAAAAGTGCTTCCCGTGACCTCACCGGAAGCACTTTTTCATCAAAAAGATGGCGGCGCCCAGCAAGCCAGCGCCCGGTGGTTGGGGACCCCTGCTATAAAGGAAATGGGAGGAGAAAAGCATGCTCAGATTTGCAAGATTCTATCAACATACCTTTACAATCAAATAGAATTAGTTCATCTGGTTATGTCTCCTAATTGGTCTCACCTGCAAGGCCAATTGCCAGTATCAAAGGCAACTGAGTAGTCAAGAAGATGAAGAACAGATACATTATCCCACCCAGTTCCTGCCAGAGATCATCTAAAAATATGACCAATCTGCTCCATATAAAGGCCCAAATCCAAAATGAAAGGGTCCAGATAATCTTTTTTTACCCAGGCCCACTGAAGTTGTTGCACAACCACATTTTCCAAGACCTTCTCTAAAAAAAGGAAGCTCAATGCTGGATGGAAAATTTCCAGTATGTTGGGATTCAGCAATACCTTCTTGAGAATAGGAAGAACTGCCTCCTTAAGGGAGTAGAACAGCTACCTTTCTCAATAAAGAATTGATTGTAGCCTTGAAGAGTAGGTAGCTGAGCTCACAATCATATTTGAAATATTTCTAATATAAAACATAGAACATTTTCTAAGCAGATATTCACTAAGTTGTCACCATTCTCATTTGTTCTTGACTGAATGGTCCAGTCACACCTGTATCTTAAGAGTCATAGAGGTGCAGAGGTTAAAATGCAGTATTGTAGGTTAATTCACTGCTCACTCCAGGAGTTTGATTCTGAGTGGCTCAAGGTTGACTCAGCCGATCTTCCAGTTGTCTTCCTGTCATGTCACAGAGAAATCCGCGATTGTGTGCAGTTTCTCTCTGTGCTCCCTTTGTTGGAGGGTCCCAATTGGGACTGGAACCACCTTGGAGGGATAGTGAAGAAAGGGGGATCCAGCTTCCGGTTTGAAGGGCTTCGGCGACAGACAGAAATCCGCGATCGTGCGCAGTTTCTGTCTGGGCTCGCCACTGGAGCGCCCCGAGCCGGCTGGTTTTGGGGCTAAGCCACCCCGTAGAGGTGGTGAAGAGGGGGGGAGACCACCATCAGGGTCAAGGAGAGCTGCATCTCTCCTCCTCAGCTGGCCATTACTCCCTTTCCTGAAGGCGGTTGCAGCGGTGGTCAGAAATGGCCACCACAAAGAAGAACTCGACCGGAAAAGAATGTGCAGGAGGAAGATAAGAAGTGAAAGTTTTGGCTGACCGGGTTAAATTGTAAAAGCAACAACCAAGGTACCCTGGAATTTAAACTTACAAAAAATAACATCGCTCCCAAAGAAGAGTCAGAAGCAGCGAAGGAAAATAAAAAAGGGAAAGGTTTGGCTTTTTTTTTCTTCTCTCTCCTTCCCTATACTGACAACTAAGAGACTTAAATAAGAAATTGGAAAAATCCGCTTTGACATCAATAGGCAATTAAGCTGAAAATAAAACAAAATGCCAAAGGGATAATAAAGATTTCTAGACATTAAAAACTTTCTTTTTCATAAGCAGGAAGGGAGAGAAAAAGAAAAAGGGCAGGATCTGGAAGAGGGAGGAGACTGCCTGAAATTAAAAAGAATTTAAAGTAAAACTTCAACAAGACTTCTAAAAGATACATTTTAACTGAAACTTTGCAACTAAATAGTAACCGGAGGAAGAGAAAGTGGAAAAAAAGAGCAAAAAAGAAACAGTTTGCGTGTATTTGGACTATTTGGTGATCTTTGGATTTTTGGTTATTATATTTGAATGACTAAAATCAATCGGGTGGTTGTTTAAAAATTTATACAATGGCACCACTCCTGGATGAATTGAAAATGGAACTTAAAAAGTACAAAGAAGATGCACAATAAGGGAAGGGTTCTTTTGGCTTCGTTTTTCAATTCTTAGAAATTGAGATTTGGAACTATGAGAAACAACAAGAAAAGACTGCAAAACAAGAATACTGGGACAAAGAAGAAGCCATCTTTAATGAACAAGTAATTCTATGTGGGGAAGAAAAAGGAAAGGGGGGAAAGAGAATGGAGAATTTAAGACTTTAAAAAAAAACCAAAGAAAATAAAAAGAATTTGAAAAATAAGTACAATACTGGAAAGCAACAGAAAAGGGGAATACAGAAGAGAGAAATAGAGGTAGAGAGACAAGGGGGTAAAAAGGGAAGAGAGAAGAAGAGAGGGAAGAAGGAAAGGAAAAGAAGTTACAAAGGACCGGAGCAAGATATAGAGAAACAGGACCTATTTAGAGATAATGGGTGAAAATCTAACTGAAAAAGGGATTCTGTAAAGGTACATAAGATTGTATTGTTATATTAGTAATAGAAATAACTTTAGAAAATTGGAAACAACGTATGATTAAAATGAGGGATAAAATAGTTAGTGTAATTTAGTGAAATGTTTGTGAATAAAATAAGTGAAATAAAATAAATGAGAAAATTGAATTAGGAAGGAACGGGAACATTTTAATTAGTTAATGTTTTATAAAATATAAGTGAAGGGGGTGGGAATTAACTATGGAAAGCTTACAATTGTTCCCATAGAAGTATGATATTTAATTGAAAAGTAATGTTAAAGATGTTAAGACTTTAATGAATATTAATATTAATGATAGAATTGAATTGGAATGGAATGTTGTTTTAATTATATATATTTATATTTTTTTTCTTTTTTTAAGAATACAGTGTGTATTTTAAGAATGTACCAAGCAGAATCCGAATGGAAGTTATGTATTATATTGAATGTTACAACTTTAGGGAAAAGATATAAAGGTGTCATACTCCAATCAGTAACTACAGGAGAAATTTTGTTTAATGAGAAAAGATAATAGATAATTGAAACAGGACAGACAAAAAATATAATAACAATGATTTGAATTGAGATGAGATAATTAAAATAAAATTGAGAAAATTAAAAGAGGGGAGAAGCTATGTAGAAAATGTAAAATAGTAATAAGATATGGAATAGAATATAAAAATGAGCATGAACCTGAATTTGTGTCTGTACGAAGAAATGTAACCCGGGATTATGCTGCTTTCAAAAAAGATGTTTTATTTGTATTTTTTTTCTCTTTGTGAAAACTCAAATAAAATTTACAACAAAAAAAAGAAAGGGATCCATTGGAGGTTGAGGGGAGCCACATCTCCCCTCCTCAACAAGGAAAAACCCCTCTGAAGACGAGCTGCAGCAGTGGTCAAAATGGCCACCATGAAGACAGGAGGCAGTGCAAGAAAATAAGACTGTGCTGGAGTGGAGAAGTTGTGAGCGAAGTGTGAACCAGGCGCAATATATGGACATTAAGGTAACCCGGAGTTAAGAAATAAAGAAATTGTTAGGAAAGACTGTAAAAGTGGTGACCAGAGAGAGAGAAGAAAATTGGAAACAGGTGAAAGTGGCTTAGAACTTTGAAAAGAACTAAATTGAAAGAGGAAGTTAGAAGAAAAAAATCTGACTGTAAAAGACTTGGAAATTAAATTGGATAAATATATTATTTTTGGCACTAAACAGGCATAACTAAATGCTGAAATTGAACATGTTAAAAAGAAATAATAGCTAATAATTGAAATTATTGAATTATTGGAATTTAAAAGCCTAAAAAGGGAAAGAAAGAAAGAAAGAAAGAAAGAAAGAAAGAAAGAAAGAAAGAAAGAAAGAAAGAAAGAAAGAAAGAAAGAAAGAAAGAAAGAAAGAAAGAAAGAAAGAAAGAAAGAAAGAAAGAAAGTGAAAAGAAAGGGTGGAACTTGGATGTAACAGAGAGCACCAGAAGTGGAAAGCACCAGAACTGGAAAGAGAGCTTCTGCACCACTTCTGGTGCTCTCTGGAAAAATTTCAGTGATTCTTTGAAAAGTGCTTGGTTCTTTTTAATTGGAACTTGATAATAAAACAAGAGGAACTTTGTTATAATAATACAGAAACCTGAAAAGTGAAGAAACAGAATATTATAAAGATAAAAAAGAAGTGTGAAGAAATTACACTGGGATTATTTGGTGACTTAGCATATACTTGTGCTTGTTTGAATTTATTCATCAATTCAACAGAGTTATACCACCTTTTTTTAAAAAAAGTTTTTTATTTTATAACATAGAAAATAACAAATAAAACCATCTTTCAGTTGTACAGTATGTCGGTTTGGTATATATATCATGTGCACAATATCTATAATCCTTTCCTCTTATCTTTACATTTGTATTATATTCTAATCAACATTCCATATCATATTATCTCATTATTATACTACCGTGTTTCTCATATAATAAGGCCAGGTCTTATTTTTTTTTGAGCCCCGAAAAAATGGCTAGGCCGTCTTTTCGGGGGTGACTTAATTCCTCCCCCCTTGCATCTTAGGGCGGGCAGCGACGGCTTGGATGTTGACCTTAGCATTGGTGGGGCACTTTGTATCAGGGTCAACGCAGGCAGCACCATATCCGGGTGTGCAACAAAAATACTTCCTAACAGCAAGCCCCCCTGCCATTTCCCCCCCATTTCACATGTTTTAATATAGGCCTTAATTTGGGGGGAGGGGCTTAATTTCATTTCATGCCTATAAAACATGCTGGGACTTCCTATTGGGGGAGGCCGTATTGTTGGAGAAACAGGGTATCATTAAAATTTTAGTTTTATTTCCAAGCTATCTTTAAAAGCAAATCTCAATTCTTACTAAATTATATTCATGGTATAACTTATTCAAAAATAATCAATTATAATATATCATTACTATTACAATATACTTCAATTTCTTACTCTTCTATCTAGCCTTTAATAAGAGTTATACCACCTATATTGATATATATTACTTCTTTCTCTCTTGCCAAATTTAGTGTCACATGCATGATTCCCTGCTAATGGTAAGGACAACGCTTTGACTTATTTTGGCTAATATGCAGCAAATATAACCAAAGCCCAATTTTACATTATTATTTGCAAGATGAAATGTCTTATCTTAAGGCAGAGATGTCTGTCTTAAAGTCCAGCATATTGTTGCCTGCATCCTACAAATCAAAAGGTATATGAAATACAGTGTCACACATTCAGAAATCTAAGAATATTCTAGCAGCTTATTCATCCCCAAACATTTGGATTATACCAACTAATAGCCTGCTGTTGTTTTTCTCATGCAATGGCTGTCTTTTATAATAGTGCAATAAAACATTTCCCGTGCTTTTGAGATAAGTTTATTTTGAGAAAAGAGGTTAGCATATGCTTTTATATTTTTACAGTAACAGACAGGAGTCCTCTGATGCAATTGAAAACAACTATAATGCAAGCCTGAAACTTCCATTTTCGGTCTGAATAAACTGATAGCATACACAGCAGGCATTGCTATGCTATTTGTGAAAACAAAAGCACATTATACTGTATATTTTTTAAAAAACTTTTAAAATGTTCCTCAAAGCTTGTTTCTGCAAATTATCTAGCTTATGGCTTGTATAGTTATGTGCAGGAAAGTTTCATTCTGATGCAGTTCTCTAGGTATGTGCCCATTACAGCAATTCTGCTAGCAGAACGAGCAACTGAAGGACTTCTGTGATTATTTTGAAGTAGATCATTGTGAACTGTTACAGCCCATTGTGACAAGATTACTGGCTCTGATTCTAGCATTGACAGATTGTTGAAATGGTGGCAAGCCTTGAGATAAGATATTTTTACAGTTAAGGTAAGGGCAGGTGTCCCTGCATACTACCAAGAAGTTTCAGCAATGACAAAAATGTAAGTAATATATTAGAATGTTTTCCTTAGTCAGGTTGTGAAATTATTTCAGAGTATACTAAAATACTGAAAGCTAAGTCATTTAGCATCATATAAGTGCATGACCTCATGAGCTACATGGAACTTGAAAGAAAAGCTATGCACCATTTTTATAGGTTTGCAACAAACACTTGCAAAGAAATTGAAGATAACTTTGTAGTTTTATTTTAAAATCCCAAGAAATACCACAGCAATAGATGCAATTTTATGAAAGCAGATTTCATCGCCAAGTGTCCAAACAGACTGTGGCAAATGCTGGGTCCTTTGAAGAATATTTTAATGAAATTGCAATTTATTGAAAGAAATGTATTTGGACCAGAGGTGGTATTCAGCAGGTTCTGACCAGTTCTGGAGAACCTGTACTGGAAATTTTGAGTAGTTTGGAGAACTGGCAAATAGCACTTCTGACTGGAGATTTTACAGTATCGTTCCCCTGCCAACCCCACCAAGCCATGCCCACTGAACCAGTAGTAAAAAAAATTGAATCCCACCACTGATTCAGACATACAGTAAGTATAAAATGGCATTGTGGATAGATTTGTTATTTTTCTTCGCCAACAATGGGAAAAACAGGCATCCCTTGGCAAGCAGTATTTGTAATTGTTGCAGAGGTAGAACAGTGCAAGAGAAAAGGCCACTGTTCTGGCAGCTGTTGGTAAAGGATGGGGAAGAAGCACATGATCCCATCCTCCTGTTGGAGATCCAAATCTAATTCATTTCAGCATCTCATGACCACCAGGGCATAGGAGGTAGATATTTTATTTGTATTTATTATTTATTATTACATTTCTATATCACCTATCTCACCTAAATGACTCTAGGTGGTTTACAACAATTGTAAATTTAATCTTAATTTCACCCTTTGGGTGTCTGGTCTTTGTCTAATAAACTGCTGGATGAAGTTACTTCTTTCTGCCCATTATCCCAACTACACT
This sequence comes from Notechis scutatus, assembly GCF_049901735.1. Lineage (NCBI taxonomy): Eukaryota > Metazoa > Chordata > Lepidosauria > Squamata > Elapidae > Notechis > Notechis scutatus. The sequence continues at coordinate 60,521,430 of NC_142010.1, forward strand.
TACATAAACTACATGTACTGTATATTGAACTGAACAATGGTGGAGCCATTTGCTTTACGTCATCCATTTCAAATGTGTCTGTCTTATGTCTGACCTCCTTACAGTTCTAACAGGATGCTCAGGAAGAGAAAGTGCAAGAGATAAAATGGGCCAGTTGTAAGGACAGTTGAAAGCAGCAGTGGGTTATAAATCGATAAGAAAGAAAGCGAAGAGAATATGTGTACTTTTCCTGAAAGCATATTTATTTTCTTTCTGAAACTTAGAGGTGAATCTTAATGTCAAGTAAGACACATTAAGTTAAAGAACTTTAAACAAAAAACAGGGAAGTCCTCTGGATCACTAGTCTCATCTAACAAATAAGTCATATGGGGCTCTACAAACCTCTAACTCAAGCTCTAAAAGAGCAGCTGCGTTTTTAAAGTCTTCCAAACATCAAAGTAAGAGTAACCTGGGTAGAAGAATATCATTCCAAAGAGTAGGTGCCACAATAGACACAAGGCATACTTCCCAAGTCCTGATTGATAGCAATGTTTGAGTGATCTTAATGGATGATAAGAAATGAAGGGAGATATAAGGCCCCATGGATAATTGGCCATATGCCAAGAATGGCTTTTTTGGTGATAACCAGCACTTTGAATTGCATCTGGAAGCCTATTGGCAACCAGCATAGCTTATAGAGAACAGATGTCATATGGGTGTACTGAATCATGCCTAAAACAGCCAACCTGCTCTTCATTCTAAAAATGGGAGCATTCTGATTGTGATACATGTTCATGTTCTGTTTTATGAGTGTCTGAAATGGAGGCAATTGGAAAATAGAAGATTTCTTTTTAAAAGGTTTTTCTTTTGTTTCTCTCTCAGGATCCTACATATTGCAATGCAGAACACATCACCAAATCTATCATCTATAGCCAGTGCTATACCACAGCTGCATTTATTATGACCTATTTGATGGAGATGCTCAGTTGATGGAAATAAACCAACACTCAAGAGTTGACATGCATACTAAGTAAGATTAATAGACAAAGCAACAGAACCAGATAGGGAGGACTTATAAAAATACGGACCAAGAAACAAAACAAAAGTACATACAAAAGTTTTATTTATTTATTTATTTATTTGATTTGATTTGATTTGATTTGTCAATCACCTACAAGATACAGGTATAAGAATAAACATAGTTTTGAATACATGAGATGGATACTTATAAGAAAAATAAAAAGAAACAATAGGACAGGAACGGTAGGCACGATTGGTGCGCTTATGCAAGTCCCCTACAGGCCTCTTAGGAAGGTGGTGAGGTCAATAGTAGACAGTCTAAGGTTAGAGTTTTTGGGGTTTGGGGAAGAAACCACAGAGTCAAGTAGAGTATTCCAAACATTGACCACTCTGTTGTTCAAGTCATATTTTCTGCAATCAAGTTTAGTGTGATCAACCTTGAGTTTGTATCTATTGTGTGCTCTTGTATTGTTATGATTGAAGCTGAAGTATTCATTTGCAGGTAGCACATTGCAATGTATGATTTTATATACCATATTTAGATCAGACCGAAGGTGGCATAGTTCTAGGTTTTCTAGGTCTAGAGTTTCAAGTCTGGTGGCATAAGGTATTCTGCAATGAGTAGAGGAGTGGAGAACTCTTCTTGTGAAATATTTCTGGACTTTCTCAATTGTGTTAATATCAGATACATGATATGGGTTCCAGACTGATGAGCTGTATTCAGGTATAGGTCTAGCAAATGTTTTGTATGCTCTAGTTAGTAGTGTGATATTACCAGAAAAGAAGCTACGTAGGATTAGATTAATAACTCTTAATGCCTTTTTGGCTATGTAGTTACAGTGGACTCTAGCACTTAGATCATTAGAGATGGGTACTCCAAGGTCCTTGACAGAGTTTGGATCCTCAACAAGGTCTTGACTATCTGGTTTGTATTTTAGCTTTTCTAGCTTTTCTAGTATTCTAGCTTTTATTTTCTGATATTTTTTTTGCCAATATGTAAGACAGAGCATTTATTTGTTGAGATTTGAACTTGCCATTTGATTGACCATTCTGATATATAGTCAAGGTCTTTTTGGAGGGTAGCAGTATTGTCTGTGGTGTTGAATAGCTTCATATCGTCAGCAAAGAGAATGCAGTTGCTCTTAATATGTAGTCCATATGTTTTTGCAGTGTAAAAGTTGCAGATTACAGGATAGTTTTTTTCTGAAACCAAATTGTTTATTAGAGAGTAGGTTATTTGTTTCTAAGTGGAGGATAATGGATTGGTTAACAATTGATTCAATGACTTTACAGGTGACGCAGCATAAGGAGATTGGTCTGTAATTTTCAACTAGGCTGGGATCTCCCTTTTGGAAGATGGGGATGACCGTGGCTTGTGACCATAGTTTTGGCAAGGAGCTGGTACTGAAAGATTTTTAAAAGATTATGCTTAGAGGTTCTGCTATGGCAGTGGATAGATTTTTTAAGAAGTAGGCACATATTCCATCCGGTCCAATAGATAGGGATGGTTTTAGATTGCGCAGTGCTTTTTCAGCAATGTCTTCTGTAAAATTGATATGTATTAGATCATTGTAGTTGTCTGTGGTTCGACAAGGAAGTACTGGGCTTGATCCATTCCTGTTTACAAATACTGAGCCAAAGAATGTGTTAAAGAGGTTTGTTTTGATGGTGTCATCATTGCAGTCTTTGCCGTTAGGTCCTTTCAGGGGTGGATGGACCTTGAGTCTTTTAGTTTGTTGTTTACAAAATTGTAGAAAGCACAGGTGGAATTTGTGCATAGAAGGTTTTCCTCTTGTTTAATGTGATAATTAGTGCATTCAGTTTTTATCTGGTGGCATAGATTTTTGTATTGGCTTTTGAAGTTGGCAATGTGACCAGATTTGTTTTTTCACCAAAGTGATCTCTTTTTGGATTGAAGCTTCCTTATTGTGATGGGTAATTTGTTTTTCCTGGTTTTGGGAGTTGTTATTGGTACATAGAGTTTGATGGCTCTTTTGATTTCTAGTAAGAATATGTTATAATAGTCTTCTACAGTATTGCATTCAGTGAATAGAAATTGCCAATCAAGAGAAGAGAGATCGTTTATTATAAGATCATAGTTGCCTTTTTTGAAGTTATAATTGGGGATTTTGTCATTGTGATGATTTTTGTGTGGATGTATGTTGTGACAAAAGTCAATCATGTTGTGGTAACTGTTGGAAAAGGGTTCTTTAATTTGTATTCCGTAAATTGAATTCAAACTATTGCAGAAGATATGATCGAGGCAGTTGTTAAGTCTAGTATTGTTGGTTACTAGTTGTTCCAGTTCCAGGTAGAAGGTTGCATGTATGGGTTCAGTTGTACATTTGTTTAGGGTCCAGTTAATATGAAGTAGATTGAAGTCACCAAGAAAGATAAAAGCGTGTGGGCAGGATGCTGCCCATGTTAGTAGTGTTAGCTTGTTTACATGTTCGATGTCATAATCAGGGGCTCTGTAACATAGTAAGAACCGAAATGTGATATTTAAGGTCTGTTCACAGATAAGGGTCTCAGGAAGAGCAAGCTCTTGGGTAACTTGGATGTTTTTTAGATGTAAGGACTTTTTATAGAAGATAGCAACACCACCTCCTCTACGGATTTCATGATCAGATCGGTAAACATGATAGTCTCTTACTGAGGTAATGGAGTCAGGGAGAGATGCGTTGAGCCATGTTTCACAGACAAATATGATGTCGAATTTAGTTGCCACCTATAGTTTATAGCCCAAGCCATTCAAACTTATTATTAATAAGCTACAGGCCATTCTGAACAAGGACAGCGTACTTTCTCAAGCACTTTATCCAAACCTGCATACAGACAACACCCATCCTAAAGCAGATTCTCACAAGCAATAAGAAACAGCAGGATCTTAATGCTACCATGGGATGAAGAGCCTGCAACAAGCCCAGATGTCTACCCTGCCGTCACATTTATGCCAACACTAAAATCATGGTCCCAACAAGATTTAAAGTGCATTGATATGTTATTTATCCAATGTGGTATTTGGCATTATCTGCCTGCAATTCCTTTCAGGATTCTACATTAGGCAAACAGGTCATGCTTTGCAACGAAGAATGGATACAATTTGGCATCACAACTCAAATCAAGGAAAAGTAATATTAGAGTACTCTAATCTCCCAGGACACTCTATTGCAGATTTCAAGTTGCCATTTTAGAATAATGAAAGCATCATAGAAAAATAGACTGATGAATTCAGATAGAGATAGAGATAGATATATAGATATATAGATATTATATATGGTATTCAGCTCTGTTCGGGTATTTTCCCATGTCATTATAGTTGTGCTTTTAAAGTTGTAGCGACGTTTCGGCAGAATCTCATCTGCCATCATCAGATGAGTGTATTGTGTTCGAACACAATACAGAAGCCTGATGATGGCAGATGAGATTCTGCCGAAACGTTGCTACAACTTTAAAAGCACAACTATAATGACGTGGGAAAATACCTGAACAGAGCTGAATATCATACATATAAATACCCATGAAAACTTGAGGAAATAGATAGATAGATAGATAGATAGATAGATAGATAGATAGATAGATAGATAGATAGATTTCAGGCTACCTCAGAAGCTTTTAATCAACACAATGGGTTTTTAACAAATAAGGATTCTTAATTGATGAGTTACTTGTAATTTGTCTCACCTCTATCTGTATAATTACCATTTTTCCTCTCCCTTGTCCCATCCTTTTTTCAAACCCTCCATTAATTTAACCATGACATTCATTTTATGATGAGAGCTACCATATACCGTTTAGCATAGCTGATTAGCCAGAAAAGGTGTTATCAGACTCTTTCTGATTTTTAATTACCATTGACTAGTACAGCTCTCCTTCTACATTGCTAATTGAAATGTGCCTGCTGAAAGGAGAAAAAAATTCTTTTAGAATACAAAATTTTTATATCCAATATAGATTTTATATCTAATATAGAGATCTTATAGATAGATCTGTGAGTTTTAGGTCAGTTTCTGTGGTGTCAGTGAACACATATGAACAGATCCGGAAACAAACTGTATGACTAGAACTATATTAAGACAAGCTACAGCAGGGGTGTCAAATTCACGTCATCACGGCATTGTTATATGACATATCTCAACTTTTTTCATCTTCGCTAAACTGGGCATGGGCGTGGCCACCATGTGATGCATCTAGCCCACATGTCACAAGTTTGACAGCCCTGAGCTACAGTAATAGAAACTTGCAAATCTAATTATGCTTTTCCTCCTCTCTTTTTTATACCCAGGTGTCTCATGGAGAAACCAGCCTGATTTTCCTCTTAATAGGGCTTAAAGAATGCTTCTGTCCTTTTTGTTTACAAAAGAGTTTTGGAATATTGTTTCAAGGACATGTTCATGATTCTTTGCATGTGAGTATTCCATTTTGAATATATTGTTTAACATATTTATCTGCAATGCTAATCTGGGGACAATATTCAAAAGCACAAATTCACAAGTTCGTTATTTCTTTTCTTAGAAAAAACACTTAAGGGTGAGACTCTCTACAATGTACATCTCTAGATTTATAGGATATACTCAATGTGACTTTTTAAATCTTTTCACCATAAGTCATGAAAAGAGAAATTATTATTTTTTTAGATCCAAGGCTCATATTTAAGTTCTATATTATGGATTTGCATTCAATATAATCTTCAGCAAGGGAAAGATTCAAGATGACTTGAAGACAGACACCATGATAATCAATGGCTCATTTTCTTCTGGCTATGAAGATATGCATTGGTAGCACATTTATCCAGGTATTTGCAATATGATGTGCTTTTCAGTCTAAAATAAACTTTGTTCTTATTTACATATTTTAGAACGGGTGCATTTACTTGTTACTCTTTTATCTAACTATTTACACTGAAGTTAGTTATAATTCTATTTATGTGCTACTTGGAATTCTTTGAAAGGTTCTCCTTATTATACTAGAAAATATATTAGTGCTAACATTCATTGTGAAAAATAATTTGTTCTTGGATTTATTCACAATTTAAACTGGTTGCACTAGTATAAAATAAATCAAAAGCAGGGGTTGTTTTTGCAATAAATCCAAAATGAGTGCACTTTCTAGAGAAAGTGGCAAGGTTAGTGTACCCAAGGTTACTCAACCCAACAACAAGCAATTATCTGAACGTTCAGACCTCAATATACCAATATTGTTTCCTCTGCAAGGTACTAAATTAGTACACTGTAATCATACTTTCCTTCTTGCTGAAGTAAACAAAAGCTGAAGGATTCATTTCACAAAAGTATAAAATGACACTACAATTGTTTAAAACTGATTGACAAGTTAGAGTTAGTAAGACTTTAAAAAAAATCATCTGTACTGTCGAAAACACTTGTATAAGCAATCATTACATTTTGAAAAAGTCATAAATTGTATTTATGATCAATGAAAATATAATAAAAGATTATTTTTAAAATGCTGAAAATAATTATAAAATAATTAAAAATAATTATAATTATTTTTAATTACCCAAAATATTTAAAACATGCCTAGAAGTATTGCCTGGTAAATGATCACTCTCGACTGCAAACATCTCAGGTTATCACATTTGTTAAAAAATGTATTAAGTCATCAATTTACGCTGATACCTGAAAAGTCTTTAAACAGCTTTGATGTCATATTGGGATATACATCCAATTTGAGTCTGAAACCATTTAGCAGTTTCAAAGAACAAATGGGACGTTTTCATTAGTAGGCAGGAAAAGAATAATTCATTTATAAATAAAGGTTAAACCAAGGAAACTGTAACTCTACTTACTTATTTATTTCAACACTTCATTTGAATTTACTGATATAGTTTTCAATAATATACTTTTTACTGCAGTACTGTTGTTACTGTTGCTTGTTACTACAAGTACTGTTGTTTTTAACTTTGTTGTAAATTCTACCTTTATTTGCAACCCCTTAGGTTTGCTTTTCTATTACATTTTATATTACAAAGCAGTGATATAAATTTCAAGCCATCAGTGTATTTTATTCACTAACTGAAGCAGCTTAAAAATTTAGCATAATAAAATAAATTGTATTCCTTAACAGAAAAAAAAACCCGTCAAGTTCATTTTCCTTAGCCAAGGCTTAGAATGCATCTCTATATATTTAAACTTATTGGAGAGAAACTCACAAATCAGCTTTATAAAGAACTATGAAAACAAAACTGACAAATTTCCAACCTAACCTTTTTGTGTATATATTGTAATAAAATAAAGATACTGAAGCTGAAGTTCAAATACTTTGGCCATCAAATGAGAAAAGACAGACTGAAGGCAAAAGGAGAAGGGGACAGAGGATGAAATGGTTAGATAGTGTCAGCAACACAATGGGCATGGCTTTGGGGAAATTATGGATGATACTGGAGGACAGGAAGGGATAGTATGCTATGGTCCATGGAGTTGCAAAGAGTCAGACATCACTTAGCAATTGAGCAAAAGTAATAAACTAATAGTAGTTGATTTAAGACTTTTTTATTGTTGTTTACTCATAATGGTATATAATACTGACATCATATATTATCTCCTTTGAGGAACTCTTTGTAATTGGAACACAATCACACTTTAAAATTCTCTTGAAAAAAAGTGGTAAAAATAGAGTGGGTTTATATAGGTAGGGTACATCTCAGATTTATTATTATTGTTTTTAAGCACTTTGTATTGAAACCAGAATAACTGATGACTAATGCAGGCAAATATAAACTTGATATAATATTTCTTTCCATGTTTATATGTCCTTCCTTTCCAGGCTTATAAACTCCTCCATTTGAAGCCATCCAGTAAACATCAATGCTATACAAGTATATGCTCTTACTACAGCCACAATTATGGATGACACTGAGGAATTCTCTAGTAAATTGCAAGTATTAAATGGAACATTAAGATAGATGTGAGAAGTATTACTGATGGACTATTGGAATGCAAAGGTTGAAGAAAAATACTGTATCTTGAAATTATAGAAATTATAGAAATATTTAAACCTAGGTAGTAATGCAATAATAAAATTTTGCAAAAATATTTTTATTGCAAGCATGTACTTCAAGCAACATGGCAACATCATTTGTATAACATCAACATTAAATAATGATTGTACAGTTGTATATTGAAGATAGACACATACAATAAAATCAATCAGGATACTTTCAGCTCTACATTGTGAAATAGATTGGGACAAATATATGGGAGAAACTAAATAAAGTAGGTGTGTCAGCAAAATTTAGTTTGGAGAATATACAAAATTTCAGTACAAGCAGGAATAGATTCAGTACACTTAATCTGAAAGTGAATCTAAGGATGTACTGTATGGAAAGACATTAAAGCAGGAAGCAAGAAAACATATTCCCAAAATTTCAAAGAAAATTTTGGCTTTTAGACAAATTTTCAAGATAATTAAAGAAAGGTAGAAGATAAATGTTTTGGGCAACAAATGCACTTTCTATGATATTAATGTAGAGTTTCAATATTAAGAACCTAGGAAGAAAGAAACCTTTTTCAATCATTCTTTTTATTCCTGTTCAGTCGTGTCCTGTACTCAGAGGCTGCCCGGACAAATTCCTGCATTTTTTTGGCAAAGTTTTTCAGAAGTGGTTTGCCATTATCTCCTTTCTAGGACTAAGAGAAAACGATTGGCCTAAGATCAACTAACCAACTTTATGAAAGGCAGGACTTGGAACTCTAGCAGTCTCTGAGAATTAAACATGATTGAATGGAAGAAAAAAAATAGAGAGATTGGTAAATGCAAATTTGAAGCTTAGTTTTGCTTATGATTATTATTATTATTATTATTATTATTATTATTATTATTATTATATTATTATTTATTTATTTATTTTTGCTTATTATATTATTATTATTATTATATATTAGAGAATTTTTTACCATGAACAAGTAAACAGTGGCTTGGACTAGAAAATAGAGTGAGATAAGGATCCATACACTCCCCATATCTGTTTAATTTCTATATATAATATAAGAATCCATATTAAGTATAAATATTCATAAGGGTAAAAATATAGTGTATAATTTAAAAGTCAATGCTGAAGAGGTGAAGGTGGATAAGGATATTTCTGTGATAATGAAGATGAAAATAGGTAAAGTGATAGTCTTTTCATGCTAATGTATGACTGTGACAGCCAGTTTTTGCAAAAAAAATGGAAAGAAAATAGGTACTTTTAGTTTATGAATTTAGAAACAATTACTAAGAGTACCATGGGCTGCAAAACAAACCAATTGTTCCTCTCCAAATAAAGATTGTTTGCTCAGATAAGATGTCAATCAACAAACATAAATTCACAAAACTGAGGGATTGGATGCGGGAAGTAAAAATACAGTGGATGAACGGATCAAAATGAAGCCTAGGTTATCAATAAAGGAGAGCATTTGTGTATAGAATCATCAGAAGTCAACTTGATGGCACCAAACTAATGTGACTCATATGAGTCTGCTCTTGAGAACTCAAAAATTATAACACAAAATGCAACAGAAATTTTATAACAGAAAGAAATGTAGTGGTTGGCTGTTTGTTACTGATTCCTATACTTAATGATGCAATAATGTTCAAGACCCTTAAAGGTTTAAGGCCTTTGCTATGGGGATAAAACTGATGGCAAGATTATCATGACTTTTGGTGTCAGGTGAATAGTTGGCCTTTTCTTCTCAAATTCAGATTTGAAAAGGGACTATTTGTTTCCTAAATATTTTTGTTAAAGTTCTTCATTATTGGGTATTCCAAATTATAATATATGTTTCAACTAATTTGTTATTTATTTTGCTACTGTTTCCTATTTTGTCTTGCTTTCATGGGTTGTAAGCTTCTGTAAGATTCCTTGATAGTGACTACACAATACAATATTTTAAATTAATAAATAGTACCACATCATTAGCCTTAATTTTTATATTATTATAATGTATCATTATAATATTATATTTAATAATAATAATAATAATAATAATAATAATAATAATAATAATAATAATATTGTTACATTCATAGAACAAAGCACTTAACAAAACAGATACTAATAAACACAGAAATTTCCAGACTCTCTTTCATTTATTATCTCCCATCTTTTGTGTGAAACTTTCAATTATCTTCACACTTCTTTCATTGTCTTTTGTTTTTCCCCTGTCATTTAATGTATTCTTATATTAAACTCTTTGCTTTGAGTCAAGCATAACTCCTGGTGAATTCCTGGACACAGCTATATAATTTTCCTGCCAACCATATGGAAGTGGATTGTCATTGCCTTTTTCTTGGATTTTTGTTTTTAATTTTTCCAGTCTAGTTTACAGCCTTCAAATTCCAAAATTGTCCCCACCAAGTATTCACTTCTGTCATCACTCAAGGTCAGCTGGGTGCTGCCACCTGCTGAAATATTTTAACAAACTTAACTACATGCAAAACTCAGTTTTTTTTCATTATTTTTAATTTCTTTTCCTTTTACAAGACACTGGGATTTGAAATATTCTTTAATCTTAAATGCAAAGACAAAAGGTTTAATCCAAATTAAAATGAAACATGTTAATATTTTAGATTTTTTCTGTACTGTTATTTTTTTTAGTATAGAGATATACATTATTAAGTTGTCTTATAAAGCTGTTTAGTCTATTATCTTTAATCAAGGCAGTTAGTTAGCTTTATAAGAGACTGGAAGCCATTTGTGGACTTTCTACATGTTAAATACAATAACAAATGGTCAACAGAGGGATTTGAAGACTAATGTAATATTTGGGTTAACTTGTTGACTGTTGGGGATTTTTTTTGTTTTTTCTTTCTTTCACTTTTTATATATATTAGATGCTGGGTCAATTTGATTATTCGACAGAGACCTCCTCATCTGAAATATTTGTTTGTATAACATATTTTTCTTGTTAAATAAGGATGAAAAAATTTATAACTATTTGCAGACTATTATGTAAGGAGAGGAGAATTTATCAGGCTTTATTTTAATTTTATTTTCAGCATCCAGCCAGGGTGGGTTTTTTCTATGTTTAATGTTGGACATTTGATTTTTTGGACACATTTTTTTTGTTACTGTTTGATATATGTTATTTTCTCTTTTTTTCTGTTTTGTATTTTATTCCCATTGATAAAACATAATAAATATATATTTTTAAAGAAGAGATACACATTATTTTGGATTTACCTGACAACACTTTATAATTTTTTAAGAGATTGGAATTGATGTCCAATAACAAATACCCAATCAGAATAACATTGTGTTGTTTGTTATAATATCCAGTTGTAACCATAGATATCAATTTTACTGTATGAATCATGCCATTGAAATTAATATCAGACATACATAATAAATTGTTTCATATTATAAAATCAGTAGTAGATTAGAATTAAAAATGCTGTGGCTGTTTCACATTCCATGTTGCTGCTGGTTTGATTTTAGCTTAGAATATTATGTGAATATTTTTGGTTGAAGCTACATTTGACAAGCCATGCTAAAATGAATCATAATCATAAGTTGAGTTGGGCTATGAGAGACAGTAACTGGCCCAAAGTCACCCAGTCAGCTTTCATACCTAATGGGAATTCACAGTCTCCTGGTTTCCAGCCTTGGTGCCTTAACTATTAGACTAAAGTAGCTCTATCTACAGTATATGTATGTATAAATAAATGTGTGTATAAATGTGTATGTATACATACATACATACCACACACATCTACATACCACACACATATACATATGCATATTCCCAGTTTGGCATACCAAACTGAGAATATAAGTACAGCAGGAACATAGTAACTTTAGTCAAATACATGCAATTTCAGGTAGATTGGATAAATTCGCTCTGTAATTGAATAAAATACTACTGAGAAATATTAGAAGTTAGTTATTTTAGTGTCACACACACCAATTACTCCAATAACTAGAGTTCCCTGTGTACAATATAATTTTAATTCAACAGACAATAAGGACTGTTCAAATATAAAATTGCACAATGAGACATAAAATTGAAAAAAGAAATTCATGACCCTGAACATATTGAACTGTTGCTTAATTTTCATGGAAATAAAAGCGTTGAGTTAACAAATACTGATAAAAATGATAAAAGGGATTCTAGATGTCATGAAGTTCACACAATCATTTTGTAAGATGTGCGAGATAAAAAGAAAAGAAAAAAACCCTCATATGTAAAGCAAGCATTGTGACAGTAGAACTGAGAGAACTTTTGAACTACTACTTGTACTTGTCTGTCCAAAAGGCAGCCTGTTATGGTCAACAGGATTTATTATCAGCTCAAAAGATGCTTCATGGTACTGATGGGCTGGCTGCTAAAACAAAGCCAGGTCATCGCACACACTTGAAAGTAAATCAGGAAGATTGTAATTGTGGAGTCTGTCTGGCAAGAACAAAGAATGCTTATCCATAGGAAGTATGCAGGTATAAATCTGGGTAGTTAGAAAGCTGATAAAAGTAGCAAAGAGTTAGGCAACTTGCAGAACTCAGCTAAAAGTTAGGAATAGATTTGGCCTGCAGCAAATAAAATGTGTATTTGATAACTCCTGGTGCCGTGATGGCAAACCTATGGCACGCGTGCCAGAAGTGTCATGCAGAGCCACTTCTGCCACCATGCGAGAGGTTGCCCGAAAGAGCCCCGCTGCACAAGCACACCCACTGCCTGCCTGACAGCTGATTGACGGGTATCTGGTGTGCATGCGCGGGGGTGGGGTTGCATGGGAGACATGTGCGCATGCGCAGAGATGCACAGGGCGTGGGGGTCTCATGCGCAGAGATGCACGGCATGCTGCAGTGGTCGTGGGGGCTGCATACATTGCCTTCTGGGTGCTGGCACACAAGCGGCACGGGAGCCAAAAAGGTTAGCCACCACTGTCCTGGGGCATTCATTAGCCAAGGCTTAGGAATAGGGACAGCTAGAGACCAATAGAACAAATTGTAGAATTACTACTAAAATGTTTATTAGATGACATTTCTTGTTATCTCACTTTGTCCCACCTTCTTCTTCTTGAGTGAAAATGTATGAAGCTTTCTTCATTTTTGGTTCTTGGTTCTTGGTATTTTGGCCAGGAGCCCTTTTCCTTGGGGTTCCCCAATAAAAAGCAATCAGAAAACCTGCACCTCGTGTCTGGCATCCCAACTCATTGGCTTCAGCACCAGGCTCAGACCTGAATTGGGGACCACAGTAGAGTGAGTGACAGCTTCTATTGCTTTCTATACTTGACATTACTGAAAGTAATGCTAAACTAGATTAACATTTTCGTATATATACTGCTTGGGTGAATTATTTGGATTTTTATTCTAACCATCTAGTTTAAATCAGGCTTTTTCCATTGTCTTGTTTGTATTGAAAAGTCTTACTATACTAGACATAAATTCTGATAGACATTACCACTTCTATGAAATTGTTTTAACTGCCTGGGAGCTTTGTAGCCCAAATTGAATCTTGAACAAAGTACTGTGGAAAAGCAACTAAATAGAAAGAAACGAAGTTGCAGGCTACCTTCAAATAATACATCACTGCAATGCATCAGAAAGCCCTGAATTCTTGCTGAAGCAGCAACACCAAAACCGTAAAATAAACTAGTGAGAGCTGTAAAGATAAGCCTAGGTATGATGCAACATCCTCAGTTGCACATCTGAGATTGTTGAAGGCTGTTTGCATCAAAGAAGTGCTGAACAGAGGTATAAAAGGCTGATACTCTAAGCACATTAACTAGAAAATAAATCCTTTTGAAATTAAGGATTTTATTGCTTTGACTTTGAAGTGTTGTTTTTGTACCTTTGGAAAGATAATCATGAAGAGTTTGCACTTAATGTATCAGGATACTACTATAAAATGTGCTTCTTTTTCTTGCAAATTAAACTGGCTTTGGTTAACATTTAGAGTGCACACAATGTCTTATTTCCACCTGAAAATGGCATGCTTATGTATAAATGAAAAATCAATATTCTAACGGAAGTACGGAAGATGATCTTGATGGGAATATGCAGGAACAATTACCTAGGCAAAAGGGGCTGAAGCATTTTTAAGTCCAGAATGTTGCAATAACATTCTGATCAGTGGTGGGATTCAAAATTTTTTACTACTGGTTCTGTGGGCGTAGCTTGGTGGGCGTGGCAGGGGAAGGATACTGTAAAATCTCCAGTCAGAGGTGGTATTTGCCATTTCTCCGAACTACTCGCAATTTCTGCTACCGGTTCTCTAGAACTGGTCAGAACCTACTGAATACCTCTGATTCTGAATGGCTTAGTTAGATGCTTCCCTAATTCTCTGAACTATAAGTACCAGAAGGTATACACAATTGGACCTGCAAGTTTCTGTACCCAATCTCAATAAAAATAACTTTATCCTTCCTACGAAGCTTATTCCTGGTGTAGTTTACTACTGAGGCTGACATTTAAACATTCTTTTTATCGATATAGTTTCATTTAAGCACAGCTTAAGCACTTTCTTGAACCACTATCTCAAAGGTTCCCATTCAATATTGAAGATACTGTATTTATCAGATTCTCAGTGGCAGCTTTGCAATAATGTGTATAGTGAATCTTCACTCTTCACTAAAAAGGGAAACACTGCTTTATAAGCAATTTGAAAGCAGTGAATAAGGATATTTAAATTTTGTGTTGCAATGTAGCCATAGTCACAGAAAAGGCTTGAGGGGGTGGAGTAACACTAGCATATAAAGGTAGAATCTTAAGCTTCTGTTTTACAAAATTTGGGCTGAATTGTTCAATCTCTTTACAAGAAATGTTCTAAGAAAACTGAAACACTAAGAAATTCAACTCTTTCCAATATTCCTTAGGGCAAATGGTAGAATATGCAAATGAATATTTAGACAAAAAAGGGAGAATGTTTGCCTTTTTTTGATATTCTAAAAATATGGCCTCCCTAATGAGTTCATTTGCATGACAAATTACCTCTGCATTCCCAGAAACCTTTTCCAAACACTTAGAGATATTATGCTACATGCAGATGAATAACACCCACTGAAACTTATGCTTATGACAGCTTCATTTCTTTTTTGCTGGCATGTGCTTTAAGTAGAAGATACGAATCACAAATTTTCCATGGAGCATCTTGGAACTTCATATATTAATAAACTGAAAACTAGGATAAGTAAGCAATAATGAATCTGCTACTCCTATATCTGGACAGATTTAAACTGTAGTCAAATAAATGTCAGTAATTCCTAATTCACCTGTTTATGGCTGACAATGTCCTCAACAATATTACTTACCTAAAGTATAAACCAGGGGTGGGATTCAAATGGTGTTACTACTGGTTTGGTACTTACATTTTGCCACGCAAAACAGCTGAGGTTGAAAAAGCAGGAAATAAAGGTCATGTAAGAGCCTAGGCAGGTGGGTGGGCCAAACAGCTGCAGACACAGAACCGGTTCTGTGTCTGCTGCTCTTCAGAGCTATCAGTTCTACAGAGCCGGGCAGAACCGGTAGCATCCTACCCCTGGTATAAATTATAAAACAGACCTTCTGAAAAATATATCCGTTAAATATCTTGCGGGTGTTCTGTTGTTAGTTTTTTTTTAATAGAACTATTTGCTGCAGAAGAAAGAAGAAATTAACATGTATGAATGGTAGTGAAGTAGTTTATATAAATATTTGGAATTAAGAAAAGCAGGACTTTCAGACCAGGATGTGACTATACTAATATAAGAGGGGGGAGAGAAAGAGTATATATAACGTATATTGTTGTATAGACAGGGGATTATTGGGCAAATCAAATCAAAATCAATAGGAATACCATGAAATTGTATTCTTTATCTGAATTTAGAAAGCAACAATAATGTGGGTTTCACAGTTTTGCGCATATTTAAGTTTTGGCACATCCCCAAATCTACAAATATATTTTTACTGCACAACAGTTCTTATAATATGGCACAACCAGACTATTTTCTGGATCTATAATACATAATCAACCACCATACCTCCGCTGTTTGCATGACACATTCTAGATCTAATACTACTGAAGCCATTAATTTATTCAATAATTTCCAACCACAAAAAAAATCATAGTTGTTAGATAAAATTACCCCTAAGTAATTTAAATAGCTGGATTTTTTTATTTACTCATTTGTTACTTTTACATTTCACCTTTCCTCCTATGTGGTCTACACCAGGGGTGTCAAACTCACATTCTCATGGTGGTGTCACATGACATATTGAGACTTTTTCCCCCTTTGCTAAAATGGGTGTGGACATGGCCAGCACGTGAAGCATTTGGCCCATGGGCCAGGAGTTTGACAGCCCTGGTCTACACAGTGCTCCCTCCTCCTTTTCCGCACAGCAATTCTAGAGGGTAACTTGACCCAAGAGGCACAAGTCACCCAAAGTCCCTAGAGAGTTTCAGTGGCTGAGAACCGAGCTGCCACTGGGTTTCCTTGGCTTAACTTCAATGCCTTAAATGCCTTGACCACTGTACTAGCACAGGCCTCTTGATATGGTTATTTTTGTATTTTACTTATTTTTTTTATTCAGTTTATTCATTTATGTGTTTAACTGATCCACTTATACTGCTGTTCCTCTCACATATAAAACTTTGGGCGGGCTAGAATAAAAATAGACAAGAGATAAATAAATCACATGCAGTACAAAACATAAGAGCCCAAAGCAATTGAAATAGTAGAAGAATCATCAACATAAGGAATTGGGCTGTGACACACATCCAGGGTCCCAGGCTTGGGCACAAAACCAAGTTATCAGGCCCTTGCAGAAGGCCAGCAGGGTCAAGATCTGACCTCTGGGTTGATTATATTCCAGATTCTGCACCGCAGCTGACTCTCATCAGCTGAGAGGACCTTGAGTATGTTTCTCCTGCTGGATTGGGTAGGAGGGGTGAAGACAACTGGGAAAAGACATGGCAAATAACCTCATCTCACCCAAGAAGGGCTTTAAAAGTAACTACCAGCACTTTGAGTTGCACTCAGAAGCATACAGGGAAAAAGTACAGCTTGCAGAGTAGTGATGTCACATGTGACAAACCGCTGACATCATTAACTGCCCATATGACTGCATTCTGCATCAACGGAAGTATCTGAATACTCTTCAAAGAAATCCCCAATTAGATCATGTTGCAGAAGTCCACTCTGGAGGACATGAGTGACTGAGAACAGGGCCCATTAGCTCAGGAAACAACAACTCACATATAACCTAGTGAGTGTGGGGCTTGCTTCTTTTTAAATACAGTACTTTCCCTGAGAGTGTTGGTGTGAGTGCGGTATTCTCCTTGGTTAGTTCCTTGATTAGGGTTTTTTTTTTGTGTTTACTTAATATTTTTTGGAGAGCTTCACAGGTAGTCTTTGACTTACGACCATAATTGAGCCCAAAATTTATGTTGCTAAGTGAGACAGTTGTTAAGTGGACTTTGCCCCACTTTATGACCCTTCTTGCCACATTTGTTAAGCAAACCACCTCAGATGTTATATTAGTAACACGTGTTAACTGAATCTGGCTTCCCCCTCGACTTTGCTTGTCAGCAGGTCGCAACAGGTGATCACAAGACCCTGGGACACCGCAACCGTCATAAATATGAGTCAGCTGTGTTTGAATTTTCATCATGTGACCATGGGGTTGCTGCAATGGTCGTAAGTGTGAAAAATGGTCATAAGCCAGTATTTTCAGTTGCGTTGTAACTTTGAACAACCACTAAATGAACTGTTATGTCAAGAACTATCTGTATGCTGCCTTGATGCTATGTGGTTATAAATAAATTGTTGGTTGTTTCTGAGATGTTTTTGATATGTGACAGTTATTTTTTTTCATACCTCATGTTGCAGATGTTTCATTATCCTCTAGCTGGGTAATGAAACATCTGCAAATAAGCAAACAAGCTCAGAGCACACTTTCTCCACTTCCTGAGGCTCAACAGGGTTAAATTCTCCCCACAAAAAAATAAGTAAGTCCCAGCCTCTTAGCATCCACAGGACCTCCACATCTTCTGAGATTTTTATAAATAATTTCATTATATACATTTTGTATTATAATTTTTCAATTCACATAGCTAAGTAACATAAGAACCTTACCACTTTATATCATAATTATTCAGTGACCATCTTTAGAGTTCATTTTTAGAAAAAGCATAATAAAATTTTGGCTTAGGACTTGGATATCTGGTAGGCCACTTGCTCCATAATAAACGTGCTTCTCAATTAACATGCTACTTTCTTTAATTTACTATTTATTTATTTAATCAATTTATATAGCTGCCATCTCACAATTGCAACTTTAGCATTATTAACTAGTATTGTAATAATAATCTTAACTAGAATCATATTGTTCTGAAAGCAAAATGACATATATTAAATATATATTATTGGAAAGGTAGCTTTCCAATTAACTGTTTTGCATTATAATGATAATTATTAACATCATTATTAATAATAGATTGATTGATAAGATGCCAAATCACAAATATTTAGAAATTAGTTATAAAAAAACATGTTCTTATTTCTATTAATTGAGATGCTACAAATCAATGCACAATAAATGTAATTAAATCAATAAATAAACTTGTAATCGACTTTATTTGTTCATCAGAATGATCTTAGGTAACAAATTAGAATTTCAATCTTTCCTAAATGTTATGTATTATCTGGTATATGTAAATAGTCTATTTAAAATATACAGTTAAACTGAGTCTTCTACTATTGCATTTCGTGCATTTTGTAATAATTGCAAATATTTTAATAAGAAATTGATAGATAGATGGTCATAGTTAGTGATAGAACTAGTCTGTTAAGTATGTTAAACATTGCACCAGTCACCCATAGGACTACTACCATAGATGTGGGCTGCAACAAAGCAAGGATCATTAGATTGAAGCAAACTTGGTGTATCTTTGAGAATAACGTGAACCCTTCTGATTCTGAGAGACTAAATTCTTAGTCTGTAATTAATGAATTTTTATAGGTTGTCAGTCCTTGTAAGTGATGAGTCAGACTCAGCATGAGTTACTGTAGATTCAGATAGTGGAGTCAGAAATGACCTTGGGAATGTGCCAAGCCTTAAATCATGCCACCAGTTAAAAAGGATTGAGGAGCAAGGATCCTGAGAAGTGAAGCATCACTTCTCTTATTATGCAAAGCCAGGCATAACTCAGACAATATGAGAGTGACATTCATCACCTTGCTGGAAATAATTCTCTGCATTCTGACTAATGTTCCTCTAACTTCCATCCCCTGCTCTGTAAATAAAAATTCAGCTTGACTTTTGGATTGATTTTGGGGGATTTCTCAAGCTCAGGACCCACATCTGCTAAAAGATTTATGACAGACCAATTAAATTTCACAAACTTGTAACTGCATAGCTTTTTGCCTGGCTCAGTCTCAGGGTTCTGTAAGACAGAGAATGTATTTACAATTTACAGTCACAATGATGTTCTGGTGGTTGTTAAGCATTTCATACATATTAAATCCTCAAAAATATAAAATTCATACTTTCACATTTAAAAATACAGTATTTCATGTCCTACATATGCACTTATATTTAGATGAATTCTTTCTTTCTTTTTTAAAATAGCTCAGCACAGTATCCTTATTAATCTTTAAAAAATATTATTATTAGATAAAATATAATTAGATAAAATATAATTATTGAATACTATCTTTCATTTTATATATTATATTTATTTGTTTATCATTTTTGTATTGTATTTTGTTGTTTTTTATTGTATGCTACCCAAAATTATGGAAGCTATATAAATCCTCAGTACTAGTAAATGTAGATATATAAAGATTAATCTAAGAATTGATAACTTCAGTATAACTTCAATTGATAACTATGTAGCAGTATTCACTGCTACGTAGATTATTATTAATACCTTTGGCTGTTTGGAAAATCTAAAAATACTATCCAGTTAAAAAACCAAGGATTATCCAATACCTAATAAAAGCACCACAGGCCCATGTTAACTAAGATACATATAATTATTTACAATAGAATCAGAAAATAAAATTAATTGGAAAATTACTCTAGCCATTTTATTTATCTCTAATTGTTCCACACCAACATCCTTTCAATAGATAAATGCTTCTACCTTTACTATATTGTATATCTGATACAGTTATGATCTAATAGTATTTTTTAATGTTTTTTACAATAATTTCTAAAAAGACAAAGTAAATAAATTCATTGGTATCATGTAACTTTAATTTATCCACATTACAATAATTATATTTATGCACTATAAAGTGCTAAGCAAGTTGAACTATTAGCTGCAAAATTTGCTGCACTTTTTCCCTGCTAAAGATTTGTTGCCAACAACAACTAAGCATCACATGAATGAAAGTCTGAATATTTCACTCATGTGATTATGTTTCTATGCAGGATAAACCTCGCTTTTCTATTTTGCATGACTCCACAAGCTCTCTTGAGATTTAAAAACTAATCCTATTTCACCAAACATTTTTTGCTTGCTTCAAAACTTAACTGAGGTTCTCCCCCTCTTTTTTATAAACTTATTGGCAAGAAATAGCACTGAAATTCTTTCAGCCACTCTGAAGACAAGTATCAAGAAAAAAAAAGGACATAAAGATTTGTTTTTTCCATACTAAGATCTAGTTAAAGGGTTCTGGAAGTATTAAACAAGACAATTGTGGATATCTGATGAAATAACTTTTCAAATAATGAAAAGTAATGCCTGGATTTATATTTCTCTACAAAGAAAAGGCACTGCATTGCATTAAAAATACATTACATTGATGTAGCTTGGTAGAGATGAGCTTCTAGTGGCAAGCATAATAACTCCTATTGCTTTCTATAAAAAAAAACGTTACTGAGTAGAAACATACATATTCTAATTTAGCTATTGACAGACTTCACATTAGTTTGTCTTAAAAAGATATTGGTGATTACTTCAGAGTGGAGCATAGATACAGATTTAAAAGACAATAAAATAAAAATATTGAAATCTATTAGTGAAATAAATTGAGAAATAATAACTTGAGATTAAAGATCTGATAGATACATTTGTTCTATCCATCAAGCCTCTATTCGAATTTACATTTAAGAATGACTTATTCAATCTACCTAATTTAGAACTGAAAAATCTGATTTATTTATTTTTTTACAAAGGGATTCTTGCTGATTTGTTACAAATGACCAGATGATATTGCACTCATCAAACATTACAGCTAATATGGGCATATTTCACTAATTGGTGTCTTTTCAACTTCCTTCTCTAGTGTTTCTCAACCTTCACCTCTTGAAGATATATGGACTTCAATTCCCAGAATTTCCCAGTCAGCCATGCTGAAGTCCACACATCTTCAAGCAGTCATCATCAAACCTTGATTCAATAATTTTGCTCAATCTTTTAGAAAGACCATATTCACAAAGAAAAAGCATACTGTATCAGCAACTGTAAATAAAAGATCACATTCTCTTTTCAATGTTGAAAAATAATCATTCTTCTTGCCCTCCCTTGATGAATACATCCATTTTAATATAGTGATATATTCCAAGATCTTGATACATAATTCAAGAATATATTTAAACCACATTGATCTTTGCAGCAGTATTCATGGTGTGATCAAAATAGGCAATATGGTAGACAATGCAATTTTGTATTTGTCTGTAACATTGATAGGTCTATAAAAGATGCAGGGCTTATATTGCAATACACTTCTGACATCTTATCTGTTTTGACATACACAAGGCCTGCAGATGTTGCTAGATCTTTGAAGAAGCTATGGTATTAACAAGCATGAAAATGGGACATTTTGGGGGAACAACCAAACATTATATTGTATATATTTTTTAAAAAGCTTGAATCACAATATCTCTATGCAATGTTTAACAACAGACATAATAAAATATATATTATAATAAATGAATGAATAAATATATACTATTTATTTATTAGGAAAATTTATACGACCACCAAACCTATTCATGGTAACTCCAAGTGGTTTACAGAAAGTTAAAAAAAAAACACTGCTACAAACAATCAAACCACTTGATGAGCTTCATATCACCCAGGGGCCTCCAGCCTTTTAAAAGAGTATCAAGTTATAGCTGTGTGGATGATGTTCCATGCAGAAGCCCTTTCTTCACCAGAATATAAACTGATTGCAAACAGCACTCCTTGCTGGCACTGATGATGTTACCTGGTTAGGGTAATGAAACTGCAAGAATACAAGCAAGCTCAGAGAGCACCAAGGACCCCACTTTCTTCTTGCTCCCTCTATATGGAGCTCCTTAAGAGAAAGTGTAACATACTCATCACTTGGAAACCTGACACTCTGCCTCCTCACTCTTATGGGTTGGGTCGATGTAACTGGGAAAAGATAACCTTTCAAATTATCTAGGCGTAGCCATATAGGACTTTAACAGCACCATGCTTTGGACCCACAAGCAAATCCACAACCAATGCAGCTCTTGCAAGTGGGTTGAATGTGTGGAAATCTAGACTATGTGGAACATCAGTGCAAAACCTCTTAAGAAAAAGCCACTGTAATTTGCTTGGTAGCATTTGTGTTCATTTATTCCAACTGAAGATTCCAGATACTTTTCAAAGGAGGCTCTGTATAAAATGCATTGCAGTAGTGAAAAGCAATTAGCCAAATATTATGAATGTAATAGATGGTATCACTTGTCTCACAAAGTATTTTATTCTCTGATGGCCTTGTAGAAAAGTCATAGAGTAGATTCTACCTGATGATCTTAAAGGTGTCATGGTCCCATTGGAGCCTGGGTCCAAGGAGGATGACAAGATGGAGCTAGGGCCAACAGAGGAATGACCAGAGGAGCAGGACAAGGCAATCCTGGGCCTCTTGTGCTTGGGAAGGGTCATCAGCAAAGGAGAGAGGGCGCAGGGCAACCAAGTGAGGGGGGAGGAGAGGACAGGTAACAGAGCAGAAGAGTGACAGAGCTTAGGCAACAAGCAATTACCTCCCCCTGATCCCCAAGCATGAGAGAATAGAGAGGAGGCAGGATGAGCACATGATGACCTGATGAATTGGGAAGAGGGCCCCTCGCCCCTCTTTGCAAGGCTCACCTAGGGAATGAGACACCATTGGGAGGGGCACTTGTCAGGAACAAGCATTGCCTTTTTCCAGTCTCACATGCTAATACTGATGTCTGGATACTTTGGTATACCTTGCCCTGCTTTGCCCGACCTGACTATGTGCAAGTAGGCAGTGATGCAGTTCTACTCTGTGTGGTGTTGCAGTCACAATGAACTCTTCCTGTAATGAGGACTCCCTGGAACCAAATTTCCTGAACTGTGGCTGCTCTCAGACCTGTGCTTCTCCTCTAAACT
This sequence comes from Notechis scutatus, assembly GCF_049901735.1. Taxonomy (NCBI): domain Eukaryota; kingdom Metazoa; phylum Chordata; class Lepidosauria; order Squamata; family Elapidae; genus Notechis; species Notechis scutatus. The sequence continues at coordinate 60,544,715 of NC_142010.1, forward strand.
AATAGCAGCCAGGAGCTATTGGAGGTGTGTGTTTAGAGATTGGCTCCTGGACTTGCAGTGAACAGTGGGACTTTAGGGGAAAAGTTGGGGCAATAAAGTGGAGTTAAGCCTTCATTCCAGCTGTGTTGCTTCCATGCCCAGCCCTGGGCCATCACCAGTGGTGGGATTCAAAAGTTTTTACTACCGGTTCTATGGGCGTGGTTTGGTGGGCATGGCTTGGTGGGCATGGCAGGGGAAGGATACTGTAAAATCACCATTCCCACCCCACTCCAGGGGGGAGGTTACTGCAAAATCCCATTCCCTCCCCATCCCACTAACCTGCTTTCCAGCTCCATTCTCCTGTGCAGGGCAACAAAAGAAGACCCAGCCAATCAGCTGGGACTCAGGAGGCAAAGAATAGAGGGGGATGGGGCCAGTCAGAGGTGATATTTGCCATTTCTCCAAACTACTCAAAATTTCCGCTACCGGTTCTCCAGAACTGGTCAGAACCTGATGAATACCACCTCTGGTCATCACACAAGGTATCTAGACCTCATATCATATAAGTCTTTATAGTGACAACTTCTTGGACTGCATCCATGTATACCATAGATAGCCAGTACAGTTTCTATGATATTAATATAATATGGCAATAATGAGTGGTGCATATCACATGGACAGCTGCACTCTGCACTCAGTTGAAGTTTCTGGGTGTTATGACAAATCTCCAAAATCTATTTACAACCAGATTTTTAAGTTTCAACAGCCACACTGTCTCCCACAGTCATGTGATTGTATTTTGGGTGCTTGGGAACCAGCTCATTTTTCCAGATGTTTCAAGCAACCCAGGTGATAAAACCACAATTTTTGATGTTCTTGCCAGTTTATAATATTTACTTTCAGTTTAACAACACCATGATTTATGACCAGGCTCAATTATAGCAATAAGTTAAAGGACTACCTCTAAGTACAACCTTAGAGATGCAAAACTTACATATTTCACATACACACACAAGCATACAAAACATACACATATACATATACACATGCACCCATTTTAGGAAAATCCATTTATACATTTGATTCAGATACTTGGTCTTCTTACATGAATAAAATCACTCATATTATATCAAACGTGAAAATAATCTGTTTATTAACAGGGATCAAGTTAAAGCAGTTAAATTAAAAAAGAATTTAATAATAAAGTAGAATAAATGTTAATGTTTATTCTCTTGTATTTCCCTAAAGTTGGCATTGAAAAATGTTAACAGTAAAAGTAGAATAAAACAAATGAAAAACAAAATCAAAACATAATTAAAAGTTTAAACTTGTTAAATAAAGAAAATGTGTTGATTAACATCTACTTATTTGCTCTAAACTACAGGATTAAAAGTACTTATCCCTAGCTGGCTAATACCATACATAAATAACATTTTTCAATTTATCATTATCAGACTCAGAAAAAAGAAAATGTCAATTTAAATAAATATAAATATTTATTTTTAAAAGCTTATTTGTTTCCTCATATAAATTTAGAAATGTATAATGTATCTTAAGAAGGAAAAGAACAGTTTGGAAGAAGGGCAAAGACAAAGAATCAATATAATAAACTGTGTTCTCACAGATTGTGCTGTGGAAAAATTAGTCAAAATTAATCTTTCAGCATTACTGAAATAGTTTTAGTTAGAACTAGCTTACTAACCGAGGGATATTATTTCTGTCATCCAGTTTATCAAGAACAACCTATTCACTTCATAATTAAGGACTGCCCTCAGCATAATACATCTCCAAGCTCTTTTGTGTTTCTATACAGAGCTGATTTAACAAAATATGCATTACACTGCTAAAGCTACAAGAACTGGGAATAAAATTACCATAATTTTATCATTATTGTATAATGATTTGCCCTTGCAATAATATCTGGTGTCCTAGTACTTAAATACATTTGAAATATATTAGTATCTTTGGGGCCAGGATTCTATCCCTCTGTTTAGGCAACCTAGAACTGTGTTGGCTTTTTTGACAGCTGCAGCACACTGCTGGCTCATATTTAAGTGATTGTCCACTACGATTCCAAGATCACGGTCACCACTAAATTTATATACTTTTGTACCATAATATTTTAATTTGTATCAGTATAATCACTATAATTTCATAAGCATTTAAAGATGTAGGTACTCTATATTAGGGACTGGGTTTTTATCCACATCTAAAGTTGAGGAAAGAAACTGAATTGATATATAGCTATATTGTTAGCTGTGATTTATTTAAACAAACAACATTATCATATTATTTACTCATAATAATAAATAATAAACTGTCATTCAAAAATCAGAATTGCTAAATTCATATTCACATATTAAACCAAAATCAATCAAAAGATTGTATAATTTTATATAGATCTAACACACAAATATATAGAATATAGCTTGAAAGCATTAAAACTTCACTGATTTTCTTATGTTCAGGAAAATAAACATTTTACTAAAGTATATTTATGATCCACTTGTTATATCTTTTTCTATTTATATATCATTTGCAATCATTTATTCTTTTCCCCTGTTAAAAACAAGAGGAAAACAACCAAGTTGGTTTTCGAATTTTCAGATTCAAACTGAAAATTCATCATACTGTCCACCTAACATTCTCAACTTATATTCACCTCTTCAACTAAACATCTGTAAACATTCTGTATTAATAAATATATTAAGTAACTAAGAGAACATCCCATATTATTCTAATCTTTCTACCTATAGGATGTTGAAGAATTAAGAATTTCATTTACACCTGTTTCTCACTGACTTGCTCAAAAATAAAAATCTGTTCTTCACACCTTCTGCCCATTTTTGGTTTGGGGGTCTGACAAAAATATTTCAGTGTTACTTTTTGCCATAACACTATTGTTCCCATACAAATCTCTAAAATTGTTTAAACTCCTTTCCAAATCATTTCATCAGTTCTATTTTTAATTCAGTTTCCTCTTCTGGAGACTTCAAGTAAGGAAGATTGATTCTAATACAAAAGAAGTGTAAATGGATTGAGAAAAAGGAGAAGACCCAATAAATTGGATGAAGGAAGAAAAAGCAATGTATGAATTATTGTGTAGATGTGATAGAAGCAAGGATGATTTGCAGAGAAAGAAAGGTACTGAGAGGTGTAGTGAATAGTACTAGTAAAAACTAGATTTTGCCATATTTCTATTTCTCATATTGACTGTCTCCCATTTCTTTTGCTTACTGCTCTCTTTCTGAACTTTGCTTACCCTGAAAGGAAATAGCATGAGACTCTGTATATATGTAACTTAATATAAAGTATTAGCTTCTTAAAGCTGTGACATCCTGAAAACAATAAGAATGTATACTTTAAATACTCTGTAATTGTGTATAAAGCTAAACACTGAGCTGGATAACAAATTCATTTATTGTCATGCCCATGTGCATGCACAAACATACACAGAGACACACATATTCTATTATTGTTATATATTTTAGTAATAACATGAAATAAAGTAAATTACAATTGATTCAATTAAAATGTATTGAGATCACAGGTTGGATCATATACAATGCATGCACAAACACACATACGTAATCTCAAGGGAAACTACATAGTTTTAAATCATTTACATTTGCCATACCCTTTAACTGCCAAACATATTTAAGGAAGCAAATTTACAGTTTTCTTTAATAAATTTTAATACCAAGAATTAGAGTTTAAGGTCCTTAGAACTGAAATGGTAATTCTTCAGCATCCTGTGTGCTCATTCAACTGGAGTCTCTTTGAAGCTTTTAAATTTGTTTTTTCCAGAAAGAGATTCTCATCTGCCAACTGTACTTAGAAATTACATTTTTTCCTAATATAATCTCTTAAGAAAATGTTGTAAATTTAGATAATGAATGGTAATCAGATTTAAAAGAAGTCAACATTTTTTGATATTTTAAATGAAATATTTTAAGTTGCAGGACTTTCTTGTGCCAACTAACAAGCATTCTTATTTCTATAACTTTAGAAATATGGATAAAAACCTAGTTGCAGGAATTATTGTTAATCTATTTAATTACTACCAAAAGTGTACCAAATAAAACTTATACAATTACGAATTGCCTTTGTGGACAGTTCTAAAAAAAAGATTTAAAATAAATTATTTTCCACCAAATATTCCAATTAGATTCACAGAGTACAAATCTCCCATCTTCCCAGAAATATTTTTTAATATTGGTGGATGAACACCCATTAGATTTAATGATATGATTTCCTTGTTTTTTAAATAATAGTAATATTAATGAGGACATATGAAATAGTAATGAGGACCATATGAAAAAAATGCTAAATCATGTGAAACCAAGTAGGAAAGTTAGTTAAAGCTATGTAGTTTATAAACTATTATTAACTACATAGAATGTTGTGCAAACCAAGGCAATTATGGCCTTATATTAAGCAAACTATGAATAAACACAAGGTGATGTTAAAAGCTTTCATCATAAAATTATATATGGTTATTATGCTAGTTTAATGAGCTATCACCTCATTTCTTTTACAAGTATATCCCATTCAGTTGCATTCTGAGATTCTGACCAAATGATAACTAATATTAACTCACAATAGTTGTAACATTGGCAATATTTTGTGATAACAATGTGAACATCTGAATATATTTATAAATATCATATTTATTTGATAAATATGAGCTAACATGTACTTATGACTTACTATAAAGTCTAAAGTCTAATCTTCAAAAAAATTAATCACCATTTCTAGAATTTAAAGGTATATGATTCACATTTCATATGAAAGTTACTGCAAAAGAAGTATTTACTTGCAGGGTAATAATGTGTAATTAAAACAGAACATAAAATATATGTTGATCCTTACTCATTAGTTAAAATTCAATTCCAGAAACATACCATAATTATTTTCATATATCCATTCTAATTTGAAGTTAACTATATTAAAGAAGAATCAAACTTGGTAAGTGTGATCCAGGCTAATAAATTTGAGTTCCCTAAAATACAGACTTGGAGATAATGGCTGAGAAAAGTAATTGTGTGTGTTATGTTTTCCATTTTTTCAAACAAATGTTGATAATTATTATATTTTTTGTAAAAAATTCTGCAATCATTTCTAGCTGGCAGAGACAAAATGTCAACATTTTGGGGCGGGGGGAATATATCAGATTATTTTAATGATCTTTGACAACTGACCTTAAGTTACTATCTATCACAGTGTAGTGAACATTTTATAACTGAGTAGTTCAGAGAACCGGCAAATACCACCTCTGACCCCACCTATTCTGTCTCCTGAGTCCCAGCTGATTGGCTGGGTCTTCTTTTGTTGCCCAGCACAGGAAAATGGAGCTGGAAAACAGATTAGTGGGGTGGGGTGGGAATGGAGATTTTACAGTATCCTTCCCCTGACACTCCTACCAAGCCACGCCCACCAAGCCATGCCCACAGAACTGGTAGTTAAAAAAAATTGAATCCCACCACTGGGTGGCAAACATTATTTGGCCATTTCAACATCACTCAAAATTAGGCATGCACACCCCTAACTACCTCTATTCCAACCACAACTGGTCTTAAATGCAAGCTACTCAATGCAAGAAGCCTTGTAAATAAAATACCTGAATTTCTCCTCTTACTAAATACGGCTAAATTTGACATTATAGTTATCTGTGAAACATGGCTCAAGGTATCTCTCCCTGACTCCATTGCCACAGTAAGAGACTATCATTACCGAACAGATCATGAAATCCGTAGAGGAGGTGGTGTTGCTATCTTCTATAAAAAGTCCCTACATCTAAAAAACAGCCAAGTTACCCAGGTGCTTGCTATTCCTGAGACCATCGTCTGTGAACTGTCCTTAAATATCATATTTCAGTTCTTACTATGTTACAGAGCCCCTGATTATGACATTGAACATGCAAACAAGCTAAATACACTACTAACATGGGCAGCATCCTGCCCACACGCTTTTATCTTTCTTGGTGACTTCAATCTACCTCATATTAACTGGACCCTTAACGAATGTACAACTGAACCCAGCATGCAACCTTCTACAATGCAGTAACAAATCTGGGATTAGAACAACACTAGACTTAACAACTGCCTCAATCTCATCTTCTGTAATAGTTTGAATTCAATTTACGGAATACAAATTAAAGAACCCTTTTCCAACAGTGACCACAACATGATTGACTTTTGTCTCAACATATGTCCACACAAAAATCATCACAACAACGGAATCCCCAATTATAACTTCAAAAAAGGCAACTATGATCTTATAAACAACGATCTCTCATCCCTTGATTGGCAATTTCTATTCTCTGGATGCAACATATTTTTTCTCTGGATGCAACGTATTTTTACTTGAAGTCAAAAGAGTCATCAAACTAAATGTACCATTAACAACTCCCCAAACCAGGAAAAACAGATTATCCATAACAATAAGGAAGCTTCAATCCAAAAAGAAATCACTTTGGCGGAAAAACAAAGCTGGTCACGTTGCCAACTTCAAAAGCCGATACAAAAATCTATGCCACCAGATAAAAACTGAATGCACCAATTATCACATTAAACAAGAAGAAAACCTTCTACGCACCAATTCCACCCGCACTTTCTACAATTTTGTAAACAACAAACTAAAAGACTCAAGGTCCATCCCACCCCTGAAAGGACCTAATGGTAAAGACTGCAATGACGACACTATTAAAGCCAACCTCTTTAACACATTATTTGGCTCAGTATTTGTAAACAGCAATGGATCATGCCCAGGATTTCCTAGTCGAACCACAGACAACTACAATGATCTAATACATATCAATTTTACAGAAGACAATGTTGAAAAAGCACTATGCAATCTAAAACCATCTTTTTCTCTTGGACCAGATGGAATATGTGCCTACTTAAAAAAGCTACCCACTGCCATAGCCGAACCTCTAAGCATAATCTTTGAAAAATCTTTCCGGACCAGCCCCTTCCCAAAACTATGGTCACAAGCCACGGTCATCCCCATCTTCAAAAAGGGAGACCCCAGCCTCGTTGAAAATTACAGACCAATCTCTTTATGATGCATCACCTGTAAAGTCATGGAATCAATTATTAACCAATCCATCATCATCCACTTAGAAACAAACAATCTACTCTCTAATAAATAATTTGGTTTTAGGAAAAAACTATCATGTAATCTGCAACTCTTACACTGCAAAAACATATGGACTACACAACTTGATCAGGGGAAAGTAATAGACGCAATCTACATGGACTTCTGTAAAGCCTTTGATTCAGTGGTACACGACAAACTACTCCTAAAACTAAAATCTTACAGTATCTCTGGACACCTGCATAACTGGATAGAAGCATTCCTGTCAAACAGACAACAAATGGTCAAAATTGGGAGCGTCCTATCAAATTCTGTACCTGTCAACAGTGGTGTCCCCCAAGGCAGTGTTCTAGGACCAACTCTTTTCATACTCTACATAAATGACCTCTGTGATCATATCAAAAGCAACTGAGTTCTCTTCGCTGATGATGTAAAGCTATTCAACACCATAGACAATACTGTTACCTTTCAAAAAGACCTTGACTATGTATCAGAATGGTCAAACAAATGGCAACTTCAAATCTCAACAAATAAATGCTCTGTCCTACATATTGGCAAAAAAAATCAGAAAATAAAATACAGGCTGAATAGTCAAGACCTTGTTGATGATCCAAACTCTGTAAAGGATCTTGGAGTACTCATCTCAAATGACCTAAGTGCTAGAGCCCACTGTAACTACATAGCCAAAAATGTGTTAAGAGTTGTTAACCTAATCTTACATAGCTTTTTCTCTGGTAATATTACATTAATAACTAGAGCATAAAAAACATTTGCTAGACCAATAATCGAATACAGCTCATCAGTCTGGAACCCACATTACGGATCTGATATTAACACAGTTGAGAAAGTCCAGAAATATTTCACAAGAAGAGTTCTCCACTCCTCTACTCATTGCAGAATACCTTATGCCACCAGACTTGAAATTCTAGACCTAGACAACCTAGAACTACGCCGCCTTCGGTCCGATCTAAGTTTCGTATATAAAATCATACATTGCAATGTCCTACCTGTCAATGAATACTTCAGCTTCAACCATAACAACACAAGAGCAAACAATAGATACAAACTCAAGGTTAATCACACCAAACTTGATTGCAGGAAATACGACTTCAGCAACAGAGTGGTCAATGTCTGGAATACTCTACTTGACTCTGTGGTTTTTTTCCCCAAACCCCAAAAACTAACCTTAGACTGTCTACTATTGACCTCACCCCTTTCCTAAGAGGTCTGTAGGGGGCGTGCATAAGCGCACCAACGTGCCTACCATCCCTGTCCTATTGTTTCTTTTATACTTTTTTTAAAAATTTTCTTATATGTATCCATGTATTCATAACTATGTTTTTACTTATACCTATTATCTTGTAAGCAATTGACAAATAAATAAATCAAATAAATAAATAACAAACTCCAATGAAACCTGCATAAGGAGAATATTTAATATTGCTTAATAAATGGACCTATCATTTCCTATGTAAGTGAAGCTTTAGACTATGAAAGTGTTATCGCTTTTAGAAGCTCTTCTCTATAGAAAAGTTGAAATTTCAAAAATATCAAAAACTGTGAAAGAGTAGTAACTAATAAAGCAAGGGTAAAATTGCTAGATCATCAGGTTGTGCTTGTCTTCTAGAAGCATCAGTTATTTCCAAATAATAATTTTGATAAGAATGAATTTCTAAATCCCTAAAATAAATTTATTTAGATCTTGATTTTTTTCTCATCCTATTAGGACACAGTCCAGCATTCTTTCCAAGTCATCAAGAAGCTTGGCCTAATTAAAAACTCTGAAACTACAAAAACAAAATATCAATTATAAATGTTGACAGATCACCATATTTTCAAATGTATGAGTTTTTAAGAAGAATACATGTCACCATTTAATACTATGTTATTGGCAACCTTTTTGAAATGTAGTCATGGATTTTGCCACATATTAAAAAATATGTATGAACATTTGAATAAGTGACCCATTCCTGATGCTATTGTTGGAAGAAATTCTTCTTCAGACTATGTAATTTCATGACAAATATAGTATTTTAAGGACAGATGTTTTCTGTGCTTTTTTCCTCCTGAATTTCTTATTTAAATTTTAAACACTATATCAAAGACATGCTTGGTTTTTCATGTATAGGATTAAAAAAATACAGGTAATTTATTCATATTTTAATTTGCTTTTTTATTCTTTTCCCAAAATGATAATCTAATACATCTGGTATAATGTTAATTCATGTGTTGTGCAAGAAAGGCTCATATGTGTAAGAATTCCTAATAGGGGAATGATTACATGTGCAATATAGCAGTACCATTAACAATTCTTTGCAAACACTTGATATTGGTATGATTTAATTTTAACACTGTGGAAGTAAAATAACCCATATTATTCTCTAAACAAACAGTAGGGCTGATAGATGAGGCAGCCATGCAAGCATGGATAATACAAACTAATTCTTGTATTTCATAACAACAAACCTAGACAGTAGTTAGGAATGGAACACGGCAACCACAGCATAGTTCAAAACAAGTCAGAGTTCTTTATATACCAATATAACACAGTCAAGAAATAAGAAAACTTTTCCATACTACCCAAGGAGTAGATTGATTATCTATACTCAGCTTTTATTTGGTGTCATGGGGAAAGAATGGTTTCTAGTCATCAATGTAAACTGAGAACATTCTGAAACTGGAGAAACCCTCATCTGTCCTGCATTCAGAAAGACTTAACTCTTCTACATCCAAAAAAGAAACAAAAATGGTAGTAATTCTATATAATTCTATATCTCTGTTGGAGAAGATTGTTCATTTTGTTGATAAACAGATTTCCATACCATGTATATGTGTGTGCCTTTGAATCAGTGTTTAACTCCTGGTAAACGTCTGGACAAGTCCCTGCAGTTTTCTAGGCAAGACTTTTGAAGCACTTTGCTATTGGCTGAGAGAGAATAACTACCGGTAGCTCAGGGACACACCCAGTTGGCTTCATGCCTAAGGCAGGATTAGAACTCATGGTCTCCCATTTGTTAGCTTGGTGCGTTAACCAGTACACTAATCTGTCTCTCTGTTTTGATAGATTTTGGGGTGGGGAGGTGTCTTTTGATTCAGTTTTTTTTTTTTAAATTCCTGATGACTGCTTGAACAAACCGCTGCAGTTTCCTCAGCAAGGTTTTCCAGAGGTTTGCCATTATTTCCTTCCCAGGGCTGAGAGAGAATGACCAGCCCCTACCATACAAAGGGAAATTATGCTTGAGAAATGTTGTAACTGAAAATGAATGTCAATGAATGTACCATTTTATAAATCTAATTCTGGGCAGTAATCCAAGGTGCCCTTATCTTGAAGTAAGGCTCATTGAATCAAAAGGACTTAATTCTTAATAGACTGCTAATCTCAATGCTGTTTCAAGATTGCTATATTAATATTGTATGAGTGTGCTGAAAAATGAAAATATTTGCCTAAAACTGATTTTTCAAAAAAAAAAAAAAAAAAAAGATGCACATAAAGATAAAATAATGGCTCTACTTCTGAAATTATTTCTAAGTAATCTTTTTATAATTTATTTGGGTATCTATCGCCCCCACATCTCTTTATTATAAATTTTCTATAGCATGGAACTACAGTAATCACAGTTGTTTTCCAAGAAGAAATATTTGATCTTTTGTGCAGCTTCTGTAAATGTTAAAATTGTTTATTTATAAACTCAGCAACAGTTTAAATGTTGGGCCACACTTGAAAAAAAAATAAACTGCATAAAATACGTAGGCTGAGAGACAACATATATAGTTCATATGTAGTTCAGTCATGTATAGTTTGTCTGGAGGCAATAAGATATCTTAAAAATTACTAAGACAGCTAATCTCATATATCTTCCCCAGGAGTTTAGAATCATTCATATGAACCACTGTATTCCCACATCCACATAAGTCCACATAATTAATCAGGTAGCATCCCCATTTGTAGGTCACTTTTCTTATAAGTCCTTGTAAGAAAAGTGACCTACAAATGGGGATGCTACCTGATTAATTTTACATCTTCTGAAGAGAGATTTCAAAGAGGTTTCCTGATCAAAGTCCGAGATGTTTCCTACCACAGAAAGATTCCACATTCTAATCTAGAGCCTTTGAGATAGATTTGCCTACAAATCACATTTGCAGCCAGCCAGTTGGACAGTGTACTGTATTACAATGACAGATTATAGCCTACTTTGCTACTGTAAAAATAGATGCTTCTTTTGTGTATGTGTGTGTTCTTTACATATATTCTTTAATATGTTCCGTAGAATTGTGTTATGAAATAAAGAACAGACTCTCATACTGTTATAAAAAAAGTTTTACTTTGTCCTTGACCTTATAAGCTTGCAACAATTACATTCTTGATTTGCTTACCAGGACTAAAAAATGTCAGATTGAATTAATCTTTAAAACACTATTTTAAAAAATGTGATCTTGTTCTCTCTCACTCTCTATCTACACATGCATGCATTACTTTACCTCCGCTTAATCTGCTCTTGGGGTTAATCTTCTAAAATGTCTTTTTTGTTGAACTGACACATAATGTTAAAGTTTACCCAATCAGCTACAAAACCACAAGGAAAGATGTTACATAGGGACATTTTGTTCAGAGCACCCTGAAAATTAAGGTCAGCCTTGACTTAGCCGCAGCTGTGCTGATGGTAGTAGACCCCATGGTGCAGTTCCAAGAAGGATTTTTTTTTTCCCCCTCATCCGCATCCTCCAGACTTTGATGGGCAAAAAATGGATATATATTTTTTTCACTCAATGAAGATGACAGATCCCAGTCTTCTGTTCCTAGCACTGGATGTTCGGATGCATTTCTATATGTTTTGAACACAGACAAGATCGGTGGCGAGAACCTATACCTAGGCAGAGCCTGGTTCGCATCCTATTCCTAAACCTGGCTCGTTCCGCAGACCCTCCGGGCCAGTTCATTTTTAGAGGGCAGCTTCGGCTGGTCCTCCAGTCCAGACCACGTTCCCCAGTCCCCCACACACCGCCTGGTCTTTCGCTTCTTCCAGCTTCGGACCTCTTTGCCTCGTCCCTGTTCCCCCCCCCCCCCCGCCCCCATACAAACACACACACGGAGAAAGCACGTCCCGAGAAAACCAGTCCCCCCGCGCCTCTCACTCCCACACGCGCCACCTCCGAGCGCCACAGCCCCACCAGCCCCGCATAGAGGGAGCGAGCGAGCAGCTCAAGGTCACCTCCGGACAGCGGCAGTGGCCTCTTCCAGGAAAACCTGCAGCAAGGGCGCCAGTTACCGCCACCTGCTACCAGGGCTGGCTGCCTCGGGTGCTTGGGCAAAAGTGGCCCCGAGGAGGTGGATGCGCACAGCTGACGCGCCTCTTTCCGAGCTGCACAAAAAGAAAAAAGGAGAAGAAAAAAACCCACCAAAGGCCCCCTTTCGGTGCGGGCTGGAAGCCAGGCGCGAAGTTCCCATTCTCTTACCTGGGCTGTGACGCCTGTTGGGAAGTGCGGCGCCTCAGAAGTCGAGCTGCCGCCGCTGAGGCCGTTCCTTGGAAGCGCGCGGAGCGGCTGAGGCAGGAAGGCGCGCGGCGGTGGCAGCTGTTCAGCCAGCCGCCTCGCAGGATGAGAAGAGCCGCTCTTGGGCTTCGCAGGGGGGCGGCAGCGGCGGCACCGGCACCGGCACTGGCACCAGCAGCGCCCGGGGATTCCACCAGCGCGCGCGCGGACCTTTGGGCAGCTGTTCCAAGCTCTCCCCCTGCTGCTGCTGTACCTCTCTGCCTGCGCCCTGGCATTAACCCCGCCGATCTGGGAATGTGCAAAAGCCGGAGGGGGACGGGGCGGAGGGAGGGAGGGAACCCTTGCTGCAGCGGCGGCGGCGGCACGAAACCGAGAGCTTTCTCGCGGACATGCCTGCTCCTGCCAGCCCCGCGAGGGAAAGCGGGGAGAGAAAAATCACATATGGACCGGGCGTTTGAGGAGGTGATTAACCGAGGCTCAACCTTCTGTTAATGCCGGGCCCGATGTCAAACATGCACCATACCCCTGAGAAGGCACCAAAGGTCCTACTTGTATCATTGCAAACATTTCTAACTTTAAAACGAGGGGACCGAATGCAGCTTCGTCTCCCGCAACAAGGAGAAGGGGTAATGCTGGTGAAAAGCAAGACTTGGATGTTAAGAAAAAGCTGCTTAATATATTAGTAAGGCCATCTTTTTTTTCCTTTGGCTAGATAGAGAGCCCTATAGGCATGTCTCTGCCATGGCTAATCAAACGAAGTGGAAAAAACAAGAGGAAACTTGTTGTTTTTTATCAGTGGAGATTCATTGACCACCTCTAAAATAATTAATTATTTTCTCTATAATTATCCACATAAAAACAGAATTGTGAGAGTCTCAAACGTCTCCCCACCCACCCATCTACTTGACAGGGCTAAAATCACTGAGACCAGACACTCACTAAATTGTCTATAAAATAAACATACTATAGTTTTAGAATGAGGACATCTATTCTCATCATAATGTTCATCCATTGTTATATGACATCTACCCTTTTATCAATCTCTGATGCCTGCAGTTCACTTGTTACAATCCTGTTTTCATCATCCAGTGTGAGAAAAATAAGGAGAAATATGGAGAATCACAGAATCTCCTACCTACACAAAACTTGGATCTAGAGCTGAATCAGGCCCACCATTTGAGAAATGCTGATGTAGTGGTAACAGAGCCAGGCAAGGTTTGGGAAGATCCAGATTCATTCCAAGTTTTACCACCTGTATTCACACAACTCACTTAGACACAAACTATCAACAATATTAGAGTAAGTTGATATGTATTGAACTAAGATGTAACAGCTTGAGCTCCTAAGACTCAGGAGGATGAGCTCCTAAGACTCAGCATATTGGAGATACATTAACTCTGACAATTAATATCTTATAATGGAGGTAATTAAAAGAGGAAAGTTCTATTCCAAAATTAATAAAAATTGTGAGTTCTGGCAGGCATATATTAATTGCTACATTAATAATCATCAAACCAGACAGATTAATTTGTGCCAGAATTTTCAGAGCAAGTTGTTTTTTTTATTTCAGGCATCAGCAATATTATGTGCAATTTAGAATACGTGTTCATAGCACCTTTCATCAGTTTCAAATGGGTGCTTGTTGATAGTGAATCTCATGCAGTATATGAAGAGATAGGAGCACCATGGTTAAATCTACACCTAATAGTTATGATATTGATAGGAGAGCTATGGTGAAGGATACTCTAGTATCCTCTCAATTGAATTGCTGTAAAGTCCTTCTCAAAATTCCTGCTAAATGACATGTGCCAATAATTGACAAAGACATTTTTGATATGATGCAATACCATACTTTGCTATCCATTCAGCATCAGGTGAAAATTGTTTGCCCCCAAGCATTTTGTATCTTGATTTCCTTTTAAAAATTATTGCATTATTCATATTCTTATGGTTGGAAGTACAAATCCGAAGGCATTTACTCTTCTGACATAAAGGGATGGTACGTGTTGATAGAAAGCTAAAGATTTGTTCTGTGACCCTCTTTTGTCTAAGATATTTCTAATCTGAGATTGCTTTCTTCTGCCTTCTTTTCATCATAAACATACACATTCTGTGTTGTTGGATTCTCCTCCTAGTGCTAGAGCAACCTATCCCTATAATTGTTTCCGATAAATAAATCTCACTTATTTATAAAATCTGCTTCACTAGTCATCCTTGGGTCAGCTAGTGGATGGTGCTATTATGGTTGATGAAATGGTTATTTGTTCTCTGCAATTCAGAGAGAGAAGGAGACTTAAGTTGTTATCTCTTATCACTTGAGCTCAGTGAACTATAACCCTATACTCATTTACCTGGGAAGAAATCCTATTAAGCTGACAGGGGTTTGCTTCTAACCAGCTATGCATAGGTTGATTCTCTGAGTGAAGCACCATAAAAATTGTTTTTATGTGGTAAAAGACAGAATATAAATCTGCACTTATACATAAACAACACTAATATCTAAATGTTTACTCACAGGAAAAAAAATAATACAAGATAACAAGATTGCATCCATTTAGCCCCATAAATATTACAACCTAAGAGGAATGATAAAAGGACATTCCTTCTTTTCCAGCTACAAAAGCTGATTGAAAGGGCAATTGAATTTTTATTTTACTGCTAGAGGCAGTCATGACTAACTAGTAATTCAGAGCTTCCTTCCATCAGTTTTGCTTTCTGAGGAGGCCTTTGTGCTTTCCAGATGCAAAAAATTACCAGCCTTCAAATAATTCTTTCTCGTTGTTTAGGCTTAATTTTGTGACAGACACCTAAGTAATTTGGTAGTGGCAGATGCTGAGCAATAGAGAAGGGAGAAGATTAATACATGGGGCAGATATTTCACAGGGATCAATGTTGGTTTTTAAAAAGTAGAGGGCAGCACAGCTAGAATTCCTCAATTGGACTATATATACAGTTCAACTGAGAAATACCAAAAGATATTCCAAGAAGGCAATACTTAATATGCATAACATGTCACATTTCATTCAACAAATAAAACATAAAATTGGGTCATGCAAACATGCTAGGGAAAATATACAGAAGTCACTCTACAGGTATAAGAACTGAATTCTTATTGACACTTAATAAATTCTAGGTTTTCTCCAACCTCATCCTTTGATTTCTAAAATCATTCATCTGTTGTAATGATTGGACGAGGATCATTGTGTGTAAAACTAAACCATAAAGGCAGGGGTCTTCAAACTTGACAGCTTTAAGACTTGTGGACTTCAAATTCCTCCTCCAGTCACATTAGTTCAGGAATTCTGGGAGTTGAAGTCCACAAGTCTTAAACTTGCCAAATTTGAAGACCCTTGCCATAAAGGAAGCAAAAAACAAAACTTGCTCTTGAATCATACTGGGATAGATGCATCCATCTATTTAAGCCCAAATTACTATGAGTATCTTATGAACCTGTATGGGGTAATGGAGAAAGTGTAGGGAGACTGAGGGAGCGGAAAGACTGAGGTTCAAATCCACCTTCAATCATGGAAGCTCATATGGTAGTTTAAGCCAGGCACACTTTCTCAGCCCAGACTACCTCACAGGAGTTACAGTCAAAACTGGGAGTACCAGAATGTAGGTCACCTTGCATGCCTAGAGGAAATAGAGGATACAAATGTAATGAATAAATAAGTAAGCAAATGAATTGCAAAACAGAAAATATATCTGCTGCACATCTACAATATCCAGCTCTCTATCTTTGAGAGAGTAAGTGTTGCAATGTCCTTTGGTGAAGGCAGTGAGCAAAGTTTAATAATCAAAGAGGAATAGGGTTATCTTGTATTTAGCTTTGGAGGACAGGATACAGCTATAGGAAAAATGTGACCCATTAGGTTTCTAGGTGAAAAGGAAAAGTAGCACATATCATTTTGGTATTTTCCTGTTGAAACATTCTGTCCATCTGGAATCAAAATAAGCCCCAGCATCCAGTTTGGAACAGACATTCTACACCAGGGGTCACCAACCTTTTGGACCTCAGGGACCACCAAACTCATAATTTTAGATCCCAGGGACCACTAACTGGTTCTGTGGGTGTGGCCTAATTTGTGGGTGTGGCTTGGTAGTCATGTGACTGGCTGGGCATGGCTTGTATGTAAATATTATAAATATTTATATAAATATTGAATTTTTTATAAAAAAAGAGCAACTTTTACCCAAAATCAGGCAAAGCAGGCAGATTGAGTTGCTCACAGAATCACAGATTCATTCAGAAATCTATCTATCTGCCATTGGCTAGCTCAGTCTGTCACACAAAATTTGCTTGCAAGCAAACTCAGAACATTTGCTAGCAAGCAAACTCACAAAATTAACTCACAACACACCATGTATGTAAATATTGAATTTTTTATAAAAAAAAGAGCAACTTTTATCCAAAATCAGGCAAACCAGGCAGATTGAGTTGCTCACAGAATCATGGAGTGATCTATCTATCTGCCATCGGCTAGCTCGGTCTCTCAAATTTGCTTGCAGTGAGTCTGCACTGAATTTGCTTGCAAGCAAACCTTCAGTCCTAAGGGAGGTTCGGCTGTGCTTAGCTAGAAAGCAAGAAATCCAACCATTTCCTACTTCCTAGCTAATCTAAATCTCCCGGCACAGCAGAACAGATGATGGTCGGAAAAAGGAAAAATAGCAACTTAGCAGACAAGTTTGCCGGGTAAGGAGTGAGTGGATGGGGAGGGTTACCGGGGGCCATGTGGGCTGAGCAGCCTTGTGTTTCTGAGCAGCCTGGGTTAATTGCTTTGAGGGGGGGTGCTCTGGGGGTGAGATTTCTCTGCGGCCCACCAAAATTTTCTCATGGCCCACCAGTGGGCTGCAGCCCACCGGTTGGCGATCGCTGTTCTACACTGTGCTGGGGCTTCAAGGTCAAGCAAAGAATTCTTATCTTCCTCCTTTTCCCAACTCTGGGGGAAACAATTGTCTTTTTCTCATCCTCCAGAAAGATAGGATAGGATAGGATAGGATAGGATAGGATAGGATAGGATAGGATAGAATAGAATAGAATAGAATAGAATAGAATAGAAAGAGACCTTGGAGTTCTTCTAGCTCAAGCCCCTGCTCAGGCAGGAAACCCTATACCAGGGGTATCAAAGTCATGGCGACATGGTGGTGTCACATGATGTATCACAACTTTTTTCCCCTTCGCTACCACTGGGCATGGGCATGGCCAGCACATAACACATCCAACCTGCAGGGTGGGAGTTTGATCCCCCTGCCCTATACCATTTCAGACAAGTGGTTATCCAACCTCTTCTTAAAAACTTCCAGTATTGGAGCATTCACAACTTCTGGAGGCAAGTTGTTCCACTGATTAATTGTTCTGTCAGGAAATTTCTCTTTAGTTGTAGGTTGCTTCTCTCCGTGATTAATTTCCACCCATTGCTTCTTGTCCTGCTCTCAGGTAAATGCAGTGTGATTGACTACTCATAAAGAATTTGGGGAAGAATTAAATATTCCTCTATCCATATTCTAATTTTTTGCCAATATTTTTGTGCATGGAGGCATGTCCATCACATGTGGAACTATGTTCCCTGATTATAATTACATTTCCAACACTTGGGTGTCATGTTAGGGAACATTTTGGCTAAACTCGCCAGCGGTAAGTGCCAGCGATGAAACATTTTATCTAAGTTCTCTTTGTAAGAGACCAACATTGTTTGTCTATATAGTTTGTCTGCCAAATATGTTCCCACTGGTCTAAATTGATAGTATGGCCAAGATTTTTAGCCCAAACTACCATGCATTCTTTGACAGTTTCCTCCTTCATTTTATAATCTAATAGGTAATTGTAAGTTTTACTAATCATTTTTTTTTTCTTCCCCTTGCCATATTTTATCAAACTCTTGCTTGGTTGTATAAAAGCCAAATTGTTCTTTATCCTTATTATAATGTGCTTGCACTTGCAGATAAGGCCACCATCCTATCTCAATTCTCTGAAGTTGTAATTGTTTAGCAATCTCTATATTTTATTATTTTGGTACAATCCAGAACATTGGGATGTATTACTGCTTCAATTGCTGATAACCATAATGGCACCTTTACATAATGGTTCCTTTTTATTTTTTCCCATGTGTTTAGCAAGGCATCTCTCACCCATTGTCTTTGAAAGTACTAGTGATATTTACTTTTCCCGTCCCAGATAAATGCATGCCAGCCAAGTTGTAGGTCAAAGCCCTCTAATGTTAGTATCCTTCTATTTGTCAAATTGATCCAATCTTTCAGCCATGTGGCTATTGCCACCTGATAATATAATTCAAACTCTGGAAGACCAAAGCCTCCTTTCTTTCTAGTATCTTGTAATAATTTGTATTTTATCCTGGCTTTTCTCTTCTGCCAAATAAATTTTAAAATTTGTTTGTTTAAATCTTCAAAGAATTCCCCAACTTGACTGGCAACTTTGGTAAGACATTCATTTTTATTATTGCAATCTGCCCTAACAAGGACAGTTGTATCCTTGCCCAATTTTCTAAATCTTTTAATATTTGAGTTGTTAATTTATCATAATTATCCTTTTTGATTGAGAAACACTTAGCTGTCAGCCAGATCCCGAGATATCTTACTTTGTTTACTACCTACATACCTAATTTGTTTGCCAATTCTTCAGTTTGTTTTTTTGTGCAGTTTTTTGTTATTAATTTGGTTTTTTCTCTATTAATTTTCAGCCCGCCACCTTTCCAAATTCTTCTATTTCATTCATTAGTATAGTGCTTGGTTCTTTTGGGTCTTCCATTATGAATACCATATCATCGGCGAAGGCTTGGAGTTTATACTCCTCTTTTTAAATATTTAATCCTTTGATATCTCAGTTCTGTTGTACTTGCATCAATAATACCTCTTCTGCTAATATGTATAACCAGGAGACATCCTTGCCTCACTCCCTTACTTATCTCTAAGCTATCCGTAATTTCTCCATTCATTATTATTTTTGCTGTTTGTGTCTTATAGATTGTTTGGATAAGTCCCAGAAAATTTACACCAAATTTCATGCTGATCAGTTAATTAATAAGAAATCTCCAATTCAAATTATCAAAGGCCTTCTGGGCATCTAGTAACATCACTGCCATCGGTCTATTTGGGCACATTGCATAAAATTCTAAAACATCCAAAATTATCCTTGTATTGGTCTTAATCTGTCTTTGCAAAAGACACCCATTCTGGTCAGGATGGATGATTCTACTTAGTATCCTTTTTAGCCTCTCAGACATTATCATTGTTAGGATCTTATAATCCACATTTAAGAGGGAAATTGGCCTATAGTTGCGAATTTGTTGTGGGTCTGTCTGTTCTTTATGAATGAGCATTATATTTGCCTCTATCCATGATTTTGGTATTTTAGTGCATTCAAGGGCTTCATTGTACAAATACGCCATTAGCTCCTCAAGTATTTCCTGAAATTCTTTATAAAATTCTGATGGAATTCCATCCGGGCCAGGGATCTTATTCATTTTCTGTTTCCCAATTGCAT
Organism: Notechis scutatus; assembly: GCF_049901735.1. Classification (NCBI taxonomy): domain Eukaryota; kingdom Metazoa; phylum Chordata; class Lepidosauria; order Squamata; family Elapidae; genus Notechis; species Notechis scutatus. The sequence continues at coordinate 60,564,783 of NC_142010.1, forward strand.
CTCTAATTTCTTTTATAGAAATTTTATAATTTAAAATGTCTTTTTCTTCATCCATTATTTCTGGTAGATTTTTCTCTTTAAGATATTGATTAATAAGCTCTTCCAGGTTTTCTTCCTGCATGTATAAATTTGTGAAGAATTTCTGAGCAATTTCCTTTTTTTCATGCATCTGGGAACATATTTTTCCTTCTTCACCTCGGGGCGCTACTATCGTTCTTTTTTCCTGTTCTTTTTTTTAATTTGTGAGCCAACTATCTTCCTGGCTTATTCACGTTTTCAAAGTAATTTTGCTTTGCTAATTTGATTTTCCTGGCCAGGTACTCCTGTACACTCAGATTTATTTTGTGCTTCACCAGATCAATTTCTCTTTTAATATTTCCATTACTCAGATCTTTCTGATCATTTCTAAGTCTTTCAATTTCTCCCGCCAGTCTTTCTGTTGTCGTCTTTTTTCTTTGTTCCTTTTTATATCATAGGCAATAGTTAAACCCCTTACATAGGCCTTTAGTTGTATGCAATAAATTCTATAAAGATGTGTGATCTCTCTGGTTGATTTCAAAAAATATTTTTAATTCTTTTTCTATCATATTAATATATTATTTATCCTTTAATACATTTTTATTAAGTGTCCACCTTCCAATCCTCCTCTTTCCTCTCCATTTAATTTTAATCAGATTGTGGTCAGCCCATGTGTTTGGTAAAATCTCTATTTTTTCTATGTTCTCCATTAATCCCAAATCCATCCGTATAAGATCTATTCTTGACCATGAGTGGTGGGGGATGGAAAAGAAAGTGAATTGTCTTTTAGTAGGATTCAGTTCTCTCCAAGCATTTTTCAGATTCAATTCTGTCACCATCCTATTGAAGGTAGATGGGAGTATTTTCCTTTCCTTTTATTCTTTTTACTGCTTTTGTAGCCTTTCTCTGGGACTGCATTGTAATCTCCTACTTTACACACATTCTTCTTATTATAACGGCAGCTAGAATAAGTTTTGCTAAAAACTCGAAATTGGCTACGACCCCTTCAGAAAATATGATAATCAATAAGGTACATGAATGTGCCGAGATGGATAGACTAACTAAGTTGTTAAAAGATAACCAAGACAATGAATATTACAAAACATGGGATATCTAGTACAACTGGATAAAGAAATGGAGCAAAGGGAGATATCCAAAATAATACAGAAATATCTGATGACCTGGTAACATTTTGGAAAAATAAGGGTGATGTGTAATTAAATGTAAATAAACTATATATATGCATATAGAGAGTTTAAAATGATGAAGGAGTTATAACAATGTATAACATGCTATTAGAAGAAAAGTACAAGTGTATCTACTGCTTAAACAATGCTGTAAAGTGTAAATATATGTTTTTAATTTCATAAACATTGAATAAATAAATTTATTTAAAAAAAAGAATTTGGGGAAATTAGCTTAGTAAATTTTATGTTGTTTCTTGGCTGCCTGTATTTTTAATTTTTATAGTGTTCCTTATTATTTTCATTCTGCTTTAATTCTATTTACCATCCAGAGTTCCTCATTGAGATAAGTGGCGTTATAAATTGAAAAAAACTAAACTAAACTAAACCTAAACTAAACTACCTGTATAAGTAAGAGTGAATGGGACTGCTGCCCAAACTTCAGGGAGTACAATAACATTTACTTCTGAATAACATGAATAAGATTGCACTTTGCACTGCAGTTGGGGAACTGAATCTGGACCTTCGCAAATCCTCAAATTGGGAATTATCTGTTCCGAGACAGAGGATGTTTGTTTTCTTTATCAGTGTTAACTTTAACATGCGGCATAGTATTAGAAATCCTGGACTGATGTTTGTGTCAAATATTTTAATCCTAGGACTAAAAGACAAATAATCGTTGCAAATCTTGTTGCAAGTGAGGAAATCCTCAGAAGCCAAGGAAAAAGAGACACAAGCCTATTCAAGACAATCTGCAAGTGCTTTGCTCTGAGCACAACAGGCAGCCAGTTCCTCTCTGCATCAGGATGACCAATTCAGAATCACCTCTGGTTCTGTCTGTTCACACAATATCTGCTGTTTTTGAAATTTAGGCAGGAGTGCAGGGTGGGGGTGGGGTGGGGGTTGTCTGTATTTGTGCATTGTGTTTTGTAGTGAAAACAAGGTGTATTTTCTTTGAAAAATTACCTCTGGAGGGATTTTGTTCAAAATTCTTTTCTTTACTCTGATTCCTGGCTCCTGAGCTCTCTCCCTGGTGCCACTGAAGCTCAGTGTTCTAATTCTGTATTATTTAGGATTTCACCATTAGAGCCTTTATATGGCAGAGCAGGAAGTGGTAAAGCAGCTTGGAAATTCCCTCTTGCTTGATGAATGGCTTCTATTGCATAAAAACCATTTTGGGATAGTAGTTAAAAGCTTGCCTTAGGAACCAAGATGCTGTAAGTTCTAGATCTCCCTTGTGTCTCTCTCAGCCCAGCTTACCTCACGGAGTTGTTGTTGTGGAATAGGTACCTTGGGTGTAATCCCAAAACAAATGGAGCACCACCTGAACACCATTGGCATTGACACATTCACCATCAGTCAATTGCAAAAGCCAACTTTACTCAGAACAGCTTACATCCTGCAACAATATCTCTAACACCATCAAACGTCAACATCTGCCTACCCCAGGCCTTTGCGCAGGACTCGATAGGTTGATAAAAATGTCAAATCCAGTCTAAACTCTAGCTGATTGTGTGAGAAACCATAATAGAGTATTAAATAATTCTAAGTTGTTTAGAAGAATTCCATAAAAATGAAAGACAAGACAGCTAAATGCTTGGGAACTGTGATTTGTTGTTGTATATGTATTAATGCAAATAGTTTCCTATCACTAGCAATTTATTTTTCTCTGTTTGCATGAAGTGAGAACTTATTATGACTGCAGGACCAGCAGTATTTATTTCAGCGGTGTTTTTGCTGTCTTCTATTGAACAGCTGAATGAAACATTCTCTGCAAATTCTCAGCATTTTGAGGTCTGCAGAGTAAAGGATGATCACTGGCTGGTCCCAGACTGCTTTGAAAGAGTATTGTGGAGTAGAAGTGATATGATTTGGGAGCAGAACCAGTCTAAGGGGAGCACCATTGTTCTTAGAGTTGCATCTGGAACACTCTTGATTCTATAAAATCTGGAATCTTTTCTGTTATGGTGTGTGGGAGTGAGGGGGTGTGTGCGCATACACACAAACACACACACTTAAAAGCAAATGCAAGTCCATGGCTTAAAAAAATACTGATTAAATTAGAGCTCAATGGATGTAAAAATAAGCTGAAATAAATAGGATAATTGAACTTCCATGAGATGGCAACACAGAAGGCTGCACGTACATGAACACAACTAATAATTTTAAATTTTATACCATACACATTAGGCTGGAGGTTTTTTTTTTAATTGAAGCACACAGTATCCGTATCAGCTGTAGTTTGATTGCACTAAGCTAACTTATTGCTGAAGTGTGGTATTGCAATAATAAAGATGTAAACTAAAGATGGAACTCCAAGTATTTTACTCCACAAAACTTAGTGTTGCTCTCCCAACTATAACATAGGCAGCTGGTTAGTAAAGCTGAGAGAATGTGTTGCAGGAGAATGGAAGAATAAGAATATAATAAGAAGGAGGGTTGTCATTATTTAAATAGTTAACATGGTCCTCACAAGATATGGCTTTTATTGCCTAGGATTAAAGCCAGAGACTGGAGTAGCAGAAAAGTATAAAGAGAGAGGAAACCAAACCAAGGGCACAGACATTTAGCCCTCCAACAAAATCCCTCAGCTATCTTCTCACATGTCTTTTTGAGACAATAATTCAATTGCACAAAGGTAGGCCCTATAGTGAAGTCATCTCATCACTGTATGTTTATAACAGAGCTGGTTGAAATCGGAGTAAACCTAATTAAATAATTTGCCTTCATAGATCAACAATCTTATCTATTAACAATAAATTGCACTTTCTTAGAGTAGAAACAGATTATGCTGGGAGGTAAGGAGAGTGAAGATATAAATGACCCTCCAACTCAAGGCTTAACCATTGGAAATTCTAATGAATCATCAAGTCTGGGTTTGCGAATGTTAACAGACTTTTTAGCAAACAACATCAGGATCTAAACAGCCTAGCCTATACTTGGGCACACGACATCTCCAAGATGAAATCTGTTTTAGCAGAATGTAAGAGAGGATAATTAATATTCCCAAAGGAGGGTAAACTAGAGTAAGTTCTATTTTATTGTTACGAGAATTGCTTTCCCCTTTCTTAAATTATACCTCCTAAGTTGGCTCAGCTTTAATGTCTTTATAAAGCCCAGAACCACTGCATCAAATTATTAACTGCCACACTTCGACTGAATGTAAGACTTTTCCAGAGTTCTTTTTGCAAGTTTTGTTGAAAGAAGATAAGGCTATAGATATATCAGCAAGTATATTGTTTTCTCTTTGGAATCCAGTAACGGAGGGCCTCTTTCTACTCCAGTTCTAATGTGACCAAATACTATAGTTCAGGGGTGTCAAACTCAAGGCCCGGGGACTGGATTCAGCCCACGGGGTGCTTAGATCTGGCCTGTGGGGCCATTCTGGAAACAGTGAAGGACCAACTCGCGACATCTCTGCGAGCAAAACGGAGCTCGGAAGACTGCATGAAGCACTCCTGAGCTCCATTTTTACTGGCAGAGGGTTGCAGGAGTCGTGGCATCTGAAAACGGAACTTGGGAGCCCATTTTTGCTGGCAGAGAGTTCAAGTCATCACAGGCGCTTCTGACACAAGTGATGTTGAGTTGGCCACACCCACCCTGGCCCTCCAAGGTCAAACACAACCCTGATGTGGCCCTCAATGACATTGAGTTTGACACCCCTGCTATAGATGATTAAACAGACTTAATAAATCCAAATAAATTATATAATAACCAATGAAAACAATATATCAAAGAATATTTGAGACCCTGACATAGCTGCATGACTATGAAAGGCTGTACAAACACCTCTCTTGATGCTTCATTCACACTGTCAGTTTGGTAAACTAACGATATCTTTAGAAGTAGCTATGTAATGATTACTTGGCCTTTCCTGGATTGTTTTTGGAAACAAAGAATGGGGCTGGGAATAACCTGTGTTCATACCTGGAGGAAAAAGCATTAATCAAATCAGAAGCTTGGGATGCACATACCTGAATTAGCAGTGCTTGTACCTCAGGAAAGATATTGTCTCTCAGAGAAGTAAGTTATTCTGAAGTTCTCAGAGGCTCTCACTCTCTTCCTCTTTATCTGAAAGAATAGCATTCGGTTCCAGTTCATTTGAGCCAACTCTGCTCCCCCACTCTGTTACCCCAAAGGAGCTAAACTAGCTTTCTTTATACTCCAAGTCAACAGACAAGAACAGGTAACTTTATTTCTTAGAACTGATCTATGAATTCCTAAGATTTTCTCACAGATTCAATCCCTGCAAAACCACTCCCCTTAACTTTGCTTTTATCCATTTGCTTTCCAACATTTCCTACAATCTTTGACCACTGCAGCCCAAGGTCTCTGTGTAAACCTCTAAACTGTTAACAACTGAAAAACCTCTGTGTTTAACTTTAGACTGTTAACTCTTGATGTGCTGTCTGTTAGCTTGCCACTGGTGTTGAAAATTACCATGATTATTTTGCTGCCTTGTGAGCCACTATCATCAAATATTTTTAATATATTTTCATGGTTATTTATTACAACTTTTACTTGGATTTATTAACCCCGTTTAACCAGCTCCAAGGGCTCCCCACTTATGACCAATCACTTAGCAACCATTCAAAGTTACAACACCCTCCCCCCCCTCCAAAAAAAAAAAAAATCCATGCGAACTGGCTTGCTTTACAAACACAGCGGTTGCTTTACAACTTCCATGTTCATTTAACCAAAAAAAAAAAGTTCGTAAAATCAGATTTAGTCCTCTCATGACTCACTTTATGACTTTATGACTGTAATTGCCAGGCTCAACTGCATTCATAAGCCAAGGACTACCTGTACAGTATTTGACCCAATGAAATAGGTCAAAGTTCGGTGAAGGAAATATCTTTCACTAATAAAGAAAGATGCTGTTAGATTTGCTGCTGGAATCCTGTATTTTGATAGACCTCCCTTTCCATTCTTTAACACCTCTGAATCAGCATCAAGACAAGGCAGAGGAGATCAATCTGGAACCACTTTTCACCACAGCTGATGATCTTGAAATATCATCAGTTTAGAGTCCCTCTTGTTAGAGGGACTTTCGCTACCATCTGGCATAATGGAGATCCACACCATTTAAATCTGCTGGACAAATTATTCACAAGCTGTGTGTGAGAGAGAGAGTGGGGGGGGGAGAGAGAGAGAGGCAGAGAGAGAGAGTAAAAAGAGATTTTAAAATACTGATTGATTTCTTTCTAAAATAAAACTGGCATCTCTTTGGCAAGCAGCTTCATCTTGAGACAATGTGTTAAACCTGATGTAAAAGTTGATGACTTTGCATCAAAAATCACTGGTTCGGGAAATATGTATATACCTTAGGAAAGCTTCAGTTAAATATTATACTAGGAGGATTAGTATTGTCCAGCCCAATATCTGTATGAAAAAATGGTAATTTGCTACATAGAAAACTGGCACAAAGCAGCTTAAAACCTAGGAAAGAAGCAGTAATTCCCCTTGTTTTTAAAGAAATGTATTGAACATAGATACAGGTTTTTTCTTTACCCAATTTTGTGGTTATAAAAAAAAAGAAGTCTACATTAGGAAAAGAGATTGATACTTTTTAGAAGTATGAAATGATTCATAACCCAGAGGAAATAAACAATGTAAATAATTTATGAGCGTGTAGGAAATGGTTCGTAAACAAATCCTTTGGTTGTTTTATAAATAATTGTAGATTTTTAAGTTAGAATATATACATATAATTTTCAAAGCATTTATATGGTGATCATTAAAAATAATATTAATATACTGTTTTGTTTTATTTTAAGGATTTTAATTTTATTATAGTGAAAAATCTAAACTAATTGTTATGAAAAAAATGTATTTGTGATAAATGAGGAAATATACATCTTAGCAAATATGGGAATTGGTTTACAAATAGAAAAAGATGCTTTATAGAAAATTCCATTTGTTGAGATTGTCTTGATGATTTCACAGTTTTAATCCATGTATACTTATGTTTATTTCCTTATTCAAAATTTGTTTGAAAATTAATAGGATGGATAATTCATGTGCCCTAATTGTCTGTGACCTTTAAAATCCTATTTGCATCCTCCTGGAGACCTTTTTTCTTCTTCTTTTCCTGATGTCTGATGGACATAAGAGAGTATCAGGCTAGAATCTGGTGCAACTCTAAAAACCTACTTTGTAAATGTATCAGAAAATTCATTTCTGCAAGAATCCATTCTTTGGAGACTATCCTTGACCCATATTTTTAGCAACATCTTACCTGATTATGTAATAAAAATAGATCTTAATCATTAGAGAAGCCCAATTATATGAGAGTACTTACTTCCAGTAAATTGCCATTTAAGGAGGGAATATCCTTAGTACTTTTACATTTCAGATACAAAGCCTAGCTCATTACTAGGCCATAAATAGTTAAAGAAGATGTAACAGAGATTGCAGTAATGGTTCTTGGCCTCACCATAGAAAATGAATAATGAATCATCCGGTTAAAGCATCAGTTTCTTTTAACTTATTCCTAACTTTCTGTTGAGAGCAGCTTGGTGTAGTGGTCAAGGCACCAGGCTAGAAACTGGGAAATTGTGAGTTCGTTCTGCCCTAGGCATAAAGCCATCTAGGTGACCTTAGGCCAGTCGCTTTCTCTCAGCCTAGGAAGGAGGCAAGGGGAAACCATTTCTGAAAAACTTTGCCAAGAAAGCTGTCGGGATTTGGCTAGTAGTTGGACAGAAGAAAGAAGAAAGCTTCCTATTATATGTTGGCAGTAAGCTTAATCTATAGCAGAAATATTGTTCTTTATTCTCTCATTCTGTTTCAGCCGCCAAAGACAAAAATCTGGAGTCTTAATGAAATGCCAGAGAAAGTTTGAAGGTTGATGAAAACAGCATGAAAACAATCATCTATGTTTAGTAATCATTCTCAAGCTATTTCTGAAAGCCTCGTGAACATGGCTGTCACAGTCACAAAATGCAATGAAAATAAGGATAATTTTTCCTTTCCCCTTCTGTTCTTTTCTTTCTGTATTCATCCCAAAAATGATAATTGGAAGCTAAAAGGAATCTTCTGAATACGTTGTTCCCTGCCTTAGAAACTAGAACATCAGTCAAAAAGTTATAACTAGCTACTTCCTTCTATTTTCATTTCTTCCTGAGATTTTTCATTTATGGAATAATTGAGAGGAATGTATACAGGCGGCGTATAAGCGCACCAACGTGCCTACCGTCCCTGTCCTATTGTTTCTCTATTCTTTTATTTTTCTTATATGTACCCATTTCATGTATTCACAACTATGTATACACTTATACTTATTATCTTGGAAACAATTGACAAATCAAATAAATAAATAAATAAATAAATAAAATAAACATTCCTACAAATACATTGTGAGTCTCCTGAACTCCCTCTTGATCCCTCCAGAGGAGGGACCCCAAATTTGCTTGGGGATTTGCAATTCATTTTGGAAGACTTTCTTTTTTTTCAAATGAGATTCTTCCAAATTCAGTGTACACTTCTAATATGTATCTGCTTGACATTGCTGAATATCTATACAAAGGATCTTAACTTTTATTGGCTCTTTTCACCCTCTTGTTTCCTTCCCAGACCTAAAAAATATTAGAAAGAGAAATGAAATCCAGGTAAAAATTTAAGAAATATACTCAGAACCATGAAAAATTAATACTGTTGCATTTTTTACATTTAAAAAGCATGGATATGAATATGTTTGTACATTAAAAGGCAGTGTTCTAGGACCAACTCTCTTCATACTCTACATAAATGACCTCTGTGATCATATTAAGAGCAACTGCGTTCTTTTCGCTGATGATGTAAAGCTGTTCAATACCACAGACAATACTGCTACCCTTCAAAAGATCTTGACTATGTATCAGAATGGTCAAACAAATGGCAACTTCAAATCTCAACAAATAAATGCTCTGTCTTACATATTGGCAAAAAAAATCAGAAAATAAAATACAAGCTGAATAGTCAAGATCTTGTTGATGACTCAAGCTCTGTAAAGGACCTTGGAATACTCACCTCTAATGATCTAAGTGCTAGAGCCCACTGCAACTACATAGCCAAAAGGCATTAAGAGTTGTTAACCTAATCCTACGTAGCTTTTTCTCTGGTAATATCACACTACTAACTAGAGCATACAAAACATTTGCTAGACCAATACTCGAATACAGCTCATCAGTCTGGAACCCACATTACATATCTGATATTAGCACAATTGAGAAAGTCCAGAAATATTTCACAAGAAGAGTTCTCCACTCCTCTACTCGTTGTAGAATACCTTATGCCACCAGACTTGAAATTCTAGAACTAGAAAACCTTGAATTACGCCGTCTTCGGTCTGATTTAAGCATGGCATGTAAAATCATACATTGCAATGTCCTACCTGTCAATGAATACTTCAGCTTCAACCATAACAACACAAGAGCACACAATAGATACAAGAATGTCTCTCTTGTGGAAACATCTGGAAAAGCTCATTTGTGACAGCTGCTCATCGTGTGATTATTGGAAGGCATTCAAAGGTTAAAAGGCAGTATGCTTCAACTGGTACACTTTAAATGACTGGCAGTCATTTGTGGTTCCTATAATGTTCTCTTAGAAAGCGTTGTAATTAAGAAAACAATTGTAATCCAGTCTGACAGACATTTGCAGCGCAACTATAACAGTGAAGACAAAATAATAATTTACCCTAATAAAAGTGTTATAGAAATAATACCTACAAAGTGATTTTACTTAACTTTCAGTGTGCTGAAAGTTTTGAATCAACTGTACCCAACAGAGAAGAGTAGCGTTGTGAAATATTAGTTCTTCTTTCTGTCATAATATGACAGCAATTGTATCCCAAGAGAGGAAACAAGGCAACATTGGTTTTCTAATTTAGCTCAATATTATTACCACTGGCTCAGAAAAATCCCACAAGCATCATGAATTGCCTAGGAATCATGATTCTAACCTGAGAAAATACAACTATTATCAGTTACAAGCAAAAAGAATTCATTGTTCTGGGAGCTGAGAATAAAGTTGGCTCCTTAATTAAGGTAGTTTAGCATTATCCTTTGCATTAAATTTGCAACAATTAATTCTCTTGGACAATGGATCCAGAAAAGCATTGTATGAACGCAATAATATTTATTCTGCAATTGTCGTATAATTCTTCTCTTCTAGCACCAGTTCAAGAATTTACTTAATCATCAGGTGAATTTCTGAAGGGAACTTCTTGACTATAAGAAAGGCAGACACTTCCAGAATGTCACCACTTGCATGAATTATCATACGTTCACTTTACACAGAAGGGAAGTAAAACAGAGGGTCATTTATTTATTTTTATTTTTATTTATTTATTTATTTTTGTCAATTGCTTACAAGATAATAGGTATAAGTAAAAACACAGTTATGAATACATGGATACATATAAGAAAAATAAAAAAAGAAAAGAAAAGAAACAATAGGACAGGGACAGTAGACACATTGGTGTGCTTACAGACCTCTTAGGAAAGGGGTGAGGTCAATAGTAGACAGTCTAAGGTTAAAGTTTTTGGGGTTTGGGGAAGAAACCACAGAGTCAGGTAGAGTATTCCAGACATTGACCACTCTGTTGCTGAAGTCGTATTTCCTGCAATCAAGTTTGGTGCAATTAACCTTGAGTTTGTATCTATTGTTTGCTCTTGTGTTGTTATGGTTGAAACTGAAGTATTCATTGACAGGTAGGACATTGCAATGTATGATTTTATATACTATACTTAGATCGGACCAAAGGTGCCATAGTTCTAGGTTTTCTAGGTCTAGAATTTCAAGTCTGGCGGTATAAGGTCATCTTTGGAAGGCCTACAGGTCATTCACATCTATTTAATGGAATTTTTAATAGTTGTTTAAAAATCAGAAATATTTTGTCAGCACTAATATGCACGCTGGAGATCTCTTTGTACCTCTAAGTATCAGAACAAAATACAAATGATAAAAATCAAATGAGGAATCAGGCCTTCCAAACTAGTGGTCCATGGGCCAGATGTGTCATGCACAGGCCACTCCCACCCCGGCTTCGCAAAGGCAAAAAACATCATGATGCATCATGTGACTTGATAGAATTTGACACCCGTGAACTAAATCATCACAACTGTCTCTGAGCCTGTTTCCTACCTAGCTTTTCATTAGTTAAATGAGTCTCCTGTATTTATGAGGCAGGACTGATTCAAGGTTTAAATGATTGTTTTTAACTCTTCGACTCTTTGAGTCTGAAGAGAATAAGTCTCCCAGCTTGCTAGTCAAAAAACAGCAAGCCCTCAGCCATGTACTTTCTTTAATCTTACCTCCTTTAGAAAAGAATATAGGCTTCCGGACAGGGACGTCCAGAGGTGGAGAAGCCCAGCTGTATTTTTGAGCACCTCTTCTCATGTTTGGAGTGATCCCCAGTGGATACACGAAACCCGTAGAGCTTCGTGTCAGTATAGAGGACTCCCGGGTTGCTGTTTGGGGGAAGGCAACTCCCCAGCAACATAGGAAGAGTCTCTGAGACCAGTGCGAATGAGACAGCCGCCAGTAAATGGTGGCTCCAAAGTCCGGTCTGTCACTTAACTGATTAAGCGAAAAGTGATAGCCTGTAAGATCGGAGCAGAAAAGGGCGGAAGGACTATAAAAGTCGTGAGAGAGATCGGTGTTTGATTCTCCCTGTTTCAATGTGAGTAACAGTTGTCGGAAGCTGGAGATTAGCGGCTAGAAAAGTGGTTTGAAAAGGGAAAGGGGGATAAATGCGGACGGAAAGGCTCGGTTCTTAAAGTGAAAGTGCGGATCATAGCGTTCGGAAGGAGATCCTCGGGGAGAGGAGAAGGCTTCGGGGAATTCAAGAGACCTGTGAGTGGGTTGTCATCTGAGACTGAATCCTGAGAAAACTAGAAAACTAGAAGAGGAGTAAACTTACGAAAGAGGGAAGAATGTGGCATAGAGAGAGAGAGAGAGAAGCTCTGATTTCTGCGTGAAAGATCCTCTGCCTTTTAGCAACGTTGTCTACAAAACTGATCTCTATCGTGACTGATTTGAGGTGGACGCTCTAAGGGACAGTGGATTGATAATTGTTGGCAGAGGGGAAGAAGAAGAGGGAAGAAGAAGAAAGAAAGAGACTGACGGAAGCTTGGCAAAGACTGATCGCTGATCGCTGACAGCAATTAGTCAGCACTTCCTCCCTCCTCTCCTCTCGATACGCCCAGGAAGAAAGACTATAAGGCAAAAACGCCAGCCTCAATTCCGACCTGTCTTCTCCACTTGGCACTCATCCCACAGACACTTGTCTAGTGATCCCCCGAAACCTAAAATATTATTTTCCTTCCCCATCGTCTTCCTCCTTCTCTCTTTTAGTCTTTCCTTTCTTCCTATAATAATTATAAATTTAGGTATAAAGGTATATTGTTTTTTATAGATATAAATATTAACCGATTAGATAATATTAGATAATATTATTCAATAATATTAGATAATATTATTCAATAATATTAGATAATATTATTCAATAATGTTAAGGACTGTTAAATATGGTTGTTAGAGTTGTTTGAAAGCTTTAAACAGGTTGGATTTGATACGGTATTGATTTATTAGTTGTTAAATATAATTAATTCTGGTATATAAACTTATTATAGAGAATAATATATAGTATTGGATAACATTTTACAATATTGGAATTCAAACCGCCCAAATGACAAATTGGGTCGACAAAAGAGATTTAAAATAACTTGGTGGTGCAATTTTAGTAAACAGACCTGCAACCACACTCAAGGGACAATAACACCGAATGGTGATTTGGGACAATATAATTAACATAGTCCAATTGCAAAAACAAATCTCACTAGAGATGACTTCCACAACAACTACGGCCCTGAAAACAGGAAGGAAGAACACCCAGACTTTGACGACAACTTTGGCATCAGCCTCCCTAACAACGCAAAAAACTATAGAAGAGACCCTGACAGGAGAAAAACAACCGACCGTCACCAATGCTAATCTACAAGCGACACTACTATCCCTGCAAGAATCAATGTCCAAAATGCAGGAGATTATGATTAAAAACCACAATGAGACTAGAGCGGATATTAGCGAACTAAAGGAAGAAATGGGTAAATTAAAAGCGGAGATGAGAGTAGACATACAGAAAGTGGAAGATAAGGTTGGGACAATGCAATTGGCTATGGAAAGAACTGAAATAAAGATAAAAGAAATAGAGAAGAGGACGGAAAGAGCGGAGAAGAATCTAGAAAGGACAGAGGAAGACTTTAAAAACGTTAACAGAGAAATGGAAGATTCCTTGGTCCAACTAGAGATGGACAGAGCAGCGGCATACCTAAGGTTCCAGAACGTGGAGGAATCCAAAAACAAAGAACTAGAGCAATTAATGGCAGGTCTGCTGGCTGAACTATTAGAGAAAGAGAAAGATGACCTACTCAAAGAATTCAATGAAGTTTATAGGGTGAATACCAATTACGCAAGGCGTCACAACTGCCCAAGGGAGATCCATATCCGTTTTTCAAGAAGATGCGTGAGAGACCTAATACTTAGACTGGCTAGAGACGAGAGAATATCATATAGGGCAAAGAGATCACAATCCTTAAGCAAATTCCAAGAAAAGTGAGGGCCATAAGGCAAGACTACAAATTTCTAGCCAATTACTTAAACAAAAAAGAAATCTCATTCAAATGGCTAATCCCAGAAGGGATGTTAATATCATGCAAGGGAAGAAAAATTAAAATAGACTCTATAGAACAAGTACAAGACTTCCTTGAACAGCTAACAACTACGGAGGATCAATACGTCAGGGAGGAAACCCAAAGGAACTTGCAGGAAGACCGTAGCCACCATAGGAACAAAGAAGAAAGACCCGCTCAAATTCAAGGGAAAGACAACTCACAACAGGAAAGAGAAGAAACAACTTTAAATCAACCACAGTAACTTCAATACCACAGACAATACTGCTACCCTTCAAAAAGATCTTGACTATGTATCCGAATGGTCAAACAAATGGCAACTTCAAATCTCAACAAATAAATGCTCTGTCTTACATATTGGCAAAAAAATCAGAAAATAAAATACAAGCTGAATAGTCAAGATCTTGTTGATGACCCAAGCTCTGTAAAGGACCTTGGAATACTCACCTCTAATGATCTAAGTGCTAGAGCACACTGCAACTACATAGCCAAAAAGGCATTAAGAGTTGTTAACCTAATCCTACGTAGCTTTTTCTCTGGTAATATCACACTACTAACCAGAGCATACAAAACATTTGCTAGACCAATACTCAAATACAGTTCATCAGTCTGGAATCCACACTACGTATCTGATATTAGCACAATTGAGAAAGTCCAGAAATATTTCACAAGAAGAGTTCTCCACTCCTCTACTCGCTGTAGAATACCTTATGCCACCAGACTTGAAATTCTAGAACTAGAAAACCTTGAATTACGCCGTCTTCGGTCTGACTTAAGCATGGTATACAAAATCATACATTGCAATGTCCTACCTGTCAATGAATACTTCAGCTTCAACCATAACAACACAAGAGCACACAATAGATACAAACTCAAAGTAAACCGCACCAAACTTGATTGCAGGAAATACGACTTCAGCAATAGAGTGGTCAATGTCTGGAATACTCTACCCGACTCTGTAGTTTCTTCCCAAACCCCAAAAACTTTAACCTTAGACTGTCTACTATTGACCTCACCCCTTTCCTAAGAGGTCTGTAGGGGGCGTGCATAAGCGCACCAACGTGCCTACCGTCCCTGTCCTATTGTTTCTCCTATTCTTTTATTTTTCTTGTATGTAACCATTTCATGTATTCACAACTATGTATACATTTATACTTATTATCTTGTAAACAATTGGCAAATCAAATAAATAAATAAATAAATAAAAAGCGAAGCAGATCTAGGTAAATGGAGGAAGGAAGGAAACTTCTTTCCATCAATATAAACGGTCTAAACTCAAGATCTAAAAGGAAAAGGATTCTAACTAAACTAATTAAACAAAATGTTGATATAATTTGCTTACAAGAAACACATATTAGGAAAAATGAGGAAAGATTTTTAGAGTGCCCGAAACTTGGAAAACTATTTACAGCACCTGCAGATAAGCACAGAAAGAAAGGTATTGCAATATATGTGAGAGATGACTTAAAAGCGGAGCTAATCTGGGTAGACCCTGAAGGAAGAACTCTGGTTGTACAAATTTCGATTAATTGTATTACATTTCTACTGGTAGTAATCTATGCCCCCAAACGATGAACAAGGTAAATTTTTCAAACATCCCCACCAAAAAAATAATAGGCTTCGAAAAAGGCAATATTTGTATGATTGGCAATTTTAACTCTATTGCTGATTATCGAAAAGATCATAGTAATACAAGTAAGAATAAAAAAGGAAAAAGAGAATTTTCGAAGCCATGTAAGGATATGATCAATGAACTGAATTTAGTAGATATCTGGAGAAAATTAAACCCAGAAGAAGAACAGTTTACTTATTATTCTAACCCACATAAAATCTGGACAAGAATAGATATGGCTTGGATGAACGGGGAATTAGTAAATGAAGTCAAAGATAGCGAAATCTTACCAAATGACTGGGCCGACCACAACCCAATTCAAATAATTTGGAGAGGTAGAAGAAAACCAAAGAAAAGATGGACACTTAACACCCATTTAATAAAAGAAGAAGAATACATTAACAAATTGAAAGAAGAACTCAACTTTTTTTTAAAGGAAAACAATAATGAAATAACTTCGAAACAAAATATATGGGACACAATGAAGGCAATTATAAGAGGAACAACAATTTCTTACAATGTTTTGAGAAATAAAAGAAAGTACGCCCAACAAAGTAACCTACAACAAGAAATTTATTTATTTATTTATTTATTTATTTATTTATTTATTTGATTTGTCAATTGTTTACAAGATAATAAGTACAAGTGTATACATAGTTGTGAATATATGAAATGGGTACATATAAGAAAAATAAAAGAATAAGAGAAACAATAGGACAGGGACGGTAGGCACGTTGGTGCTCTTATGCACGCCCCTACAGACCTCTTAGGAAAGGGGTGAGGTCAATAGTAGACAGTCTAAGGTTAAAGTTTTTGGGGTTTGGGGAAGAGACTACAGAGTCGGGTAGAGTATTCCAGACATTGACCACTCTATTGCTGAAGTCGTATTTCCTGCAATCAAGTTTGGTGCGGTTTACTTTGAGTTTGTATCTGTTGTGTGCTCTTGTGTTGTTATGGTTAAAGCTGAAGTATTCATTGACAGGTAGGACATTGCAATGTATGATTTTATATACCATGCTTAAGTCGGACCGAAGACGGCGTAATTCGAGGTTTTCTAGTTTTAGAATTTCGAGTCTGGTGGCGTAAGGTATTCTATAACGGGTAGAAGAGTGGAGAACTCTTCTTGTGAAATACTTCTGGACTTTCTCAATTGTGTTAATATCACATACGTGATAAGATTCCAGACTGATGAACTGTATTCGAGTATTGGTCTAGCAAATGTTTTGTATGCTCTGGTTAGTAGTGAGATATTACCAGAGAAAAAGCAACGTAGGATTAGGTTAACAACTCTTAATGCCTTTTTGGCTATGTAGTTGCAGTGAGCTCTAGCACTTAGATCATTAGAGGTGAGTATTCCCAGGTCCTTTACAGAGCTTGGGTCATCAACAAGATCTTGACTATTCAGCTTGTATTTTATTTTCTGATTTTTTTACCAATATGTAAGACAGAGCATTTATTTGTTGAGATTTGGAGTTGCCATATGTTAGACCATTCAGATACATAGTCAAGATCTTTTGAAGGGTAGTAGTATTGTCTGTGGTATTGAACAGCTTTACATCATCAGCGAAGAGAACGCAATTGCTCTTGATATGATCACAAAGGTCGTTTATGTAGATTATGAAGAGAGTTGGTCCTAGAACACTGCCTTGGGGAACACCACTATTGACTGGTACTGGATTTGATAGGGCGTTCCCAATTTTGACCATTTGTTGTCTGTTTGACAGGAATGCTTCTATCCAGTTATTCAGTTGTCCAGAGATACCATAAGATTTTATTTTTAGGAGTAGTTTGTCGTGTACCACTGAATCAAAGGCTTTGCAGAAGTCTATGTAGATTGCGCCTATTGCTTTGCCCTGGTCGAGTTGAGTAGTCCATATGTTTTTGCAGTGTAAGAGTTGCAGATTACAGGATAGTTTTTTTCTGAAACCAAATTGTTTATTGGAGAGTAGGTTGTTTGTCTCTAAATGGAGGATGATGGATTGGTTAATAATTGATTCCATGACTTTACAGGTGACGCAGCATAAGGAGATTGGTCTGTAATTTTCAACTAGGCTTGGGTCTCCCTTTTTGAAGATGGGAATGACTGTGGCTTGTAACCATAGGTTGGGCAAGGAGCTGGTTCTGAAAGATCTTTCAAAGATTATGCTTAGAGGTTTGGCTATGGCAGCGGATAGTTTTCTTAAGAAGTAGGCACATATTCCATCCGGTCCAATAGATAGAGATGGTTTTAGGTTGCGTAGTGCTTTTTCAACGTTGTCTACTGTAAAATCGATATGTATTAGATCATTATTGTTGTCTGTGGTACGGCTAGGAAACATTGGGCATGATCCATTACTGTTTACAAACACTGAGCCGAAGAATGTGTTAAAGATGTTGGCTTTAATGGTGTCGTCGCTGCAGTCTTTACCATCAGGTCCTATCAAGGGAGGGATGGACCTTGAGTCTTTAGTTTGTTGTTTACGAAATTGTAAAAAGCACGGGTGGAATTGGTGCTTAGAAGGTTTTCCTCTTGTTTAATGTGGTAATTGGTGCATTCGGTCTTTATCTGGTGGCATAAATTTTTATATCGGTTTTTGAAATTAGCAACGTGACCAGATTTGTTTTTCCGCCAGAGTGATCTCTTTTGGATTGAAGTTTCCTTATTGATATGGGTAATCTGCTTTTTTGTTTTGTTTTTGGAGTTGTTGTTGGAACATATAGTTTGATGACTCTTTTGACTTCAAGTAAAAATATGTTGTAATGATCTTCAACAGTATTGCATCCAGTGAATAGAGATTGCCAATCGAGGGATGAGAGATCGTTATCTATAAGATCATAATTGCCTTTTTGAAGTTACAACTAGGGATGACATCGTTGTGGTGATTTTTGTGGACGTATGTTGAGGCAAAAGTCAATCATATTGTGATCACTACTGGAAAAGGGTTCTTTGGTTTGTATTCGGTAAATTAAATTCAAACTATTGCAGAAGATGAGATCGAGGCAGTTGTTCAGTCTAGTGTTGTTGGTTACTAGTTGTTCAAGACCTAGATTTGTAATAGCATTGAAGAAGGTTGTGTGTATGATTTCAGTTGTACAATTATTTAGGGTCCAGTCAATATGAGGTAGATTGAAATCTCCAAGAAAGATAAAAGGGTATGGGCAGGATGTAGCCCATGTTAGTAGTGTATTTAGCTTGTTTATATGTTCGATGTCATAATCAGGTGCTCTGTAACATAGTAAGAATCGAATTGTGATATTTAAGGATAGTTCACAGATGATGGTTTCAGGAAGGGCAAGCTCCTGGGTAACTTGGATATTTTTAGATGTAAGGATTTTTGTAGAATATAGCAACACCACCTCCTCGACGATTTTCACGATCTGATCGGTAAACATGATAGTCTCTTACTGTGGTAATGGAGTCGGGAGAGATGCATTGAGCCATGTTTCACAGACAAATATAATGTCAAAGTTAGCCATATTTAAGAGGATGAGAAATTCAGGTATTTTATTCACGAGGCTTCTTGCATTGAGTAGTTTGCATTTAAGTCCGGCAGCAGTTGGGATTGAGGTAGTTGGGGCGTGCGTGCCTAGTCTTGGGTGATGGTGGGTGGTGGGTAGTTTTGGGTGATGGTGGGTGGTGGTAGGTGGTTGAGGTAGGGTAGTGGTTGAGGGTAAAAGTTGGGTATTGGGTTGCGTGTCTTACTTTTGATGCAGTCAGCATGGTAGTCAATGTACAGAAATCCAACACAAATCAAGATGGCGACCAAGGCAGCTGCATAGTCACGCCGCTGTGAGCCCGTAGGAGAGAAAAGCACCAGTATCAACAGGAATATAAGTTACAAAAGTAACAAAATACATAGATACAGGAATAGAAGTAACAAAGTAACAAAATTCACAGATTAGGTCCTCGAGATCCACAAGTAGCAGCGTAAGGACTCGGACAAAGGCAGCCAGCCGATCTGGAATAAGAAGATCCTGCCAGGGTCCAGGAATCCCGTTCTGAGCAACCTTCCTTTGTCGGGTAAGGCGATCGAGAGATCTGCTGGAAAACGACGGGCAGCGAGAGAAAGAAAAGACGGAGGAGACCCGATACCGCTGCCGCCGCCGCCGCTTCGCCCGGTCCCGCTTAAGCTACCGTCTTCGACTCTTGTGACCGCCGCTTTCCTTTGTCGGGTAAGGAGATCGAGCGATCTACTGACAAACTTGAGGGAGACGACGGGCAGCGAGGGAAGGAAAAAGACGGAGGAGACGCCGCTGCCGCTGCTGCCGCTGACGCCGCTGCCGAAAAAGACGGAGGAGACGCCACTGCTGCCGCTGACGCCGCTGCCGCTGCTGCCGCTTCGCTCCGGTCCTCACTAAAACTGCCGTCTCTGACTTTTGTGTCCGCCGCTGCAACTCGCCGTGAGCTCCCGTGGACTGGTGAGAGAAGGAAGAAAACCCAAGAAGCGCCGGCCGGGAAGATCGCTGGGTGAGAGCGCTCCAACTTTCTCTCCAATTCGGTCTCCTGTTGTGGGTCGCTCCGGAGAGGTTTCCTTCTGGTTCTAAGTCCCCGTGTGAATCTAGAGAAAGGGCGATTCGGTAGCCGTTCTCCATCCCTTGAAGAAATTGAAGAGCTCCGAGGACAGTAATTCCTTCCTCACGATCTAAAAGCCCTTAATAAGAGTGGAGGGGGTACGCCATTTTAACTAGGACGAGCCCCTCAGACAAAGAAGACTCCTAATACTACCTCATCACCTCAAAACTTACAACTTTTCTACCTCATCACATATACCAACGATTAGATTATCAAATTCTATAAAATATTTTATTAATGGTTTAATTGATTTATTGTTTTTAACTGATTAGTGTGATTAGAGTGTTTAGTACAAATAGTATGATTACAGACTAGTTTAAAAGACCAAAATCCATGCAATTTAATTGAATAGCAAAATCTTTGATTTAGTGGATTTAAATGAACAGTGTGAGTAATGATTAATGTAAATAATTGACTAGTGATTAGAGTAATTAATTGACCAGGCTGATTGTTGCTTAGAAATACTATCTGATTTGAGAGATTACTACAATAGATTGTTTGATATTGTTTGATGTAATATTGACTATATAGATTACCCTAAATTGTTCATTTAATTAATTCAATCAACGTACTATTTTACCAATATTACCATGCCAAAAAGAAAATCCTACCTCAAACCACAACTCAATGAGAAGACAATCCCCACCAATGAACAACAAGACTCCTGCACCAATGAACCTCAAGACTCCTGCACATGCCTTAAATGCTGCAAAAATCTAATAGATAATAAATACTCCATCAAATGTTCTCTGTGTAAAAATACACCCACCATGACTGCTTGGGATTACCTGAGCAAATGATTCGATACCTAGAATCATCCAATGAGTTTCCATATTTCTGCAAATTATGCTTATCCAAACTAGATCTGTCTAAAAGAGATGATACCGCCAAACCATCAAAACATCCCCAAACATTGAAACCATCGAAACATCCTCAACCATCGAAACCATTAAAACATCCCTCAACACCATATTAGCATCCCTGGACGCCGTAAAAGAAAGAATAACTAACCTTGAAAAAAAAGACACAACACAAAAACCTGAACATCAAATAGCCACAAACCACATCTCCACCCAACAACCACAATCCAATCCAAAACCCAATCCACAGATAAACGAAACCCAGACAAATATTGATATCCCAATCCTCATCAGAGAAGCTGTTGAGCGTGAACGGAAACGTCCAAACGCCATCTTATTTGGACTAGAAGACAGCATTGTCAATGATGACATCACAACTGTCCGAAACATCATCAGAGATTACCAAGCATCAACCATCTCCGCGATGAAATACTTGACATTTCCCGCATTGACCGAGAGCTTAAAAATAGAGACGGCTCTGTGGCCCACGCTTGTGCAGGATCATTTGCAAAAATGAATCAAGCAAACGTAAACTCATTTACACTATAAACTCACTCGCCAAAACCAACACCAACCACAAAAACCTCCGTTGCCGCCCTGACTTAACCATACAGCAACGTGCCAACTACAAAAGAACTACAACTACAAAAGAACCCCAAAAACTAAAGAATACAAAACCAGTTAATAACAACTAAACACAAACTGAAACTACTTGAACAAGAAAAATTGGAGATAAGTTTGAAAATGACCAAACAAATCTATTTCGAGTATGTAAACAAGCCAGGGAGATGGTTAGCCCACAAACTTAAAAAGGCGAAAGAAAAAAGACTGATACACCAACTAATGGATGAGAGGGGCAAGTTGCGAGACGAGATAGAGAAGAAAAAAGAGATCATCCACAAATATTTTGGAAAACTATATAAAAAGGAAGTAGTCAGCGAGGACAAAATAAGGAAGTACCTAGAGGAAGCGAATGACAAAGCAATTGGAGAGGAAGAGATAGAACTATTAAACAAAAATATTACACGGTCCGAATTGAAGTCAGCAATAGAGAAGCAAAGTAACAATAAATCGCCAGGACCAGATGGGATACCAGTAGAACTATATAAAACAATCATAGAACAAATTGGACCACTGATGTTGGAAGTATTTAACGAGGTACTCTTAGCAGCTAGGATGCCGGACTCGTGGAGGGGAGCCTTAATTTCGCTGATCCCGAAGGATGCATATTTAGACCATAGATATATCAATAATTACAGACCGATCTCGCTCCTGAATACAGATTACAAACTATTCTCTTCCATTATAGCTAATAGATTAAAACAGGTTTTAAATACACATATCCATGAAGACCAAAATGGATTTCTCCCATTTTGACAAATTAAGAATAATTTAAGAACAGTGATAGACATTTCAGAATTTTATGAAGCCCATCCGGAAAAACAATTTGCATTTATGTTTCTGGATGCTGAAAAAGCATTCGACAATTTAAACTGGCATTTTTTAATACAAAAAATATACAACATGAACCTTGGCACCAGATTCGAAAACATCGTAACTACAATTTACAACACCCAACAGGCAAATATTCTAATAAATGGGGAACAAACCGGCCCAATAAGAATAGAAAAAGGGGTTAGACAGGGTTGCCCTCTCTCCCCTCTGCTTTTCATATTCATCCTAGAATCACTTTTGACATGCATTAGGCAAAATTCGAGAATTAGAGGATTG
Source organism: Notechis scutatus (assembly GCF_049901735.1). NCBI lineage: Eukaryota > Metazoa > Chordata > Lepidosauria > Squamata > Elapidae > Notechis > Notechis scutatus. The sequence continues at coordinate 60,587,414 of NC_142010.1, forward strand.
AGGATTAAATCAGAAGAGTATAAACTACAAGCTTTCGCTGATGATATGGTGTTTTTTTTTGGAGGAACCTATAGAAAAAGGACATAACTTATTAGAACTAGAACGATTTGGAGAAGTCGCAGGACTCAAAATTAATAGGAAAAAAACGAAACTAATGACTAAAAACTTAACAGGAGACCAGAATAAAGAGCTAGAGGTATCGATGGGAATACAGGTGACAAAAAAAATTAAATACCTAGGAAATTGGCTAACTCCACAAAGCAAATCAATAAAAGAAAATAATTATGACAAATTACTCCAACAAACTAAGAAAGATTTAGATTCCTGGAGTAATCTACAGCTTTCCTTACTGGGCAGGATTGCTTTGATCAAGATGAATATACTTCCAAAATTTCTATATTTATTCCAGACAATCCCAATCAAATTAAATAAAAAAATTTTTATAGAATTAAATAAGATAACGCTAAAATTTATTTGGCAGGGGAAAAAAGCTAGGATCAACGTAAAAGCCTTACAAGATTTGAAAAGCAGAGGAGGGCTAGCACTTCCAAACTGGGAAATATACCATACGGCAGCCACTTTATTATGGATAAAGGAATGGGTGAATCTAACCAACAAAAGAACACTAATACTAGAAGGCCATGATATGCAGAAAGGATGGAATGCCTTCCTGTGGGAAGCTGGGAAACCCAGGCAATCATATTTCCATAGGCACCTTATCAGCGACTCTTTACTAACTAATTGGAAAAAAGTACGTAAAAAACTCTATCTAAAAATACCGATTTGGCTATCTCCAATGGAAGTAATAGTACACCCTAATAATTTGGATATAACTAAAATGATTAAATATGAAAATTTATTAGACCCACAAGGAAAACTGAAAACACGACAAGAATTACAAGAGCGAGGGTTTACAATTGATCAGTGGGTGTACCTTCAAATTCATAGTAAATATAAACAAGACATTAAGGAATTTGGAATCTACAATAAATTGCAGACTTTAGACAAAATTTTATTAGGACCGAATAAAAAAAATATATCTAAATTCTACAAACAACTATTGGAAACGGAACTAGAACAAGAGATTGTTAAAGGAAATATGATTGCTTGGAGCAGAAACGTGGGACGGAGTATCACCCTAGTAGAATGGGAAAGGATTTGGAATAGGAACATCAAGATCATGAAATCAGCAGCTTACAAAGAAAACTCATACAAAATGTTTTATAGATGGCACCTGTCCCCTTCGAGACTGGCGAAAATGCACCCCAACACGAGTCCCAAATGTTGGAAATGTCAAAACATAGAAGGTACCTTCTTCCATATGTAGTGGTCTTGCAAGGAAATGCAGAAATATTGGCAAAAAATTAGGTATTGGTTGGAGGAGATAACTAAGGAACAAATTGAATACAAACCAGAGTCCTTCCTTTTAGGAATTTTTGATAAACAATTATCCAAAAGGTCGAAGTATATTATAATTCACATCTTAACCGCGGCCAGACTGGCGTTCGCCCAGTGCTGGAAACTACCTTCCACCCCCACTGAACAAATGATCATCCAGAAAATTCTAGAGTGCGCTGAAATGGGCAAACTAACCCAATCATTAAAAAATAAAGAATCCTCAACCTATTACAACAATTGGAATCCTTGGTACAATTGGCTAAATCAAAGATAGACCACTCCGAGAAAAATTTTAGCCAAGGGCTACCCAAGTAGAGATAATGAAAAGTACCGCCTACGACACATTTGAAGAAGAAAGGATCTTACAGACAGTTTAAAAATAAAACATGGTTTTATTTTAACTGTTTCCCCCTTTCTACCCCCCCCCCCTTACCCTCCCCCCTCTTTTCCCATTCTCCTTCCTTTCCTTTTTTCCTGGTCTCTGCCAAGGCCTGTTTGTTCTTTTTTCTGTATATAATTTGTAGATGTGTTGTTTTTAATGGTAAAATTAATAAAGTTTCTTTTAAAAGAAAAAAAAAGAAAAGAATACAGAAAGGAAAATTCTCATTTCATAAAATTGACACAATACATAAATGCAACAGTATATAGTGCAAAACTACTTGGATAGTTGGTTAACATTTTAAATATCTTAGGAAGATGTGATCTGAACAGGAAATATCTTATAAACTCACTATTATAACTATTTTTTACTCTTTTGAAGGGGTTCCTTGAAAGAAGCTAGGCATTCAAGAGAAACAATTTGAGGAGCCATTGATCCCCAAGAAGAAAGGTGAAGAAAAGAGAATGTGGTTACAGAATGTAACAATTTTATATAAGAAGATAAGCAGTCCTTCATCTTATCCACAATCCTCCCTCAAGGATTTATGAAAATTGTCTCCAAGTCCCTGTTGAGGTAATTCCCCATTAGGAGAATGAGTGCATACAGGGAGATGTATTTGAGAGTAGTGTTTGAATAATACACATACACAGCACACAGATACACTGTAAAGTAAATGTAGGTTTTTACTTCCAGAAACGTTAAGCAAAGTCCAAACAAGCAATCCAAAGTCATTCACAAGTAAATCAGTCAGTTTTTCAATCCAGGGATAATCCAATAACAAATCCCAGTGTCAAAAACAGTTCAGTAACAAACTTACATCAAATCCAGAAATAGCAGTCAATTAGGAAAAATGGAGGAACGGCAATACTTTCCAATAGAAGGAAACAGAGATACACTCACACTCTCTTCTGAGACTAAGACAACCCAGGTTTCTGGCTCCATCTTATGGCCGTTTGAGAAACCACACCCAATTACAGTTTGCATTTTCTTAAAGATACAGTTTTAAAATGTCTATCCTGGTTTATATATTTCCATCCCAAATAGCTGTTAGGTTACTTACATTCCTAACAGTCCCAATTCTCTAATTCAGTTATACCATGTAGACCACAATTTCCATGATTTACTCTGTTCAGCAATACTAATTGTCCTTTTCACAGCTGAACGACATAATCTCTGGTTGTAGAGAACATTGATTCCTGTATGAAGCAATGGAAAGAGAGTTGTAATTCTGATGTTCTTGTCTCATTCATACAAATTCCTTAGTGGGGGAATGGATCAGAGACAGCAGCACTGCAGCAGAGGAAAAATAGAAAGAATCACATGATTGCTGCAGAGCCTGGTTTACTTCCTTCAGAGATCTAATCTGTGTCTAGTATATCTAGAATATAACTTAAATCACCATTTAATAAAGCTTTATTGAATAAATCACATAGAATTCATAACATATTAAACTATAAAACATGTTTTACAAAATAAATTTCCTCAATTAACACAATTACTCAAAAATTCAACAGAGATACCACAGAGCCACTATTCCTGTTCCAACCCTGTCCTTAATATTAGTCAAGAACAAGAAAAGAAAAGGCTGGATGGTATGTATTGTTATTTAGATTAAGGGTTAAAGGGTGTTGTGGAAATGACAAATGAAATCAGAGAGACATCAAACATGGTTTGGGAATTGATAACTTTATATAAATCAGAATGATTCTATGTGTGTTTCTATTTTAAGATTTAGGACTAATGGACTAAATTTTCACAATGATTGGCTGTCCACAAAAGGATTTGGTATGTAGCTGCCTAAAGGAAAGAAAATCAGAGACTAACCTGAGACTTTCCACTGGCAACATTAATGGAGACAACAGTAAAAACAGTATATGTAGAGCCAAAACCCCTTCGCTTTTTCTCATAAAAATTGAGAACTGAGTGCAGAAGGAGGCCTTCTTAGAGGATGTGGATCATACTAAAGGAATATTGAAGAATTAATTTGCAGAGATGCTCCTGAAAAGGTAAATTGTTTATAATATTGTTGACCTGTTCTGCATGTTGATCTCATGAAGATTCACTAATGTTAATTATATGTGATAAATGTATTAGTAAATATAAAACAGCACAGCTTCACTTCTATCTATGTCAAGAGGAAAATGCAAGAGAAAAGAAAAGATAGACAACAATAATTTATTTTGCTGTTAAATAGATACATTTTATTAGCAATAGGTCAGGTGAAGCAAGACACAGCAATACTCAAAATAGGCTGAAAAAGGTACAAAGAGATGTAATTTCCTGGATTACTCATGTTTCTGTTCTTTCTGAATTCTTTATTGCCATATAATATTGGCAACCTCCTCTTCTTCCTCCTCCTCCTCCTAATCACTGATTAGGATCACATTTCACTGCACCTGTTTCTTAATTCTCAGTAGCACTTAAGATCTAGCACAATATTTGATTGTTATTAAATTGATGAGAAACACTGACCCAAGGGAAATTTAATTTTATATAATTGGAAAACTGCCATCTATCACAGTTCTATTTGATTTTGAAAAGAAAAAAAAATATTCTCCAAAAATAAATGTACAAAAAGAAGAGAAAATAGTTGAAAAAGAAAGTTAAAGGGATCACTGAAAAACAGTGTGTGTATGGCTTTATTCTCTGTTAGTAGTTGCAACTTTCCAAGGGTAAGGCCTCCCCATGTCTCAATCCTGACAAAGTCCCAAAGGTGCTTTTTTCCAAAAGGCAACTGGACTTTCTTGGGGTTTTTTTCCTTGAAAACATTTCACTTCTCATCCAAGAAGCTTTTTCAGTTCTGGCAGCTTCTTGAATGAGAAACAAAAAAAAAAAACAAGGGGAAAAAAACAAAGTCCAATTGCCCCTTGGAAAAGCACCTTTGGGACAACCATGACCTGAATGATTGTGAATTTCGATAGATCCATTAGACTTTGGAATTTCCAAAGGCTTTTGATAAAGGCTTTTAAGCTGTCTAAGCCAATTTAGCATTTTAAAGGTGCTCTAATATGTATGATATGGATTAATAATAAGTTTGATTGATATGGGTTGATAATCAGTTAAATAGCTAGAAGCCGAGAGTAAAAAAATAATGAATGTAAACAATAGAATTCCCCAAGGTATATACATCACAAAAAAACAAGGAAGATTCAGAAAACAAATCTATAATCAAATCACTGTCCTTGGTTTTATTCAATATTTTTGAATATGATCCTCAAAATGATCATATGTTAGATTGAAATCACCAGGCTATATCAAGCATACCAAGATAATTATATTTGCATAACAATACTTCTTTTAACCCTCTCTCCACACCTGTAATGCTATTCAATCAGCAGATTGGCCTCATTGGTTTAATACAATATAATACCAAAAAGTAGGATCTGTTATCTCCTTTACAAACATCATTTGTTTTCATTTGCTTTATTCTAACTGGTATTCCACCCTATTTCAAACACCCTCAGCAAAAAAAAATGCAAATATTTGAACAAAGAATACTTCCACATTTAGGTGGTTCAGATGTGTCATGTAAGTGATAATATACAGTATTCTGTCAGAATATTGCAAAGTGAAACAGAAAGAAATAGCAAAGAGCGCTACAGTAGAGTAAGCAAAATGGATTAAAATATGCTGAAATGAAGTTAAAAGTGAGAGAAGGGAAATGATTAAAAATATACTTAGTTTAATACTACCTTTTCCCAACATAATGCTCATAACTTACAACTTAAACATGCTTGCACATACTAAATCTAGAATTTCATAAACTCACAAAACTTTTGAATGATACAAGAATTCTAATATGCAAGCAATGAATTTCATTTCTTAAAATGTATTTCCTTCTCAAATCAGACTATGTCTACATACATAAACAATTTTAAATGTTACAAAAAATCAAACATAATCAGAAATGGAATAAACATAATTATTGATTAAATAATGGGTGTTTCCCTCCATTTTTTTAAAGTACACAACCCTTTTAATCTGACATAATTTTAAAAGCTATCTCGAAAAATAACTAGTGAAATTAGCATCAACTTTAAATATAGATTTTAAAAGAATCCTGAAAATTATTCCCATGCAATGATAGGAATATTTTCCTTTTTTTCCAGTTTTACTATTAAGTAAATGTTTTATTTTAAAACCATGTTTACCTAAGGCTAAGTAATATGTTTAAAAGATTACATTTAATTTGCAAAACTATGTGTTTTACCCTTTAAAATGTCAGGTGAATTTGCTGTAAGGAAATCATTTTTATAGAAGTGACAGCTGTAAATCTTTTCAAAGTTCTAATTAATAGAGGAGCTTTATTATTTGGTTGGGCTTAACATAAAGTTACGTATTGATTGATTATGATCATGAGTAGTAATAAAAGTTACTTTTTGCCTCTAATCTGATTCTTCTTGCAGTTAACTTACTATTACAGTCACATCAACATTAATACATCAGGAAAAAGTCATAGACTTTTTTTTTAAATTGAAAACTTACCAGTTTTGTTTAATATGTTGATTTATTTCACTAGAATGCAATGATATCTGAGACCTTTATGCAAAATATCATGCATAAATTAATATTAATGCAATATGCTGACATAACACTGTAAAAAGTTACATTGACCTTTGACATTTGATTATTAGCCCAGTGTGATATCTGAATTAGAAGAATATTAGTCATAATGATATTTATCAGCTTTCCATTTTGAGAAAATTAAATAGTCATTGTTGATTCATTTATATACCATATGTTTTATAAATGGTCATGGTCAGAATGATCCATACTGTACAATATTGAGGTAAAATAATGATAAATATACTGTATGATATGAAATTACCATAGTTATAGTTTATTTAAAATTTACCAACAGTTTTGCATATTAACATCAGGACTTTGGAGTTGGCCCTGACAATGTTAGCAGTTAGGTAAACACCAACTTATTTGTTTTATTTATTTATTTTTGTCAATTGCTTACAACAGGCTTGTCCAACCGGGACCGCGGGCCGCATGCGGCCAGGTCAGCCTCGCGCGTGGCCCGACAGTGCCCCACCCCAACCCCTTCTGGCAGAGCCAGCGAGGGAGGAGGGAGGAGAGGAGGCGCGAGGCGGGGCGGCGGTGCCACGCCAAGCAGCAACAGAAAAGGCGGGCGCCGCAACACGCCTTTGCTTCTGCCGCCGCCCGCCGCCGCTGCTTCTGCCCCTGCCGCCCCCCATCCCGCCGCCGCCAGCTGCTGCTCCACTCCCGCCGCCACGCTGCTGCTTCTGCCACCACGCCGCTTCTGCCCCGCCGCCGCCCCCACCCTGCCGCCGCCGCCACTGCTGCTTCTGCCCCATGCGCGCTGCTGCTTCTGCCCCTCTGCCGCTGCTGCTTCTGCCCCCGCGCTGTCCCCCCACCCGCCACCGCCACACGCCGCTGCTGCTTCTGCCCCCGCCCGCGCCGCCACACTGCTGCTTCTGCCCCCGCCCGCCGCCCGCTGCTTCTGCCCCGCCCCCCTGCCGCGCGCTTCTTCTGCCCCCGCCCTTCACCGCCGCCCTTCTGCCGCCGCCCTGCTTCTGCCCCCACCGCCGCCGCTGCTTCTGCCGCCGCCGCCCTCCCCCCACCCGCCACTGTCGTCGCCCGCCGCCATAAAATTGTGGCGGAAAATTAATAAAAAATAAAATAAAAAAATAATAATAAATAATAAAAATAATTTATAATTTATTATATAATTTTATAATATAATTATTTTATAATAATTTATTATATATGCATGACCCAAACCAAATTTTCATCTTCTAATGTGGCCCAGAGAAGGTGAAAGGTTGGACACCCCTGGCTTACAAGATAATAGGTATAAGTAAAAACATAGTTATGAATACATAAAAGAAACAATAGGACAGGGACGGTAGGCACATTGGTGAGCTTACGCATGTCCCCTACAGACCTCTTAGGAAAGGGGTGCGGTCAATAGTAGACAGTTTAAGGTTAAAGTTTTTGGGGTTTGGGGAAGAAACCACAGAGTCAGGTAGAGTATTCCAGACATTGACCACTCTGTTGCTGAAGTCGCATTTCCTGCAATCAAGTTTGGTGCGATTAACCTTGAGTTTGTATCTATTGTTTGCTCATGTGTTGTTATGGTTGAAGCTGAAGTATTCATTGACAGGTAGGACATTGCAATGTATGATTTTATATACTATACTTAGATCGGACCGAAGGCAGTGTAGTTCTAGATTTTCTAGGTCTAGAATTTCGAGTCTGGTGGCATAAGGTATTCTGCAATGAGTAGAGGAGTGGAGAACTCTTCTTGTGAAATATTTCTGGATTTTCTCAACTGTGTTAATATCAGATATGTAATGTAGTTTCCAGACTGATGAGCTTTATTCGAGTATTGGTCTAGCAAATGTTTTGTATGCTCTAGTTAGTAGTGTAATATTACCAGAGAAAAAGCTACGTAAGATTAGGTTAACAACTCTTAATGCCTTTTTGGCTATGTAGTTACAGTGGGCTGTAGCACTTAGATCATTAGAGATGAGTATTCCAAGATCCCTTGCAGAGTCTGGATCATCAACAGTCTTGACTATTCAGCTTGTATTTTATTTTCTGATTTTTTTTGCCAATATGTAGGACAGAGCATTTACTTGTTGAGATTTGAAGTTGCCATTTGTTTGACCATTCTGATACATAGTCGAGGTCTTTTTGAAGGGTAGCAGTATTGTCGGTGGTGTTGAATAGCTTTACATCATCAGCGAAGAGAACGCCCCAAAAGGGAAGAGCAAGTGAGGAAGAGACTCGAGATTTCCACGTCTTTATACGATAATTTGGAGAGAGAAACTTTTCCTGGCTTTCTAGGTTCAGTTATTATACCATGCAACAATAGGGTTTCATTAGTCAGTTCAGTAGTTCTGTTCAGTTGAGGAATATGTTTCTGGCCTATCACAAGTGCTGAAAATTGTATATGTTAAGGTAAAATTTTTGCACATACTGTACAATGAAAAAAAACCACAAGACATTCTGAATAGTCCATCTTCCAAGGCATCCCTAGTTAGAATATAAAAATTCAAGATGGAGGTGACAGCTGTGTGATTGAAGCTCTACTGGTTTTTTTTAATTATTATGTTACTTCTGTGACTTTCTTTTTTTTTAACCCCTTTCCACAAACACCATTGCCATGTTGAGATCATGTAAAATCTTCCTCATTTCCATAAATCACTGAGTTCAGAAAGAACTTTCTTTCTATACCAACTCCCTTTTGGGCTGTCATTAGACAGCAGAACATCTTTAAACTATCTTTCTAGTTAGAAAGTTGAAGGAAGCCAGGGGGATTCAGAACTGGAGCACAATAATTACTAGGCTATCAAACTAAAAATTAGCAAAATTAGAATGATCATAAAAAGGAATAAGGGTTCCTGAGAAGGAACAAAAAGGAGTTTAGAATCCACAAAAAATCTTTGGGGTCATCAGTACTGTAAGATTATTTTTTTATTGAAAGATGAAGTATAGATGCACATTTTCCACAAAATGGTAGAGGGAAATGTAGTGTAGATGCATAGCTTCATATCCATATCCAGCAGTCACCAGACTTTAGGAAAACTTTTGATAAATTCCTTTCTTAATGGGTCCCAAGGAAATCTACCAGAAGGTGAGAACAACGCAATTTGAAAAGAAAAGAAAAAGGGAGAAAAACTGGCAAAAAAGAAAGAATTTTTTTTAAAAAAAAGCAGAGTAAATAGTAAAAACGTTTTTATTTAGTTAGTTACAGGTAGTCCTCAACTTACAAACCATTCATTTGGTGACAGAGCTGCGGTGGCACAGTGGTTAGAATGCAGTACTGCAAGCTACTTCAGCTGTCTGCCGGCTGCCTACAATTTGGCAGTTCAAATCTCACCAGGCTCAAGGTTGACTCAACTTTCCATCCTTCCAAGGTTGGTAAAATGAGGATCCAGGTTGTTGGGGACAATAGGCTGACTCTGTAAACCACTTAGGAAGGGATGTAAAAACACTGTGAAGCGGTATATACAGTAAGTCTTACTGCTATTGCGATTCAATGTTACAACAGCACTGAAAAAGTGACCTATAACCTTTTTCATAATGATGACCATTGCAGCATCCCCATGGTCATGTGATCAAAATTCAGATGCTTGGCAACTAGTTCATATTTTTGACATTGCAGGGTCCTAAGAGTCATGTCATCACCTTTTGTGTTCTGACAAGCAAAGTCAATGGGGAAGCTAGATTCACAATTTGACAACTGTGTTACTAGCTTAACAATTGCAATAGTTCATTTAATAATCGTGATAAGAAAGTCATTTAAATGGGACAACATTAATAAGTCAATTCTTTTCTTTTCTTTTTTGCTTACAGATTTCCAGATTGTATGCCTTACCAATACACAACTGTGCACATCTTATTTCTGACTACATAACTCACACTTATTTAAGAAATTGCAGAAAATCTCGGGTTACTCTATTAAGTAATGACTATATTTGGAGGCTATATATTTGGAATTGGGTATGCCTAGTGAAAAGAAGGACTAGGGGTGACGTGATAGCAGTGTTCCAGTATTTGAGTTGCTGCCACAATGAAAAGAGGATCAACCTATTTCCCAAAGCAGCAGAAGGCAAGACAAGAAACAATGAATGGAAATTGATCAAGGAGAGAAGCAACCTAAACTAAGGAGAAATTTCTTAATGGTGAGAACAATTAAGCAGTGAAATGGCTTGCCTTCAGAAGTTATGGGTCTTCCATCACTGGAGGCTTTTAAGAAGGGGTTGGATAACCATTTGTGGCATAGGGTTTCATGCTTGAGCAGGGGGTTGGACTAGAAGACCTCCAGGGTCCCTTCCAACTCTGTTGGTCTGTTTATTCTGAGGTTCCTAGGATTTTCTCAGTTATAGTCCATATCCTTTCAAACCATTTTTCCAGTAGGTACTTAAGAACAGTTTGTTTAATTTATATACTGCCCATCTCACTATATAAAGCGATTCTGGGCACCTTACAATCAGAGAAGCTCTTCTAAATCAGGCCACAGGCCCATCTATCCAGTCTTCTGGAAACACACTGGCTATCTCAGGACATTTGGAACCTCAAAGATCTGGTCTGGAGAACAACTGGAACCAATCATAAGGTCTAGATTAGAACCATGTTTAATGAAAATAAAATATTGTAGAATGTATATCAGCCACACATTATTTTTGCAACCCAGAAAGTCCTGGGATAAAGATTTGTGTAATGGTGTATAATAATAGTTGAAATACTAATAACAAAGATTAGAATTTAAATATAAGGTGGATTTTGTAGTGTGGAAAATTTAAGGATTCAGGTAGATGGTAGTTCAGCTTCATTATATTGACTTTTCTAAATTCATCTTTAAGAATTGGTTCCTGAAAATTTCCAAATGCAGGGCTAAGATTACTATGTAAAGGGAAATCAGGTACGGAAAAAAAAAGAAAATGTCAAAATATCCTTTTGCATAAATCAAATGAACTGTGGGAATCAAGCATCTGCAGGCTCTCGTGTTATGCTAACTGAAAGAAGTACAATTTCTGTCCAACATGGTCTTTATTTGAACAATGAAAAAAAATCAAATCCTACAGAAAAAGCTTTATTAAAAGTATCTCATCTGCTGAGATACAACTGCCTGCTATGGCAATAGTAACGTGATCCTCAGCATTATGCAGTTGGTGAAAGAAAAACTACCCGTGAACAATGGAAATTATCTTCCCATGATAATGAGCTTCTGCAGTGCTGATCATCCAAAGCAACCTGAGATGAGAAGAAACCCATTTTACTTTGTTCTGCAAAAGTGCAGAGAAAAAAACAGGAGCTGCACATCTTATTTTTTTTCACACTGTCCTTTCATCATCTGGAATTCTACATCAGAGAAATCACAATGTTTTATTTTCTAGTTCATGGGATCAATCAAAAAATATAAACTGCTGTGGATGTTGAGACTCTCTCACACAAAGACACACACACACACAACACAACAACAGATCTCCCTCAAAGAAAATATCACAGAGAAGTTATGGATTTTTTAACACTGGTTGCTTATGTTTAAAAAAAAGAGCAATGCTATATAGCTGCACTTGTACATTGGATACCTAAGCTCATCACTGTCCTGCTTAGTATAGGAAATGCTTGCTATCAATGTCCCAATAAAACATTGTGAGACTCTTGCTGAAAATTGCTAGAATTATGATAATCAGATTGAATCATTTTTCATTTTGGTGGTAATGCTGTTCTGTAAAGCTTAATTCCAATTTTGGGAAATGATTTACAATAGAATGAAGCAAATTGTGCTCTTGCAACCTGCATTTTTTTTTGTTAAATATTTCTGAAACTCCTATTTTCAGAAACATACAAAATGGCCTTGAATATAGTAGCAGATGCCAGGACATTTTATGTCCTTATTAGAAATCATGAACAGCTACCCAGTGGTGGGTTTCAAATTTTTTTACTACCGATTCTGTGGGCGTGGCTTGGTGGGCATGGCTTGGTGGTCATGTGACTGGGTGGGTCAAAAGATAGAAACTCACTTTAACAATGCTCTTGGAGCAGGAGGTTGGACTAGATGACCTCCGAGGTACCTTCCAGCCCTGGATTGCTGTGCTGTTTCAAAGCATCCTCTAGGCTGCGCCTAGTGCCAGTGTTTGTGGTCCTTCCTTCCTCTCCTTTTTCTCTCCCTCCCTTCTTCTATCCATCCATCCATTCATATTTCTTTCACTTTCCCTTCTCTCTTTCTCCTTTCCCTCCTTTTCTTTTTTCTCCCTTCCCTCCCGCCCTCTTTCTTTCTTTCTTTCTTCTCTCCCTCTCTCTTTCTTTCTTCCTTTCTCCCTTCCTTCCCTTTCTTTCTTTATCCCTTCCCTCCCTCCCTCTTTATCTATTTCTTTTTCTTTCTTTCCCTTTCTCCCTTCCCTCTCTCTCTCTCCTTCTTTCTTTCTTTCACTGCACCCACCATGCCCCATTTGGGGCCTCTCCCTGGAGCCTCAGGAGAGCCAAAACAAGGCTGCACCCTCCCCGTGTCCTATTTTAGTCCAGAGCAGGGCGGGGCCATCTGATCGTTGGAACTACTGGTTCGCTGAACCAGATGTAAAATTAACATCCGGTTTACTTGAACCGGCCCAAACCAGCTGAATCCCACTCCTGCAACTACCACTCCAAAAGAATGGCAGATTGAGATTTTGAAATATCTAATAAAGCAAACAATTTTTAAAGAACCTTTGAAGATAAAATGACATCATGAGTTTGGGAGTTTGTGGAGAGCATGTTGTGTTTATTATTCTGTAATTTAATTGTATTACTAATAGTTATATTGGGGACTGTCAGGAAAATTACTGGGTCTGTGTAGATACTATTTTGAATATTGGTTCATTTATAAGGAATTTTATTCTTGTATTTTGTGGACATTCATGGCCTCTAATTAGAGAAATATGGGGATTAATTGCAACCAAAGAACACTAAAATAAGACAGCTTTCGTCAGTTACATAAACACTATAATTATATAAGCATTTTTAAATAGAGGAAAAATCCTAAGATAACTAGAGACACATCTTCTTCAAAAACAGAACAGGTGAAGAATAAAATTAGAAACACCATATTACATTTCTTATTTATCCATGTCATTTTCTTAACCTTTTGCAAAAAGTGATGGTTTTATAAAAAAAAAACATTCAGGAAAGTTTCTCAATAATTATTCCATTTTTCATCACAGCTGCAAAAGCATTTTAGTAGCCTTATTATTATTATGTTGCTTTGTTGGCTTTTATCTGAATGCTAGATAACAGGTTGTTTTGTGTATACATAATCCCTATACTGAATAGCATCACATTTATCCCAGTAAGGCACTGATGGTCAAATCAGGGCAAACATGATGGTAGGAATGTGCATCAAATCTATATGTTCTTGAATTCATATATGCAGCTAGGAATTGCAATAGAATTTGTCATGGGCATAGGCTGAGCTTTGCTTTTGACTTCCACAAAGGAGCTTTCAGATGTTGCAGAACTACTTTTAGAAAAATACTGCTCAAACAACCCTCTGCCCCTCCCAGAACCAAGGACAGGAATACTTCAGCTAGCCAGGACAGAAGATGGTTATCTTTGAATAAAAACATAGCATAGACCATGTCCACTGTGCAATATACTTATTCCCAACTAGGGTCATGTTTGTTCTGTAGAACTCCTTTTCCATTTCATCTAGTAAAACTCTGGGAGGCATGCTACTATATTTAGAGATTTAGCTCACAAAATTCTGCCATGCTACGTTCTACATTTTGCTTCAGAGGAGGCACCACATGTAGTTAATAATGCACTCCTTCCTAGCAGTTGCAGGAAGCTGCAGCTTAACAACTGCTGTGTTACTCAACTGCCAAGCTCCTAATTGGAAAAGCTTTAGATAAGGATGGACTCTTTCCTCAAAAATTCTCCAAGGTGTGGAAGGAATTACAGTTCAACATGTTCATATATCAAGCTCTTCCTGATTTGGCCATAGGACCAAATACTTTTCATCAATTCCACTCATTGGCTTGTGTAACACACTGCCGTTTGTCATGGGACCCATTGTGTTGGCAACTTTGAACTGCAGATTACTGAACAGGTTGGTGCATCCCAGAAATCCAAAAATGAAACTTTCATAACCAATCAATTTCTTAACTAATATCTAAGGCTAAAAAAGCAATCAGATGACAATGAAGCACAAAGAACAAGCTTAGTTAACAACTGCCTCGCTTACAACCATTTGCAATTGCAATAATGATGAAAAATTAACTTTGTGATTAATCCCCACTGTTATGAGTTTTGCAGCTCTGTAAACAAAGGAAAGCTGAAGTAAGGTCATAAGCCCACTCACAGCTTTGGTTAGCGACTGCTTTGCTTAATGACCAAGTTGCTGATCCCATTGTTGTAGCTAAACAAGAGCTACCTGTAAGAGTCAGGTAGTGAATTTAGCTAATTGTTCAATTAAAACAAATTACATAATGATCTATGCCCTCTTTTAGATCTCCCAATGATGCATTCATTGCCATTATAACTGAGTCCATCCATTTTGTTGGTGGTCACTCTCTTCTTCTCTTCTCTTCCACCTTCTCCAAGGAGCTGGGTCTTTGCATGATATGTTCAAAGTATGATAATTTGAAATTGGTCATTTGTGCCTCAGGTGAGAACTTTGGCTTGATTTGTTCAATAATCCGTCAGTTTATATCAATCGCATTTAGTAATAGCACTTATATATCACTTCACAGTGCTTTACAGCCCTCTCTAAATGGTTTACAGAGTCAGCATATAGCCCCCAACAATCTGGGTCCTCATTTTACTGACCTCAGAAAGATGGAAGGTTGAGTCAACCTTCAGCCTGGTGAGATTCGAACTGCCAAATTACAGGCAGCCGGCAGGCAGCAGAAGTAGCCTTCAGTACTGCATTCTGACCACTGAGCCACCACAACTCTTATATCTTGACTGTCCATGATATATCTTGACTGCCCAAAATATTCTTTGCAGTTTCAAGCTCTGTAGCAGTAGAACAGAGCTGTCAAGCTCCCAGCCCATGGGCTGGATGTGTCATGTGCTGGCCACGCCCATGCCCAGTTTAGTGAAGGGGGAGGAATCCCAATACATCATGTGTCACAGAAGTAGCCTTCAGTACTGCATTCTGACCACTGAGCTACCACAACTCTTGTATCTTGACTGTCCATGATATCATCTTGACATGATATCATGTCAATGAGGAATCCCAATATATCATGTGTCACCGCTGTGACAACATAAGTTTGACACCCCTATAGTAAAAGCTCTACAATTATGCATAGATGTTTAAGCTAAGTGAAAAAATGATTAAAGCTAACAAAAAAGGAAAACAATAAGATGGGCCAAATGATGGGTTGGTCTATCAAGTGCTTTGGGATGACTTAAGCATGGTATATAAAATCATACATTGCAATGTCCTACCTGTCAATGAATACTTCAGCTTCAACCATAACAACACAAGAGCACACAATAGATACAAACTCAAAGTAAACCGCACCAAACTTGATTGCAGGAAATACGACTTCAGCAATAGAGTGGTCAATGTCTGGAATACTCTACCCGACTCTGTAGTCTCTTCCCCAAACCCCAAAAACTTTAACCTTAGACTGTCTACTATTGACCTCACCCCTTTCCTAAGAGGTCTGTAGGGGCGTGCATAAGCGCACCATCGTGCCTACCGTCCCTGTCCTATTGTTTCTCTTATTCTTTTATTTTTCTTATATGTACCCATTTCATGTATTCACAACTATGTATACACTTATACTTATTATCTTGTAAACAATTGGCAAATCAAATAAATAAATAAAAAAATAAATAAATATATGAACCCCTTTAAGGTATATACCTAGATGAAGCCATCAGCTGCCATAATATCTAAGCTGCCATTTACCAAATTGGTAAGATGGCCCAACTGTATAACTGTTCTGGGAAATGTATACACATTTTAGAATAGAATAGAATAGAATAGAACAGAACAGAACAGAATAGAATAGAATAGAATAGAATAGAATAGAATAGAATAGAATAGAATAGAATAGAATAGAATAGAATAGAATAGAATAGAATTCTTTATTGGCCAAGTGTGATTGGACACACAAGGAATTTGTTTTGGTGCATATGCTCTTAGTGTACATAAAAGAAAAGATGCATTCATCAAGAGTCAAGAATAATCTTTTCAGTTCCTGGTGCCATGAGTATCTCAGTATTTTTTTTTTTCATGGCATAGTTTGCATGGAGTTCATCAGAGATTGAATATTGCTGTCTTTCCCTCAAAAATTAAAATGTACTATGGTGCCCAGTGATTGAGTGTGATGCCTCAGGGCCCTTTTCGTTACCCCCAAATTTGTTAATGATGTGATCTCCCTGCCTCTTCTCAATGCAACTTTACATCTCAGACATTGGTCATCTATTTATTCTAGACTGCAAAAATTCAAGCATCATCTTAGTTAGCATATGAGGTAATTTAACCATTATTTAACAATGCCTTTATATGTTATTGGAATATAAATTGATATTTCTCCTTGGACACATTGTATAGTCATGCTGTGCAGAAACTGCAAGTAGCACTTTAACTGCATCATCTTGTAGTAATTAAACAGGCTGGAATTTCATCATTTCTTACACTTTATTGTAGCAACCTTTTCTAAGGTTCATTTAACATCACTTTCGAAAATACCTGGCTTAGTAACCAAACTTTTATACATATCAATTATAGGATCTTTTCTTGCAGTTCTTCATATATCCTATATCCATCTCTTTTTTGACTGTCTACTATTGACCTCACCCCTTTCCTAAGAGGTCTCTAGGGGGCGTGCATAAGCGCACCAACGTGCCTACTGTCCCTGTCCTATTGTTTCTTTTATTTTTCTTATATGTACCCATTTCATGTATTCATAACTATGTATACACATATGTATTATCTTGTAAACAACTGACAAATCAAATAAATAAATAAATAAAAATCTTCAATAGTTGATCTTTGCTTTGTTTTTTTATCATGCCCACCTTGCATTAAAGTTCTCTTGATTTTCACAATTGTCTTAAATAAATTTCTTTAAAAGTTCTTCTTCTGGTTGTTGCCTTTGAAACTGTTACACAGATAGTCCTTGCTTAACATGAAAGTGCTGAAAAATAACTCTAGAACTGGTCCTTGCATTATGACCATGGCAGCATCCCTGTGGTCACATGATTCAGACACTTTCAACCAGCAAACATTTATGACCATTGCAACATCCCACACCCAGTCACATCACTAGGCTTCACCACCAGCTTCCAGCAAGCAAAGTGAATGGAGAGTTATCCGTAAATCACAACTCAGTAAATCACATGATGTCTGACTAAATGACCCATGGTAGTTCACTTAATGACTATTGCAGAAGTGAGGTTGTAAGTCCAATGTGGTCACATGATGCCTCGCTTAATGATCACGACCATACCGCTTAGTAATTGGGAATTGTTGTGGTCACACGATGCCTCGCTTAATGACCATACCGCTTGGGAATTGATCCCAACTTTAGTCATTCAGCAAGGATGAACTGTATAAGGCACGGGTGTCAAACTCACCATGTCACATTGCCGTCATGTGACATTTCATGAAGTGGCCGTGGCCTGTGCATGACACACCTGGCCTGCAGCCCAGCAGTTTGACACCTCTGGTATAAGGTTACTATTTTATTTAGTTTTGTGTAGTGATTAAGGTGCTGGCTTAGAAAACAGGAGATTTTGAGTCTTAGTCATGCCTTAGGCTGGGTGACTTCGGGCCAGTAATTCTCTTTCAGCCCAACCCACCTCACAGGATTGATATTGTGTGGAAAATACGAGGAAGGAAGGAGTAGTATTTACATTTGCCATGTTATTTATAAAAATAAGCACAGGATAAAAATCTAATAAGTAAAGACAGTACATCAAAATATTGTAGCAGGATAGAAAATATTCCCATCACCATAAAAAGTGGGAGACATTCAAGAAAGGAAGAGGGAATCCAACTAGCAAGTTATCACCTTTTCTTGCCAAATCTAGTAGTGATGGTATAACATATTTACAACAATCCATCATGGATCAGTTTGGGACATAGATGGCTGCATTATTGCAAATTAGACCATTAAGCCCAGGGCTGTCAATCCTGAATGGTGGAGACGATCCACAATACAACACAGCCTGCAGATGTTTGGGATGGAATATGAAATGTCCTCATGGATTGTGCTACTCAGTGTGGAAATTAGTTCTCACACTGTCCAAAGTAAACAACTTGATACTAGATCAAGTGTTATCAAAATACGAACAGATGGAAACTGTTCTCCCCAAAACAGATGTGCTTCTAGCTCTTTAAATACAGTGGGCAGGATAAAGAGGACCAGGTAATTTGCACAATGTTTCTTTTCAATAAAGCTTGTATTTGATAAGCAGTGGGTACTGGAAATCTTTTATAACTGATTCATAATTTTGCTACATCTAAAACCACTTATTTACAAACCTATTTCTGCGGTGTTTTGGTTTGTTAGCTAAGAGAGGCCCAATATTCTGCCTAAACCAGCTAACTTCTATTTTAAAACAGGAAAATCTACCATTTATCACACAATAATTAGACTGGAAGAGACCATATAGGCCAATATTCCAAACTCCTAATCTTTGCAGGAATCATTAACTGGGCATGGGCCATGCAGAAAGAATCAGCATAACAAACCCACATGGAGATAAGCAAAGTTTTAACCACCCATTCCAACAATTATAGCTGCCAATGAATTTCTCTAGAGAGAATGTTTTAGATCCTGTATGCCACTGGTCCCCCATCTCATTTTTAAAAAGACATGGAAAAGACTTCATTTCATATCACAGAGTGTTCATCTTGTATAATAGGAGGAATATTTCAGTTTTTAAAAAAAAAGTGAGTACCCCAGGACTCTTTCTGAGCAAGTTCAGCTGCTTCAAAGAAGAGGCCAGGACTTCTGAGGCTATAAAACATCTTGGAAAAGTCCTTTCAAGCATGGAGCATATAAGTGTTCATTTTTAGCTGCCATACCTGATTTCTCTGGAATCATTCAGAAAGAATTTGCTATAGCATTAGCTTAGGCCAGTGGTTTTTAAACTGGGGGGAATTACCCCCAGTGGGGTAACCTGGGCTAATTCATAATTTATTGTTTGTGAATCAAGGATCCAGTTTAGGATTATTGTTGCCAAGGTACTTCTGTAAAACAATAGACTGGTGTGTGTGTGTGTGTGTGAGAGAGAGAGAGAGAGAGAGAGACAGAGACAGAGAGAGAGAGACAGAGAGAGAGAGAGAGACAGAGAGAGAGAGAGAGAGAGAGAGAGAGAGAGAGAGAGAGACAGAGACAGAGACAGAGACAGAGAGACAGAGAGAGAGAATAATGGAATGACATTATTCAAGACAAGGAGAAAAGGTAATTTGTTCAAACAGCTTAAGAACCACTGTCTTGGGCCATCCTCATACACTGAATTTTTAACTTGGCTTATTATAAAACCGAGTCACGGTTTATGGCATAGGGAATTGTGTGATCCCAGTCAGCTGCAGTTGTTGCACTAAATCAATATTAAGGAAGCAATAGCTTAGCAAATGTATGAATCCATATTTACTCTGCTAGACTACTGCAAAAGAAATGACCATGATCTTGAAGTTGCTTCTCCCCCAGCCCAGTTTTCAAAGCTAAAGGATTTGTACATATGTATTAAAACTCTGGGCTTTTTACATTTTTAGGAAGCTACAGTTCATTTCTGCTGTGGAAAATGTTAAATTATTGTACTAGTAGGTTTAATATCTTGTAAAGTAATTCCCTTATTATTGTAATAATAGAAGGAAGATGAATTTCTATCTCCATAAAACTTCCAGTTCGTAAAAGTTCTTCAATTTTTCATGCTGTAATTGCAGATCCCCAATTTTTTAATGTGGTGCTTAGGTTAACTAATGTACAGTACTTTCTTGGTTGGTCATTACTTTTAAAGATATATTCCCAATTGTGTTCTTTCTTGTTATTGTACCTTAGTTATAATTATACACTAATTGAAGACTGCATCAGGTGACTTAAACCAATCTGTCTAGCCTAAAAAGCAGAATTGTGCATGAAGAAGCTTCAATGACTCCTGAGTAGCCCTCATCCATTCCCTAACCCAACTTTAAACTGCTGCTGAAAGAATGGTAATACGGGTGAAACTCGAAAAATTAGAATATTGTGCAAAAGTTCATTTATTTCAGTAATGCAACTTAAAAGGTGAATCTAATATATGAGATAGACTCATTACATGCAAAGCAATATAGTTCAAGCTGTGATTTGTCATGATTGTGATGATTATGGCTTACAGCTCATGAAAAACCCCAAATCCACAATCTCAGAAAATTAGAATATTGTGAAAAGGTTCAATATTCTAGGCTCAAAGTGTCCCACTCTAAACACCTAATTAAGCCATAACACCTGCAAAGGGTTCCTGAGCCTTTAAATGGTCTCTCAGTCTGGTTCAGTAGGAATCACAATCATGGGAAAGACTGCTGTCCTGACAGTTGTGCAGAAAACCATCATTGACACCCTCCATAAGGAGGGAAAGCCTCAAAAGGCAATTACAAAAGAAGTTGGATGTTCCCAATGTGCTGTATCAAAGCACATTAATAGAAAGTTATCTGGAAGGGAAAAGTGTGGAAGAAAAAGGTGCACGAGCAGCAGGGATGACCGCAGCCTGGAGAAGATTGTCAGGAAAAGGCCATTTCAAAAGTGTTGGGGACTTTCACAAGGAGTGAACTGAGGCTGAAGTCAGTGCATCAAGAGCCACCACACACAGACAGATCCTGGACATGGGCTTCAAATGTCGTATTCCTCTTGTCAAGCCGCTCCTGAACAACAAACGTCAGAAGCGTCTTACCTGGGCTAAAGAAAAAAAGAACTGGGCTGTTGCTCAGTGGTCCAAAGTCCTCTTTTCTGATGAGAGCAACTTTTGCATCTCATTTGGAAACCAAGGACCCAGAATCTGGAGGAAGAATGGAGAGGCACACACTGCAAGATGCTTGAAGTCCAGTGTGAAGTTTCCACAGTCTGTGTTGATTT
The DNA here is from genome assembly GCF_049901735.1 of Notechis scutatus. Lineage (NCBI taxonomy): Eukaryota > Metazoa > Chordata > Lepidosauria > Squamata > Elapidae > Notechis > Notechis scutatus. The sequence goes on from NC_142010.1 coordinate 60,608,729, forward strand.
GGGGAGCCATGTCATCTGCTGGTGTTGGTCCACTGTGCTTCAATAAGCCCAGGGTCAACACAGCTGTCTACCAGGAGATTTTGGAGCACTTCATGCTTTCTTCCGCAGACGAGCTGACTTCATTTTCCAACAGGACTTGGCACCTGCCCACATTGCCAAAAGCACCAAAACCTGGTTCAATGACTGTGAGATTACTGTGCTTGATTGGCCAGCAAACTCGCCTGACCCGAACCCCATAGGGAATCTATAGGGCATTGCCAAAAGAAAGATGAGAGACATGAGACCGAACAATGCAGAAGAGCTGAAGGCCGCTATTGAAGCATCCTGGTCTTCCATAATACCTCAGCAGTGCCACAGGCTGATAGCTTCCATGCCACGCCGCATTGAGGCAGTAATTGCTGCAAAAGGGGCCCAAACCAAGTACTGAGTACATATGCATGCTTATACTTTTCAGAGGTCCGATATTGTTCTATGTATAATCCTTGTTTTATTGATTGCATGTAATATTCTAATTTTCTGAGATTGTGGATTTGGGGTTTTCATGAGCTGTAAGCCATAATCATCTCAATTATGACAAATAATGGCTTGAACTATCTTGCTTTGCATGTAATGAGTCTATCTCATATATTAGTTTCACCTTTTAAGTTGCATTACTGAAATAAATGAACTTTTGCATGATATTCTAATTTTTTGAGTTTCACCTGTAATGCTGGTTCAGTTCTTGAGGGGCATACTTGGAAATACCATCCATCTTTTTTTAATAGAGACATGAAATAATATTGCCTAGTCCCAGGTATTGCAATCCAACTATCTTTAGACAACTACACATATACTCAAGACCTAGGGGAGACTCACCTCTTCTGGAAATGTTATGAAATTCTCTCCCTAAGAAAATCAGGTTGACCTATTATTTGAATATATTTTGCCAAATCATGTACCAGGGTCTTATACACCAATGACTGGAATCATTCCTAGAGCAGAGCTGTCAAACTGACGGCCTGCGAACCAGATGCGTCATGTGCTGGCCACGCCCATGTCCAGTTTAGCAAAGGGGGAGAAAGTCCCGATACATCACATGATGATACCATGACAACCCGAGTTTGACACCCCTATATACACACACACAAACACACACACACATGCCAACTAGCTTTAAGGATGTTTTCCATCTGTGCAAAATTTGCATAGAACTGTACCTGAACATTATAAATAATGTGTCTATTTTCTGTAATCCCCTTTCAAATCTACTGGTCCTACTCTATTTAGTCCCAGGGTGAAGAAAGTCATGCAAAGAAAACACAATTGGAGGAGGGCTCATTAAATTCTATTTTCACATCTCATGAAAGGTGTTCTCATTTTTCCAATGCTAGCCTCAAAGCCTATTTTATTGCTGGCAGTGTTAAATTCTATTACTGAGCTGGGGCTGTGAGGGGGAGTGGGTAGCTATTGGATTATAGCTACAGCAGCAGACATAAATGTACTAGGCAGAGATCACTTTCTTTCCAGTTATTATTTCTTTTCTCTATTTTATTAATTCTACCTCTTACCTATAGCAAAGGGTCAAAGAGTTATTAACAGAAATAGAGCAATATCTTTCCACAAAAAAGCAGCCATCAGCCATTTCTACAGGCTTCAAAGGAGGGTACTGTTAAATACCGTCTCAAGGTCAAAGAAGAAAAAGTAACAGCTAAATAAAATTTAGATGAGTTTTATCTATTCTTTGCCATTTATATTTTGTAAGCACAGCAATCTTTAAATATTTACTAAATAGAAGAAAGGGGAAAAATATCACAGCAAATATAGCCCATAGCAAATATAGTCTATTCAAACTTCCAATCTTTTCTACCAGCCTCAATTTAGTTACATTCACCATGCTGTGGGAGTTCAATATCGCTCCTAATTTATCTACTCAACAATCATTATTCCTGCCTTGTATATCTCACTACTGTGTAACAGATTCATAAATCTGAGTAAGTACAAAATCACTGCTGACCACTGTACTGTAATGTCAACTATAATAACTTAATACTGTGATACAAGTTGTAAGCAAAAAAACCCCAAACACTTATTGCTAATCTGTGTCAAATTCTATTACTCGGTCATTAAATTTGATTCTGTCCAAGTTCTTCATCATTTCTAGTTCATATACAAGTATGATTTCAGATGTGTGTGTGTGTGTGTGTGTGTGTGTGTATGTATACAGAAGCCTGATGATGGCAGATGAGATTCTGCTGAAACGTTGCTACAACTTTAAAAGCACCACTACTATGACGTGGGAAAATACCCAAACAAAGCTGAAGGCCATACATGTAAGTACCGCGAAAACTTAAGAATATATATATATATATATATATATATATATATATATATATATATATATATATATATATATATATATATAAGTTTTCGTGGTTTATATGGCGAATTCATTTTCCCCGCATAACTAAAAGAACTACAATGACGTGGGAAAATACCGAACCAAGCCGAACACCATATATATATATATATATATATTTCTTAATTTACACGTACTATAAAAGTGCAACAGTAAAGTGTATTTTGAATTGTATCTGAAAAATGCAAATTAATACTAAAAATGCAGAACTAAAACTGCAATTGTAACTAGAGCCAATTTGGTCTAGTGGTTAAAGCACCAGGCTAGAAACCAGGAGACTGTGAGTTCTAGTCTTGCTTGAAAGTTGGCTGGATGTCTTTTGAGTTTCTCTCAGGCCAGCTTACCTCATGGGGTAGTTGTTCTGGGAAGGAGGAAGGAGGAATGTTATGCAAGTTTGCTACTTCGACTTTTTCATAAAAATAATAACAATTGAATAAAAATCTAATGAAATCTAATAAATAAACTATCTAAAATGTTCAAACTGCATCTCAAGACTCCTTGCTTTATCAGCCATCTCAAGAAGGCCCACCGTGTTCCAGATTTCACATTCTGACCATTTAGGGTTTATATTACACCAAATAAAACGTGTGTGTGTGTGTGTGTGTGTGTGTGTGTGTGTGTGTGTGTGTGTGTATAAAGCTTTTCATTTAAGAAAATTTGCTATTTATTAACCTTACCATTTAACATTTTTCTACTTGTGAAATATAGAGCAGGAAAGGCTCCCAGAATCTTGATTTGCAGAGTTCCAGTGCTGGATTAGAAAAGGTTCCTCCAGTCCATTCTGATTTCAGATGTGTGCCATTTCCACCTACCCTCTTTTTTTTTTTTTTAAGAGTCCCTATAGGTCTAGAACAGGGGTCCCCAAACTTGGCAACTTTAAGACTTGTAGACTTCAACTCCCAGAATTCTCCAGCTAGCTATGCTGGCTGGAGAATTCTGGGAGTTGAGGTCCACAAGTCTTAAAGTTGCCAAGTTTGAAGATCTCTGGACGAGAAATACAATTGTATCCTCGTCAATTCACAAGGTTTCAGTGAGACAGGCTATGGAAACAATATGAAACAGATGTATTATTTTTCATTTGCAGAACATCCAGCTATGTATCTAGGGTGAAAGTCTGGCAAGCAAAGTTTAGATGTATTTTATACTGAACATAAATTGGAAGATGATGGGATTTGGTCCATTTAAGGTATTCATTCTACCAGGCGGAGTATATGTGATGATGTTATTTTTGGAACATGGCAGCATCACACATACTTTGAATTTGGAACAGTTTTCATTTCAGATTGTCTTCTCTTTTTTTCTGTAACCCTGGCATTCCAATACAGCAATATTCTGCACTGTGGCTCAGAATACAACGGTTCTGCATGTTAATAGCACTATATGGTTAATGCAGCAATTTAAAATCTTAAGTTTAATGTCTCCTTAAAAACCATTAAAATAGGCTCCACTGATCATTTTGAAGAGTCATAAAGCCCTGTTACATTACCTTTATGTACTTTCGATAGGAGGAACACTATGAAGGCTGCTAAGAAGCAGTTTTGCCTTAATAAATAATGTAACCCTGAACCCTCTTGATCCACAAGAAAAGATTCCATTTTTATGTAAAGAAAATGTTCTATCTAAACAAGATTGCAGTTTTATTAACACTCCAATTTAATAAACTCATTAAGCAGTTTTTAAAAAAATATTGAAATACAAGGAACAAGTAAACATTTGGTAAGCATATTCAGCCATAAGCAGTAAGCAAATGCTTCAGTGCACCTTTCCATCTCTGTTTCTTTTGCTGATGTTATATGATGTATGATATGACATAAGAACCAAGAGATTCTTCAACATATAGAAATCATTTAACCCAAATCTTCTGACAAGGTTGCCGTGTTTTCCAAGTAAAAATTAAAAGGCACATGGAATTTGACATCTCTGAGGCATCTTTAATCCAGAGACAGCTATTTTCTGCACTGCTGGTTCAGGGATTAGCACCACTCAAGCATGCTATCTACCCCTTTCATTCCCCAGAAAATATCAAGCTTTTTGAGGTTGACAATAACAAAAATTAATAAGAAATCCTGGAGAAATCTATCATTTCCAATCTGTCAAGGTAAATTCTTCCTAAATTTAGAGAGGAAAAAAGTCTGATCAAGATTGAGTCAGTCAGTCTTTTTTTCTCTAAGAAAGCAGAAGCTGAAATGAGATCATATTTTCTATCTTTGTGCCCCGAAATGGCAAACTGGACAATGGGTGATAGTTCATCTAAATATTCTAAACTATCCTTTCAGATATAGCTAAAATAGCTGTGCCTCTATTTCAATTATTTCTGGATATTTCCTTCAGATCCCTGGTGTTTCTAATCAGTTATGAGGGTGAGCTGGCTTGATACCCAAAGTATCAAGCACATTTCGCACATTTTTATTTTTATTTTCTGTTATTTAATACTGCATCTGGAGTAAAAAAGAAAGAAATTAATTCAAGTGATTATCCCACTTAATGGTGTTAAGATATACACTGCTCAAAAAAATAAAGGGAACACAAAAATAAGACATCCTAGATCTGAATGAATGAAATATTCTTATTAAATACTTTGTTCATTACATAGTTGAATGTGATGACAACAAAATCACACAAAAATTATCAATGGAAATCAAATTTAGCAACCCATGAAGGTCTGGATTTGGAGTTACACTCAAAATTAAAGTGGAAAAAAACACTACAGGCTGATCCAACTTTGATGTAATGTCCTTAAAACATGTCAAAATGAGGTTCAGTAGTGTGTGTGGCCTCCACATGCCTGTATGACCTCCCTACAACGCCTCAGCATGTTCCTGATGAGGTGGCAGATAGTCTTCTGAGGGATCTCCTCCCACACCTGGACTAAAGCATCCCCCAACTCCTCGACAGTCTGTGGTGCAACATGGCGTAGGTGGATGGAGCGAGACATGATGTTCCAGATGTGCTCAATTGGATTCAGGTCTGGGGAACGGGCGGGCCAGTCAATAGCATTAATGCTTTCATCTTGCAGGAACTGCTGACACACTCCAGCCACATGAGGTCTAGCATTGGGAGGAACCCAGGGCCAACCACACCAGCATATGGTCTCATCTTGAGGATCACATCTTGGTACCTAATGGCAGTCAGGCTATCTCTGGCGAGCACATGGAGGGCTGTGCGGCCCCTTAAAGAAATGCCACCCCACACCATTACTGACCCACTGCCAAAATGGTCATGCTGGAGGATGTTGCAGGCAGCAGAACGTTCTCCATGGCATCTCCAGACCCTGTCACGTCTGTCACATGTGCTCAGTGTGGACCTGCTTTCATCTGTGAAGAGCACAGGGCACCAGTGGCGAATTTGCCAATCTTGGTGTCCTCTGGCAAATGCCAAACATCCTGCACAGTGTTGGGCTCTAAGCACAACCCCCACCTGTGGATCAGGCCCTCATACCGCCTTCATGGAGTCTGACTCTGAGCAGCCACATGCACATTTGTGGCCCGCTGGAGGTCATTTTGCAGGGCTCTGGCAGTGCTCCTCCTGTCCCTCCTTGTACAAAGGCGGAGGTAGCAGTCCTGATGCTGGGTTGTTGCCCCCTACGGCCTCCTCCACGTCTCCTGATGTACTGGCCTGTCTCCTGGTAGCACCTTCATGCTCTGGACACTACGCTGACAGACACAGCAAACCTTCTTGCCACAGCTCGCATTGATGTGCTATCCTGGGTGAACTGCACTACCTGAGTCACTTGTGTGGGTTGTAGACTCCGTCTCATGCTACCACTAGAGTGAAAGCACTGCCAGCATTCAAAGGTGACCAAACCATCAGCCAGAAAGCATAGGAACTGAGAAGTGATCTGTGGTCACCACCTGCAGAACCACTCCTTTATTGGGGATGTCTTGCTAACTGCCTATGCTTTCCACCTGTTGTCTATTCCATTTGCACAACAGCATGTGAAATTGTCAATCAGTGTTGCTACCAAAGTGGACAGTTTGATTTCACAGAAGTGTGATTAACTTGGAGTTACATTGTGTTGTTTAAGTGTTCCCTTTATTTTTTTGAGCAGTGTATATTATTTGGTCTTATGACTATTGGAATACTAACAATGCCTTCTTAAATAAAGTTTCCTAGCCTCTTTTAGTGATGGTCCTATAACTATGATATTGAAGGCTGGAAATATCCTGCTGAATATCCAAGTTGTCATCATTGTTAAATGTTGGTGCAAAAATATCAGCATCTTGGCATGCAATTTTATTACCTTCTAACCTATGTCCTGCACAATATTGTTTTTGTAAAATGTCATAATCAGATAGATACTATATATATATTGTTACCTAATTGATGTATTTTTTAAAAAAAACAAAGCTTTTCTGGTGGTTTAGAAAAGGCCTTTGATATGGTTCAATGACAATTTTGAAATAAATGTTTAAGTTCAAATTTCTTATCTTTTTAATAAGTTATCAATATGTGAACTCTACTCCTTTCTTTAGGGCTATTACAAAAGGAATGGTCTCTTCATTGTTCAAGATAATTCATGGAACACATTAACAATATCCTTTATCTTCTCCTATTTTTAACTTTTGGAATTATTGCCCTGTTTTATCATACAAACAGAACATTTCTAAATACTTACTCTTAAAATATCTGTCAAGCTGGCAAGCCAAAGAAGCAACAACCACACAGATTTCAGAAGAAAAAACAACACATTTTAATGCTGGTCTGAGATAAAAACATAATCTTCAAAACATTATCCCCAGCCAGTTAATTAAAAGGGAGTCTTTTTAAAAACACTTTCTTGCCACTGTTCTGTCATCTGAACTAGATTGCCTTTTCTCAACTAAATTATGTGTCTTCTCTGCTTCCTCCCCACAATCTCACAACAGCTCCATAATATGCCTCAAAAATCACAAAATATATTGATATTGTGCAACTTTTGTTACTAGTATATTTATCTCTAGGAATCAGTGCTGACTCTTGAATGCTACCTAGACAAGTCTCTGAAGTTTTGTTGGCAAGATTTTTCAGAAATGGTTTGCTACTGCCTTCCTCCTAGGCCGAGAGAGGATCTGCCCCCAATGACATCATATATAAGGTGGAACTAGAATTCATGGTCTCCTAGTTCCTAGCCTCACAACAGACCAATTATTTCTTGAATTATTTTAGATATCTAAGTGTAGTTGTATCAAGCAATCTTATTTTTTTACTGTATTTGTGGCTATAAATATCCATTTTAAATTGTGGTTAACATTGACGCAGTTGATTAAAAACCCCATTGATTTGGTGGGAAGGATAAATGCTGCAATTATGATTATTTCAAATTTGATACATTTGGAAGCATTCTATGTTAAGATGCTAATTCCTTTCAGACAATTCCTTGTCTGTAGCAGAATTTAGTAGAACCCTAAATTTTATCTAATTTTCACAAGTCTCAGCTCCATTAGTGGACATATATTTTCACTTTATATGAATATAAAGTGATCAAGTGATCAAACAAATAAACTATTTTATGCACAATTTAAAAATATGAAATCTCTTTGACATCAGATAAGAGCTTGGGCCTATTTGTAGGTAAATATTCACCTTATTTCATAAATAAAAAAATCAAAACACATTTGGAAGATACGAGGATGAAGGTACAATTTTGCTATAATTACTCGTAAGATAAATTTGCATTCTGAGATAATCCCAATTGGAATATATATTTTTTTACTCATGATAAGAGTTCACTTTGGTTAATATCCATATGATTATAAATCATTTCAATATGATTTGAATATGATTTAAAGATGTAAACAGCTTAATTATACATCAAAAACTTAGAATTTATCACTACATGAAGATTTATACATTTTTCAAGCATGGAGAGGTATCACAAATGTTTATTCTTTAACGATGACCAGGCAACCACCAGATTGCCATCAGATTTATCAACCTGGATGTGAGATTGTATGGTTTGTGTTTATCAACTAGTTATTTGTCATGGAAACAATTAAAAATATTTTTCATGTGATAAATATCTAACAATGCCTTCAAAAAATAGGCTGCATGATTCCCTATATATAATATAGTATATTTTTATTTCTTTTGTGGTTTCTTCTTTTGCCTTTTTTCTCTTCCTTTTTCCTCACTTTTGTTTCTTTTTTAGCACCTTAAAGCAAAACCAACACAGTCTTCTAGATAAAGTAATTTATTGTTCAAAATTAGGGACATTAGATACGCTAAACAAATGCCAAATTATTCATTTCATTCCGTTTAAAGTAAATGTAACAATCTGAATAATGTAGGACCATCAACATTGGGAGAGGAAAAAAAAACTAAAGATGAGCTTTCCATATTGAACAAGTAGAGAACAGCAACACTGAGGTACGCTCAGTTTCTTACTGCATAGATCCTTCCAAATTTCTGAGACTATTACTCTGCATAGCTTTTATAACACAAGTTCATGAAAATTCACTATATTTAACTTAAAGCAGCATATTACACATGCGCTGATCTTACAGAACCGTGAGGATTCTTGGTGAAAATATCCCAACTTCAAACTGAGGTTCTCCATGGAAATCAGTCTACACTGCATCGTCCTCGACAATGAATTCAATTAGCATTCAGCTGTTGTTGGTATAACATGAACATACAGAGTCTTTGTATTTAAGAACTTCATGGAAGTTTCCTTTGTAACCTCTAAAAAGGGAAGAAAAAGCATTAACAGCATTAGCAACCATACATCTGATTTTACTATGCCTCATAAGTAACATTGTGGAATCTTTTCTAAATAACACTGCTCTCCCCTCTCCCATCTTTTTATCAGAGTAAATGCAATTGCTGGGAAAGACAGAAGCATCTGAAGAGCTTTTTCACCAACGTGTGGACAGAACATAGCTTTATTCATTGTTTTATTTAATACTTGAATTATATGGCTTAATTGTATCAAGAAAACTAACCTTATATTGGCTTAGGTTAAGTTAGGTAACCTGATAATAGTTACATTAGGATAATTAGGATCTGCAAGCGAGTATTTCAGTATTCCATCGTTGGGAGAGCTACCTTATATAACCAAAGGAGCTTCTCTGTCATGCACACAAGATTTAGAATGTCCTTATCTCGTGGCATTAGCTCTGGTGGTGCAGTGGTTAGAATGCAGTATTGCAGGCAAACTCTGTCTACAGTGTGGAGTTTGAATCTCACCGGCTCAAGGTTGACTCAGCCTTCCATCCTTTTGAGGTCAGTAAAATGAGGGCCCAGATTGTTGGGGAAAATATGCTGACAGTGTAAATCACTCAGAGAGTGCTATAAAATACCGTGGGGTGGTATATAAACCTAAGTGCTATTGCTAGATGCACTTTGACACCCACCTTTCATTCTCACATTCAGGATTAAACATCCACAACTGGATCACACTTTCTACCCTAACTGCCTATCTTTCAGCACTGTTACCACAATTGTCAAGCTTTTATCCTGTATTGCTATAAATCTGGATTCCACTTATCTCTTAACCTTTTACCAGGAACTGCTTTACTATAGAAGGTTTGCAGACAATAATGAAGCTATCTAATACAGAAAAATCTACCAACTGCAGTCAAAGTCAATGTATTTAAACAATAAGTCATTTTTTGGGTCACAAATTTGGGTCATTCCCTTCGTATGGGAAGTACATGAAAAATGCTGGTCTTGGAATGAAGTTCCAGCTTCATTACTGGCAATGATTACTGTATTTCTAAATTTGTTACTCGTCTATACTTTGCTTATTTTACAAATCAATCTGCTATAAACATTATCTGGATCACAGACAGGCTATGTTATATATAAATTATGAAATAGCACAGGAAGTTATTATTGCCCTGAGTTCTGAACAAAGCTTCTTCTGAAGCCTCTTTGGACAACCCGCTTCATCAGATTGCAGCTACAAGAAAAGTTGTTCAAGAGTTACATCTATCCTGCAAGGCCTGGAACAAATTCTCGTTGGCTTCTAGGCAGTATTCAAAATACAGCTAAGGCATTAATAAGGAAGGTTTGCAGCAAATAGCTCCTAGAGCTTATACAAATACCTTGTGCCTCTGCATTGCAGCTAAATTTGTTTAATCATATCTCAGACAACAAACTTTCCTCTTAATTCTAATAATGAAAGTTTCAACCTAACCTCTGTGAATTACTAAAAGTTGAAGGAGATCAAGTACCGCAGCATGACCACAGATGGAAGAATCTGTTATTTCATAACCAATCATAGCTAACAGATCTTCAAAAGGCTCCTTAAACCTTCATTATTTTAAGAATAAGTACATATACTCACTATTCCCAGCAGATTAGCAGATTATCAACAGATTTGGGATGGGGGAATGGAGAAGTACCTCATATATATGTTTATCCCATTTTACTGGGTTTAATATATCTGCTGTTTTAGTATTATAAGATTAATTTTATCCTGGATTCTCTTTTAATGAAAAAACATAGGTTCTTGATAAAGGGATCAGATCTTGACAGCTAAAATTAAACCCTTTTTTAAAGCTATATAAAATGTGCTGTGTCAATTATATTCAGCTAATTTGGTGTTTATACCATGCAGATATTAAAATGTTTACTCAAGAAATTAGTTGAGACAGAGCAATTGTAATAGCACTGCAGCAGTTAAGTAAGACTAGCTTTTGTATAAGTAGATCCAAAAATTATAGCTAGAATATGCAGGAAAGTCGGAGGGAGGAGACCTAGAGAACTCAGGGTCACAAATAATTTGCATTGCAGGACATGTGCAATTGCTTCATAAAGCAAAGCTGGACGTTTTGACATTTATTTCATTGTTCAATAATGAGTTCTGTCATATTGAATAGACACAGCATCTACAACAGATAAATTACATCATCCTGCTTCTTTTATTATGACAGCAACGACACAGAAATCTATCTGCCATGAAGAACAGTTATTTTCATCCTACAATATAAAAAAAGCCAGGAACCGCCATCAATTTTTCCTAAGACCCCCAATTTTTCCATGCATAAAGCCAAAGTTTTCCTATCAAAACTGACACAGCAGGAAGTAATATTTGCTCAGATATTGAAAAGGTAAAGGTAAAAATAAAGATTGGAAGTTGACTGGTGATCAATGCCATGGCCTCAGCATAGGTTGTTACACTGTTGAACCTGCTTCCTTATGGCAGTATTGGGTTGCTGAATTTTGAACTAACTGCAGCTTCTGAGTTACCCTGAAGGTCAGCCCAGCATAAAACATGTCAACATTGTATTTTGTTAAATCAAACTTCATGTGTTAAAATTTGCTTCTGGCTTTCTAAATCACAATCTGAAATAGCACATGCTTATAAGTTTATCACATAATTGATATGAGCATTCAAGTCTTGAGCTGTTAAATATTTAAGAACCTCTCTCCTCCCACACATGATATAATGCTGTATCTTTCTCATTTTATCTCTTCTTTGCAATGCAAATGTCTATCAATCCAGAATAGATGTGCCAAGAATATTGTTTTAGAACTCTTGGAAACTCAAAAAGGACGAGGGGCCAGGGGGAGGGAAAAGGATAGGGTAGGGAAGGGGAGGAGAACATCAGTGGAACTCAATCATTATTAACCATTTCCTAAATACTGCTTATTATGTCTCCTCTATCATATTACTTTTTCAGGGAAAATACTGTTTTTATTATCTGGGATGATAGAGTTATTATCAATCTCCTGTCTAAACCATTCATAAAAATGTCAATACGACAAATACATTTAATGTGTCTATGCAAGAGTATCTAAAATTAGAACAATCTTTAAGTAAGTTATGGGTAAGCTGAGGCTTCCTTTGGGCTGGGCTTTGAAGAACGACATAAATAGCAATTATGGTGCTGAAATTATCTTTCCCAATACTTGCTCCATCTCTTCACACATACATCAAGTCCCTAAAATTCTGTGTTAATTATTCATACTTGAACAATCTGCCCTTTAAGTTCTCTGTGATGTACAGAGCAATCAGAGTAAGAAAGTACTCAGGAAGTTTGATATCCAAGGGAGACTGGAAGTGATCTCTCGCTTTTTGCTTGATAGCTAAAATAGTGTCAAGGAGAATTTGCCAGGACTAAACCTATATTTAATTTGCTATTAGAGAACATTTCTGCAAATCACTGATCTGACATTCCTTCACTTTATAAATGATATTCAATCCACAATACTGTAAATGTTTTCCTCATTTATTAGAACATTTATTATATGGGGTATTACGGTTTTAAAAATGTTATGGAATCTTTTAAAAAAATATTCAAGTAAAATGCATCATAAGTTATATCTATCTCTGTTAGCATTCTCAACCTTTCAATTTAATGCTGGGTTTTAATATTTCTAACTTAAACCAGATCACATATACTAAATCAATAATTATATTTCCCCAGAAACCCTAGAAATTAGGGCAATAACAAAACAAAGCTTTTTAGAATGTAATGCAGCATGTATTAAATCTTTAATATCTTATCATTCCATATTAGCAACATGTTTAATCTTAACAGCAAAGTAAACTACAAAATTACTACTAAATTTTTATATTAAAGTAATATAAAACAAAAACATCATCTTTTTCAGATTTACAAAGCAGGAAATATGCTGCTTCAGATTTTAGGCAACGGCTTTGTTTGATCTTTCTACAGAACTGGGATTGGATGAAACCTTACATGAGTTTATAATATTTTCTTTTTCAGTTATGTTTTAATAGTAAGATAATAAAATAAAAGGCAACAATAATAATCTGCAACAGCAAATCTGCAAGTTTTATTCTACTTCTAAGGCCAGTTCTATGTTTAAGATTCCATGAATCCTCTTTCTTTTCTCTGGACAATACTGCAATTTAATTACTAATATTTTGGCAATATTACCATAGAGAACAATAGAACAGAATACAATAGAGAACAACAGAACAGAATAGAACAGAAACAGAACTAATGAAGCAATATGAATCAATTGATGGCTGAACTTCCAAGCTTCCAAGAATTCCTAGCATTTTTGGATTTAGCTTAGTCTAAGATGCTCACAGTTTTCCATCTGTCCACACGTTGTGAGATTAAGGAGTTTTCATCATGCCTTGTATTACCAACAGGCAGAAGATTGTTCCTAGAATTCATGGATTTTGGCATTCAGGCAAATCAGCCATCAATAGACACATAAAGATAAACCACATTTGCATATCATTCAAAAGAGACAAGAAAAAAGCTAAGATGGAAGCAAAAAGACCAGAACAGATCTCCAGCAGTCATGACCCACATACGCAGAGATTCACACCAGACAAACAACCAAGCAGAGATAAAGGAATCAAAATCAAAGAATTTCTAAGAATAAAAGCCACATCGTTGTGACACAGGGCAAGCTACTGTATATAAACAAGAAGCAAACTCCCATTCACCAGCACTGACAATATTACCTAGTCAGGCAATGAAAAATCTGCAAGCCAACATGCTCAGCACTAAGGACTTCACAGAACAATACGAATAGTATGAAGAGTAATATTATATATTATTGATCTTTATAGTTTAAAGACTCCTTATTTTATATTATGATGTTAAAACAAGAATTTCAGGATAACGGTAAGTCAAACACTAAGTGTAAAGCTATATTATCTATAATAAGTAGCAATTAATTGAATTCATCTAGGGAGGGTGCCATTCAGGTATAATTTTAAAAAATGGAATTTTCAGTCTAGATTGGATCCACTGTTAAGTAGAATGTTGTTAAAAGGCTCTATATCACACGATACAATCCCCTCTAAGTAATATTTATGTCCTATTTTTTAAATAAGAAAAAAGCTGTTGTAACTTGACATTTTAAAGAGAAAATGTAGGCTGACCTTAACTTACAATTTTATCTTAGAAACTAAACAGTATAATGTAATACACTAACAACATAGGGATTTTTTCTCAATCTATGTACTTACCTTTTGTCAACGCTTCATCCAAGAACAATTTTAGCCTCCTACTTCTGAGTCCAAACATTTTGCCTGTTTCATGCAGAAGCCCTTGATATGTTAATCCATTTTGACCAACAGGGTTTTCCATAAGAAGGGTTCCCACCGTTCCATTTAGACACTCTGGAGAAAATGAACTGTCTTAATTTTTAGCAAAAAAAAACAACCCATACAATTCCACAACATAATTTACATTGTGCTCTGTGAGGATTTATTTTTTTCTTTACAAAGCAATCCTGTACCTACATCTATTGGATTGAGCTCAGCTAGACTCAACAAGATGTACTATTCCTCTTTCCCTCTTTGATTCCACCTGCCCCTGGGCAGCAGAGAGGACAATCTACCAGCAGCACTCCCAACTGTTTCCTAGAATCCTATTTTACATCACTTATCGGCAGAGCACAGGATCTGGTACTGGAGGACTCATGGATAACAACAACCACAAACATCACCTCTCTCCGGGGTTTTGACTGATGCCAAACTAGAAACCCAGATGGGCACAGTTCCAAGAGAGGAAGAACCCTCTCCAGACCCAGTCAGGTTTTGATTAATTTTGGTTAAATACTTATTGCAAGACCAGACTGCAATTATTTTAGAGATTAACAATTTTTTTATAAAAGCATCTGTCTTATAAATAGCTTTTGCATTCATCCTATTAAAAGATTAAGATTAAGATTCTTTAACATGATTAATTGGTGTAGGTTGTGGATTGTGATGCCCAGACATGTGTAGCCTCTACCACTGAAGCAAGAAAACTATATTCAAAATAGGGTTAAGTCGAGCTGGTCTTCAGAAAAAGTCCAAAATTCAAATGTTAATAAATTGATCTACCACCAGACAATTAACACTGTGTGTGACATACCCTGTGGTTTTGCATTCACTAGTTGTAAATTGATATACTGACATAAAAAGTCATCAAGATTATTTATAATTGGCAATGGCCCTGCAGTTACATGAAGCTTCTTTCCATTAAGACTCAGCAAATCTGTTTGTTTTTTTACTTCTGAAAAGAGAAAAAAAAAGTTGTTAGAAACAAACCTTTGAGCAGTATCGCTAAATTACACACATGAACTGAACTTTTCTTTGTAGGGTCTATTTCTTGAATATTTACATACAAGCTAGAAACATGAACAGTGAAGATTAATATTGCATAGTATTGAACTGGCCTGAATATTTCCAGATCAGTGTTTCTCAGCTTTGGCAATGTTAAGATATGTGAACTATTGGCTCAGAAATTCTGTGAGTTGAAGTCCATCTTCTTCTCCCTGTTTCAGGTGTAAAGGGAGATACAAAGTTCTGGTTCTTGCTCTTCTGGCAGCCTCAACCATTGTTGAGATTGTTGTAGTGTGTTTTTGATGTGGTCTCTCCATCTTCTTTTGGGTTTGCATCATGTTTTTTGACCTTCTCCTGTTTTGTATATGCCTTGTACATATGGAATTCCACGACATCCTCTCCAGGTGAGCAAACCACTTTATATGCTGTTTTTGTACGTAGTTTAAGATTGATTCTATGCCAATTCTTTCTCTTATGGTCTCATTTCTG
Organism: Notechis scutatus; assembly: GCF_049901735.1. NCBI lineage: Eukaryota > Metazoa > Chordata > Lepidosauria > Squamata > Elapidae > Notechis > Notechis scutatus. The sequence goes on from NC_142010.1 coordinate 60,624,577, forward strand.
ATTTTATCTCTTTTGGTCACTCTAGCAGCTTTCCTCAAACATCTCATTTCCATGGTGACTACCTTCCAGTTATGTTTTGTTGTAAGCGTCCATGTTTGGTGCTGGTAATATGTGGGGGAGGGGGGATGAATATGTTTTGTATGAGTTGATTCTTTGTGCCGATTGGTACTTTCTTATGTTGTAGGAGTGAAGCAAGCTGCCCCAACAGTTATCCCAACACCTCTCAAAATCCAAACCACAACCACGTTGTGAAAGATGGCAACAGAACAAAGTAAGGGATTGCTAGGAAGTATTGCAAAGTATGGCGTGCCTAATGCCACAACAACAACCATGAAGGCCATCCTGGGTCACCCTGAAATGGCCTAGCCAAAGGGGCTCTGATGAAGTTGCAAGAGGCCCAGAAAGCCAGCAATGGATAATGTATTGCTACAGAAATTATAATGAAATATAAACAGACTGTTAAACTATATACATAGAAAAATTGCCAAGGTTAAGAAACACAATTCTCGATTGATACTATGACTACAGGCTGGATTAGAATGTATTTATTTGTCCCAAACTATCTCTGGTGCTCCTTATTGTACATGATGCTGCAGATGGTAACATTATCAATGATCTTATCTTATCAATTGTAATAGGTTTACGCTGCTCTAGGACCATAAGCACAATGTTTTTCAGTATTAGTGGAAAAGGCCTTTCATTTCATTCATCTGGGCATCTAGCCAGCTGCTATGGGGAAATTAGATCAGTCTAGCCCAGGCAACTGATGGACCCAGCAGGGAACCTGGAATGCTTTCTGAGACCCTGAAGAGTGATTTTGCTGAGTCCTTAGCCACTATTAGTATGGGCAGGTGGGAAAGAGACCTAAGACTGGATTGCTCTTCTATGACATCTCATAGTGTGTTGATCCCAGAGATCAACTCCGGATGAAAGGCCAGAAGAAACTCCTTAGAGCATCATTGGAGAAAGACAAAGAATGAGTCTTAGTTGAACATGAGCAAGAGTCCACATCAGGACTCTTAGAGCTGCAAAATACAGTACGTTTTCTCACTCTTATTATGTTCTTTGATAGCTGCCCAGCAGCCATCATCAGGTTTGCTAACCCAGTCACTTCTTTATTAGATCCTGGCCCTGCCTGGCTTGTTCAGTTTTCTCAGGAGGAAGAATCTACTGAATCCATACGACAGTATCTTCAGCAGTAAGCAATGAAATGTTTCCAGAGAATCATTGAAGACCATTTGGAAGCAAAACTCAATTTAGAATGAAGCAACATCAGCATGGCGGGCCTGCTTTGGCTTGCCCACATGATTCCTTAACTTCATGAGCTGCGCTGCTTCTAATTTGCTTCCAAGTGTGATTCAAGAAGGCGTGATCACCTATAAAACCTACACAGTTTGGGGCCTGGTTATCTGAGGGAATTCCCAGTAAGAGTAAAGAAAGTGGGCGTGCTACAGGCTCCCTCAATTAAACAATATTCCATTTTGATACACAGGAAGCACATATTTTCTATGGTGCTACCTAACCTCTGAAATGAAGATCCCTCCCTCCCCAAAAATTGATGGTATTCTGGAAAGCTCTAAAGACCTGGCTGTTCTCCCAGTTTTTCAAGATAGAGTGGGTGGAACCCCGTGTTAGACTGCACTGGGGAGCACAGAGTGGGAGGTCATTAAGTAAGGTGATCACATGGATGCCTCACTTAATGACAATCGTGACTTACAACTATAATGGGAGGGCTCCATTACAGTCATAACTAGGACTACCTTTATATATGTTTTTCTCCGGCAAACCAAGGATAGTAATATCAAGTTGATAAAATGAGTTTTGGTTTCCCTTTTCCTCACTTGGCATGCCCATTCTTGTTTTGTTTACACCATTGTGGTGAGCTGACACAAGTCATAAAAGTTTAGAAGTCTTTTATCTGTCATGTTTCCTGTGCCCTATTTTTGTTTTTATTAACCAAGAATTATGAGTACAACAGACTGCTTTTTTAAAAAAAGAAAATCAGATAATCCAAAAATGCTGGCAGCCAAAGAAAAACTTAAGTCTTTGCCATGTTTTATACAAAACAACTAAGCACTATTTTCATTTTATGCTTTGTCTATCATCAGAGGCAATCTGATTTGTTATGTGATGATACAGTTGCTGGGATAAACAATTGATTTTAAGAGAAAAAATAGTGCCAACATTAAATCAATGAAGAGGCTCAATACAAAATGTTCTTTGTCACCAGTACAAAGTGAAGTCTTCCCAAGAGACAATGTGGAAATTATAGCAATAAATAAGCATTCCAATTTTATCAAAATTTTAAATATTCTCATAATTTATTTTCTGTATTGACTGTAAAATAATGTGCTTTCAAAATGAATTGACTCTTAAGACAAAAGAGTCCTCTTAGATTGACACAGTGTATAGAAATGGAGGCAAAATAGGCATTTCTGTTTAATCTTCCTCTGTGAAGGAACTGCCTTAAATTCAAAGTAATCTTTTTTCTGGATAGAAGCAACAAATAGATGGTACTCTAAAAGGCATTTTATCTAATATATACCAAATTTATCATGAAAACAGCTAACATAATTGGTTTTTTAAAGCATATAAATCTATTTCAAGAGTGTACATTTTTTGTCAGGCTTGGTAAAAAGCAAGTAGTGAAACAGACTTATTTGCAATTTTTTTAAAAAAAATGTCACAGTGAGGAAAACGTATGTATCATTCTGAAATTCTACTTACCTTGTTTTCCACTATAAATTGCTACTTTCGCTTTTTCAAGACCAAAAATGCAAGCAATAGTATTAACAAGATTGGTGAAGTCTAATTTATTGTCTCCCTTTGGATTTTCCAGCAACACCATACCATCTAGAGAGAAATATATGTATCAGTAATTCTAATAATCTAATTTTGCTTTCTTCATCAATTAACAATAGGTGTTTAGTTATTTTTGGGATTCCATCATAGCATTTGATAAAATGCTTCATAATACTCTGATTAATAAGCAAGTTAATGTGAGTAGGAAGCCATGAGAATTAGGTGGCTGCTTGGAACTTGTAGCCAAAGAATGATCTTTAATGACTCCTCACTGGATTGCAGGAGGTATTAAGGGGGGCTTTACAATGTTTGGTCTTGATCCTGCACTCTTCAACAAATTTATTGGAGTAATAGTAATAAAATTTGCAGGTGGCATAAAGTTGGGTAGGGCAGTTAATATAAAAAAGGTAATATAAAATTCAAAAACAGTTATATTATATTAGAGAAATAGTTAAATTCAAATTTTTCACATAGGGAAAAGAAATCAAAGGCACAGGAGTACAAAAATTCAGGAGTACCACACCCAACAATAACATTCATAAAAATTATCTTGGAATAATAGTTCATGACAAATAAGATATAATTCCAGTGTGATCTAGCTTTAAAAAATGGAATTAAAAAGTTAGGGTGCATCAACAAAAGAATAGTTCCTAAATTCCATTTAGCCATAATTCTAAGTATGAATTATATAATATGGTGCATCGTTTAGGGCACCGCATTTTTAAAATGATTCAGGCAAAGTAGAATATGTTTGGTCAGGGGGCTAGAAAATAAGTCTTAGGCGGAAAAATTGAACAAATATTTGTCCTTGAAGAGATGTTATTCATCAAATACATGAAAGTAAGTCACCAAGAAGAAGAAAATCTATTTTACATCATTCCAGAGTACAGGATACAGAATACTAGATTTATTATTACAGAAAAAAAGACTGTGGTTGGACAGCCCTTCACTGGAGGTGATTAACAGAAGCTGGAAGACATCTATGGAGCCCCGGTGCTCTCTGAGCTTGGTTGTTATTTGCAGACATTTCATTACCCAACTAGATAACATCATCAGTGCTAGTATTAGTCATCTATCTAATCATCTGTCATGGATCTCTTCATCTGATTTTTGTCCTGAGCAAATTCTCCTTGATGGGCTCCTTCAACTCTATATTTCTATGAATTTGGGATTTTAGAAAATAGTTCAATTTGCTTTGGCTGAGCACATTGGCATAAACCCACAAGACTCCAGAAACTGAAATTTCCTTAACTCTCTATAACCACCAAGGAAAATCCATAAGAAGTTGTATCTTTATTACATCTTAATGGACCAGAATGAAATCTGTATATCTCTAGTAAGCTTCAACTGTAAGCTTCAAAATTTCTGACACTGTTCCTACAGCTTCTGGAAACCAACTTTCATTTCCTCCATCTAGTGTTACGTGCCAATCTGAGTAATATCCCAATAGGTTTCAGTAACATCTATCAAATCACATTTGACTTCTGAGTTAGGATTTCTAATTGTTCCAATTTATTTCCCATATTTTTGAGGAACATTAAGCATTGAGGAATCTATTCATAAACAGCCCTTTGAATTACTGAAGACGAGATGCAAAAGAATTGGGAGCAAGCTTCCCTTAAATATGTGCTTCTGATTGTTTTTTGAAACAATTAAATTACCAATTCAACTCTGGATTTAAGTGAATAGGATGCACACTTCTATTATCAGGGTTACTATATTTATACTGAAATATATCCTTGATATTAACCAAGATTGTAATTTCTTTCCTCTTATTCTGAATCAGTTAAGTAGTTACACCTTAATTATAATCAAAAATAAAAAGTAACCTTCCATTTTTTAAATTTTATAAGGAACCAGCCACAATGATTCAAAAAATTTCAATCTTAAATACATTTGTAACACCCCCCCCCCCCCCAAAAAAAAGTTCAAACACTGCAAGTGTAAATTAGGCTCAAAAGATCTGTAAACCTCATTTCAAGTAACCAAAGAAATGGTTGGAACAATGCCAGGCCAGTGTCAGTTCTAAAGGTGAAATATTGCATGGCTAATTCCTAATGATGTAATTTTCATTGCCATCTGTTACACCAGGGGTGTTAAACTGGAGGCCCACGGGCTGGATGTATCACACACAGACCACGCCCCCCGGCTCTGCAAAGGCAAAAAACGTCATGATACATCATGTGACACGATCGAGTTTGACACCCATGTGTTACACAGACCCATTGCATATTTCTCCAACAGGCTCCCAGATAATGCAGTTCTATGTCTGAATACTTCTTAAATATAGCCACATAGGTTTTTTTTTCCAATAGCGTAGAGGTAGTTTGTCATTGCCTTCTTCCAGGATGTTTAATTTTTTTTAAGTTCCCAGTGTAATGTAGAGCTGGGATTTCTTAATGATCTCCCAGGCAAATCCTGTCTGATCCTGCTTAGTTTCTCCAAAATCAACTTGGTGCTACAAAGACCATATACTATGTTTTTCACCATCATGTTTAATTATTAGCTTCATCCCTTTTTAGTTAGCAATTTTACAAATAGTACAAATAGTTCTAGCTACACCAGCATAGCCACCATCATGTTTTGCAGCAGTGATTCAAAGGAGAGAATGACAAATTAAAAAGTAGATTAATACAGACGTACCTTGTTCTTTACCACTGATGCAGATATTCAGAGTGACATAAGCACATGCTGGCTCAGTACAGTGATGTACAGCTCCTTTGGCTATTGTAATTTCCAGTTCTGATCCCTTCAGCTAAACAAACAGCAGTTACATTCTTTTTAATTATTCTTCTAAGACAAGACCTATGCACACTTTTCCTCTCCAAGCTGTTACAATCTGGAAATACTGCCAGGAACCACAGTGGCAATAGATGGATATTAACATCTCATAAAAATAACAGGGCAGAGTACTTCACTAGAACTAGTATCTAGCAATTAAAACACATAATTTGTACCTTCTAAGCCAGCATGCAAACTAGAAATATAGTACAAATATCAAGTGCACTTTCAGCGGAAAAAAATGGAGAGAAGTAATGCCTATACATGTAGATAGCGGACAGATTTCACCACACAGGCACTTTGCTCAGGACCAGCCAGGATGTTTGGGTATCTACTATTATGTTGCAGAAATATTTGGCTTGCTTCCTTCTCTGGTATGGCCCCAGCTATTCTATTTTAATTGTTATATTCTTTTAAATCTCGCTAGCCTCCATCAGACTTTTACAAGTTGGTCACTGTAAGATTTGAAATTACAAATACAAATTATGAATCAGTGTACAGGCTAAAATGTAGTCGCCTGGTTTGTTGTTCAGTGTGCAGTCAAGTCTAGTTGGTATGGTTTGATAGTGTCCAATATGTTGTGCCAATGCAGACAAGAGTTAATTCAGTAAATTATGGCTTAGTTAACTAAGGCATAACATGTAGTTCAAATACCATGCAATTTCTTTCTGTCCCTGCCATTATGAGACCCAACGGGCAATTGTTTCAACCATCAACCCCCTGAAAGTTGACAAACAATATGCCAAATAGTGGCTATAGGAAAGAAAAAAACAACATGTAATAGTATATTAAATGAAAAACTAAGATGATGTTAACATAGCCCCTTGTTATTTACTCTTAACTGCTAATTGTTCTTATGGCCACTGGTAAAAACTAATGTTAATGTTAACAAAAATTAATGACTTAGTGGAAGGTTACCAATCAGCAAATACTTGTCTTACAATTTCCCAGTAACAAAACTAGCTGGAGGGGTCTGGGGGCAAAGGATGAAACAAATTCAGATATAACACTCATCTTCTGCTATATCATTTTTTTTCTAGAAAGCAGTCACAGTTATGGTGAACGTTTGACTACTTTGATAAAGTAAAAGTTTATCAAAACACTGAGTTGTTTCAAACTGCGAGATGGGTAGCAGATACATTTTATAATAATAATTTTATTATAATAATCAAGTTATTAAAGTTAACTTTTGACTGAAGATCTTGTTTATCTCATTTAGGTCAACTAAACTACTAAATTAATATAGAATGTATTACTATACCAAACATTAATTAATATTCCTTATAAAATGAATGTAAATCTTATTCATAGACGGTGGTAAAATATCATTAGGAGCAGTCTAGTTCCCACTTAAATGTAAATTATTGTCTAGCTTATTTATATGTTGCACATTTTTTTTAATTTGTCTGCTGTTTGGTCTTGAACTATATACATAATAACTCTATAATCTTATTCATATCCATGGAAAGGTACATCAACAACTCTGAATTTCTCCTCATTTTAACTACATATTCACTATCCATAATCTGGTTCTTTAAATTATTCTGGAACTAAACATAAAAGTCTATCAACAACAACTTTAGAAATGGTTTTAAAAGTCAGTCAATTACCTAAGACACTCATTCAAAAATGTGCAAACTGTTTGAAACCATTTGGGGGGGGAGGGAGAAGAAACTATTATTAAATCATTTATCTTTTGATGATTTTGTAATATATGTTCTAACAATTGTTTAAATTGATATGAATCTAAATTTGTCATGAGAATTATTGCATGCATGCCTTGCAAATCTAATGCACATATATAACACCACCAAATATATTAAAATGAAGACATTCCGAAAAAATCTGAATTCATAAAGACCAACATATCAAGGTTTAACACTAAAATTCACATGGGAATATACTTGATCAAATATGAAGTCTTTATAGTGCATATATGATTAGTTATTGTTTTTGTCTCATATTCTTTTAAAGCAAGTTTCTACAACTGTAGCTGTGTAACTTAATTTTGAAAGAATTCAGATTGACTTTTTGAATTTAAAACTTGCTATACTATATGAATAGTCTAATCCAACAAACATTAAATATGAACAGTGCAATATTTAGATCACAGTGAAGGTGAATATTCTGTAAAAGGTATATTTGTATTTACCTGAGTTTTTTCTTGAATAAGCATTTCCTCCGAGGGAGACACTGGATATGGCTTCAAAGCAGCTTTTATTGTGGCAAAAATAAAATCTGTATGTTCCTTAATAACTGTATCAAGATAATCACCTTCTGGAGATGCCTGATAATATACTGTAATCTCATCTGTAGGAACCAGATTGCGCTGAAATAAAATTAGCAACATTAGTGAGTATCAAATATTACCTTATGGCCAATTTTTGTAATAAATTCTCTGTCAGAATTAACAGAAGAAATTAATGCATTAAAAGTACCAAAAAGCAACAAAACTGTGCCTATTGGTTTAATTTACAAAGAAAAGTATCTAAATTGTCACAAGTTTTCTTTCGAATCCCCCATGCACATAACTCACTCATCCTTTCCTAGGTAAAATGAAAATAAATGTTTTGCCATGTTTCATTGGCCTTCATGGGAAAAACCATTTCATGAAATTTATGGTTAGTAAGCAAAGTTCAGATTCAAGTACTAACAAAATTAATGAAAGTTATTTGGGAGTGCTAGACTTACTTTGTGTGTAGAGGTTACTCTTATTTATAGAGCTGTCATCTTAAAACAATGAGAGAAGTCACCTTCATGCACAATTACCTATGTCATGTTCAATTTTTCTCCTCTGTTCTATTCTCTCCTTTTATTGCCATCTGTTCTCCATGATGCGCTGCAACCCCATCAAGCACAAAGATATTTCCCTCCAACACATTATTTTGATATTTAAAGTATTGACTTCTCTCCTTTCACAGCTTTCTGTTGTTATAACTGGTACAATAGTTTGATTTCTTTCAGTATTACAGCTGGTTTAACAGCAGTTATACATGTTTTTACAAGGAAATGAGCAAAATGCATGGTCATTATCACCTAAGATAAGCAAACTGCAGGCTTGTGAAATTTAAGGAAATATTTTTTGCTTAATGCTTTTACTTCCCAATTAATTTCAAGGTGGCTGCCTTGATCATAAGCAACATTAATCAGCACAGCAAGCTATCTGGACCAAATTATTTTCTGTAATATTCTTTAATTCGATCTTTCTGATTTTGAATAGCATGGGTGGGCAGTGGGGGTGGGAATGGAATGGAATGGAATGGAATGGAATGGAATAGAATAGAATAGAATAGAATAGAATAGAATAGAATAGAATAGAATAGAATAGAATAGAATAGAATAGAATAGAATAAGTTGGAAGGCACCTTGGAGGTCTTCTAGTTCAACCCCATGCTCAGACAGGAAACCCTATACCACTTCAGACAAACGGTTGTCCAATCTCTTATTAAAAACTTCCAGTGTTAAAGCATTTACAACTTCTGGAGGCGAGTTGTTCCACTGATTAGCTGTTCTGTCAGGAAATTTCTCCTTAGTTCTAGGTTGCATCTCTCTCTGATTAGTTTCCACCCATTGCTTCTTGTCCTTCCCTCAGGTGCTTGACTCCCTCTTCTTTGTGGCAGCCCCTGAGATAGCAGAACACTGCTATCATGTCACCCCTAGTCCTTCTTTCCATCAAACTAGACATGCCCAATTCCACAACAGTTCTTTTATGTTTTAGCCTTCAGTCCCCTAATCATATTTGTTGCTCTTCTCTGCACTCTTTCTAGAGTCTCCACATCTTTTTTACATCATGGCAACCAAAACTGGATGTAGTATTCCAAGTGTGATCTTACCAAGGCATTATAAAGTACTATTAATACATGATCTTGATTCTATCCCTGTTACTGCAGCCTAGGACTGTGTTGATTTTTTTTGGCAGCTGCAACACATTGCTGGCTCATATTTAAGTGACTCCCCACTAGGACCCCAAGATCCCTCTCACAGTTGCGACTATTGAGAGAGGTAGCACCTATACTATATTTGTGCATTTGGTTTTTCTTGCCTAAATAGAACCTTACTTTTTTCACCATTGAAGTTCATTTTGTTAGATAGTGTCCCATGTTCAAATCTGTCACGATCCTTCTGTACCTTAAGCCTACCTTCTGGAGTATTGGCTATTCCTGCTAGTTTGGTGTCGTCTGCAATTTGATGAGTTTTCCATCTATCCTCTCATCCAAATCATTGATAAAGATGTTGTAGAGTATTGGGCCTAAAACAGAGCCTTGGGGTACCCCACTGCACCCTTCCCTCCATGTAGATGCAGTTTCATTGAGGCCTACACGTTGAGTGTGGTTAGTCAGCCAGTTTCAAAAAGTGATATATATTTCATTTTTTGACTCAGATGCAAATAATGGTAAATACAGTTGCATACAGTACTTTCAGCTGCAAAGTAGCATTTATGCATTAAATAGACACTCATGCCATGGGAAGGACTGGGATTTGTTTCTTACAGCAGAGGAATTCAACCCAATCCATAGTAACCAATAGCAGATATATCTTATCCATCTTTTGTCATTCAAATTCAGTTATTTTTAGCTGGCTTTGGAAATCTCAAAAATCCCAAAATCTAATCTAAATCTAAAACTCATCATTCAGATAATTTGTGTTTTATATATTAATATTCATTAATACTTTTGCCTGAGTAACTCCATAGGTATTACCAAATTTACTTAAGATTAGTTGCTAAATACAGTATTATAATCAAAATCATCTTAAATAACCTTAAGGTGCTAACTTAAATTCCCAATGGCATACAGTTTAGGATTCTGGGAGTTCTAGTTCAACAAAATCTGGTAATCCTCAACTTTATTATTATTTGCTGTATTTTTATAAAACTTTCACTTCTAATTTAAAATAAAGGTCAAGAACAGCATAAAGCAATCTATGTATACAAATAATTTTTGATAAGTGTCTTAAAGAACAATTAGTGTCAGAAATATTCAGGAAAAGGTTTAGGAAAAGGGAGTCTTATTTACAATTTATATGACCATCTTACATTCATAACTCTGAATAGTTGTATTAAAAACATACAAACAGTAAAAAGCAGAAATTCATAACAGTGCACATAAAAAAGTATTTGTGGTAAAAACAGAACCATAAATCACAATTATCATAGGCTCAGTCAAACCTCCTGACCCATAATGTGGGTGTCAGAACCAAGGCTTTAATGTTTTACAAAAGGCCAAGGGGGCCAAGCCAAATTTGCTTTTGAGGAGGAATAATGTCCCAAGAGGCAAAAAGAGGAAGAAAGCAATAAAAACAACAATTTCCCCCAAAGTACCCAGGCTTTGGGTATTTGGGTGAATTACCAAGTTTTCATATCAGTAGAATATCCAAAGCATGGAAATTAACAGTAGCATTTATTGTACATTGATTGGCCCTCACTAACAATATTGTCTAATTTTGAGCAACCTTGTCAAGAGGAAGATTCAGACAAACTGGATCAATTCAGAAAAGAGCAATTAGAAACTACACTGAAGCAAGTGGGAATGTTAAATATGAGGAAAGGAGAATATGAAAGCATTTTTCAAGGACTTGAAACAAAATCAGATGGGCACGATCTAGACCTGTTCTCTATGATCTCAGAATGCTGAATGAGGGATAATGAATTTAAGATATGAGAAGGCAGAATCCGTTTGAATGTTAGAAAAACTTCCGAGAAGTAAGAGCAGTGTGACAATGGAACCAGTTTGGCAGAGAAGAGGGTAGTGGGAACACTGGATGGGTTTCAGCAGAGGCTAGACAGAGATGCTGTAGTAAGGATCTCTGCACAAAGCAGGAAGTGAGGTTCTATAACCTAAGTGTCTCCTCTAAAATATACATTTGGGGATTAGGATTAGTTTGAACATAAAGAATATCATTTTACTAACAATGAAAGGAATCAAGAAATATGACCCCAGAGAAATTTTTAGGAGAAATTTCTTTATTTGATATCCTCCTAAGATTTACTTACCTTCTTTCGAAGTTTCTGAATGCGATTTATTACTTCCCGTGCAACACCTTCATCAACCATAGACTGATCAGGAGTAACATCTAGGAGAACTAAAACCTGGTGATAAAAATAGCAAAACAATGATCAAACCTTAATATTTATATCATTAAAAGAATGGAGTTTTAATAAATGAGAGCTAATTATAAATCATAGTTACTTGTTCATTATTTATTCTTCTCCTTTCAATTTTGGAAAATCCCTGGGTAGATACAGTCCCAAGGGAAAATGGCTAGTTTTGCATTCACCTAATTAGACTCATATTCAGTATCTTATAGTATCTTTGAAATGTTTCTAAAATGTCAAAGACTCCTCTTTTGAGTTAAAATATAGCTATGTACCAAGTTTGGGCTAGTTAAAAGGATCATATGAAAATGATGGTAGTATCTCAAACATTTTTCTACTTCTATTTTGGAGTGGCCAACAGATAATCAAAGGCAAAGCCTTAAAAATGTGCCCCTCTCCCTGACCCAAATGCACACTTCTATAAAGAAGTATAAATAAATAAATAAATACTTCTCTAAAGAATTATATTCTATAATGTACTCTTTCAAAATCATTTTCTGATAACTCTGCCAAATGAAATTAGGCAGATTGTTTAAGGCAGAGCATTCATTTGCAGGATTATATTCACTGAATGCCCACCAAAGAAGTCTATTTGCTATCCCTTTGAGGTCAAGCTATATTTGCTTTTTTTCAAGATGCTTTATATTTCACTTTTAAAAGTGGGAATGGTGACTTGTGTTTTTTGATAAAATAAAAGTGCTTATTTTATATAAAATAAAATTTAAAAGAATAACCATTTGTACTTTTAGTGTCAGTATTTTGTCCTTATTATACCACTACCACCTGTTTTATCTGATGGAGCAGCACAGATCACATTTGCTACATGGGCAACAATAGTATAAGACTAATAAAACTGTAGAGATTGCATGCTTCACAGTTATGGCCCAGGACACTTATCTGTACAGACTGCTTCCTAGAGAAAAAAGAACTTCCCACCCTCCCCTCATACTGTTTTTTTTTTTCTTATTTTAGTCATTAATCTTTCTCTCCATCTTAGAACTACATAGGATGAGCCTCATTTTTATGTTCTTGCAAATAAATATATAATATATAATATATAATATTATTATATATATAATATTATATATATAATATTATATATATATATATATATATATATATATATATATATATATATATATATATATATATATATATATATATATATATATATATATGGATCTTTGGTTATTCGGGTTTTCTCCCGCGTAAGATTGGAAGTATCTAGGCAACGAGAACCTCAGAAAACATATATATATATGGCCTTCAGCTTTGTTCGGGTATTTTCCCACGTCATAGTAGTGGTGCTTTTAAAAGTTGTAGCAACGTTTCAGCAGAATCTCATCTGCCATCATCAGGCTTCTGTATTGTGTCTGTCTGTGAGTCAGACTTTTACAGTGGTTTCAGATTTAAATTTGGGGCAGCTATTGCTGTGCCAGAATGGTTTTTTCTTCATCCTGATTGGTTGGGAGTCTTGGTCTGTGTTTATTGGTCTCGGAGTTTGCTGTGTTCTGCTTGATTGGTGTCTCTAATATCTTCTGTTTGTTTTTGGCTCTTTTGTATCTTGGTTGGCTGGCAGCATTGTGTTGCTTTATTGGAGGCCTTTAGTGCAGCTTGGCTTCGGTAAATGGACGGCTATCATTAGTTAGGAAGCTGGGTTTCATCTGGGTGCCTGGTTGGGATGTGTTTGAGCTGGAAGTATCAGGGGGATCTGTTTGTGCCCAGGTGTTTGCCTGGCTTGTGGTGTGGAGATTTTTTTGTTTGTGAGTGCAGGCTTCCAAATGATTGACAGCCTGGTGGAATCATCTCTTCTATTCATGCTTTCTGGTCTTTTTTCAATCTCTATGGCTTCTCTGATGATTCTGTGGTTAGGGTTTTCTATAGTGGCTAGGGTTTTGGTGCCATTGAAGTTGATGCTATGACCTGTGGCTTCCATGTGTTGGACTAGTGAGGAAGTGTGTTCCAGCTTTTTGACTGCATTTTTGTGTTCATCCAGGCGGGTGCTTATTCTTCTATAGAATATGACGGGGAAAATACCGAACAAAGCTGAAGGCCATACATGTAAGTACCCGCGAAAACTTAAGAATATATATATATATATATATATATATATGGATCTTTGGTTATTCGGTTTTCTCCGCGTAAGATTGGAAGTATCTAGGCAACGTTTCGATGAAGTCTCATTCATCATCCTCAGGCTTCTGTCTTCAGCTCTGTGCTTCTCAGAGTGATGTGAGCTTGCTATATATATATTTTCGTGGATTTTCACGGGTACAGGTATGTAGGTCTAGGTGTGTTCGGGTCTTTTCCCATGTAAGATTAAGAGTATCTTGGCGACGTTTCGGCAAGGTCCCACTCGCCATCCTCAGGCTGGTACTTTCGGCTTCGTGCCAGTGCAAGCAGTGTGTGATCGGAGCTGCCGTCTCTCTATAAATACTGGTGGTGGGGCTGGTGTGCTGGGCTGGTTGAGTTTTCCTGAGTTTTCTGATGTGATCTTGGACCCAGGCCCAAGCCCATCCTATAAACGAAGGACAACCACCATCCAGAAAACAGACCACGGCTGCTTCGCCAGCTGTCGCACCCCCTGACCCCAAAACCAAACAAGATGACACACGCCAAGAACACAGACCCAGACCCCAAACTCAAAGCCAGACTAAAACCCAGAATGCTACATCACAGCCACCCGCTCAGGATATCACATCTGAAAACTCAGGAAATTACACCACAAGAACTTAAGAAGTTGCAACACAGCAAATGACCCAGGATATCACAGCACAAGACCAAGGATACCACAGCAATAAATTTCACCAGGTCATCACACAACCCATTACCCAAGCCGTTACTACACAGGAGGTTAATGGAAAAGAGATCAAAACACAAACGACCCAGGAGATTACAACGCAGGACCCAGGATACCACAACAAAAGAACTCGCAAGCCCATCACACAACCCATTACCCAAGCCGTTAAAACACGAGAGGCTAATGGAAAAAAGATCACTACAAAACTAACGACCCAGGAGATTACAGCACAAGATCCAGGATATCTCCACAACAAAACTCACAAGGCAATCACACAGCCCATGATACCAACATCAACTCCATCAACCAATCAAGAGGCAGCAGCGCAGCCAACCAGTTCAGCACACCAGCCCCCACCACCAGTATTTATAGAGACGGCAGCTCCAATCACACACTGCTTGCACTGGCACGAAGCCGAAAGTACCAGCCTGAGGATGGCGAGTGGGACCTCACCGAAACGTCGCCAAGGTACTCTTAATCTTACATGGGAAAAGACCTGAACACACCTAGACCTACATACATACATACACACATACATACATATAGAATTTATATCGCTGCCTATTCGCCCATGGCAACTCGAGGTAGCTTACAGAATGTAAAACCATATTTTAAAAAAACAATAAAAAACTAACAAAAAGAATCAAATAAATTAATAAAGTAAAGTAGAACAAAATCTGGGGGAAAAAAATTACCCCCCCCCAACTCTCACCTCCTCCCCCACCCTGACGACAGCAGAGCACACAAGCCATCTCACTCTGGGTTCCCCAGCTGAGCACACATGCTCCATCCCGCTCTGGGTTCCACAGGCCCACTGGCAGAACCAGGTCTTCAGTGCCTTCCAGAAGAGTATTAGAAGGGGGGGCATTCTAATCTCTGGGGGAATGATGTTCCAGAGGGAGGGAGCCACCACGGAAAAGGTCCTTCTTCTGGGTCTCACCAGGTGTATCTCCCTCAGGGATGGGACCGGCAGCATTTCCTGCCTCCCTGCTCTGATGGGTTTAGATGTGACCGGCAAGAGATAACCTGGTCCCAAGCCATGAAGGGCTTTAAAGGGGACAACCAGCACCTGGAAGCAAATTGGCAACCAATGCAGCTTCTGAAGGAGAGGTGAAACATGTGCACACTGGGGTCTGCACAAAACCATGTGGGCCGCAGCATTTGTTTCCGAATGTTCAAGGGCAGCCCCATGTAGAGCGCGTTGCAATAATCAAGACGGGAAGTGACTAGGGCATGAGTGACTGTGAGTAGAGACTGTTTAATTGCTATTAAAATAACACTATCATCATCCAACTGTGTGTTGTCACCGGGAGGGGGGGCTTATTTTTCACCTTTCGTCCACTGTGTTTTATTATTTGTAAGCCGCCTAGAGTCTTATATAGCCACCTACTCAACTGTGAGCAAGTAGGCAGCTATATACATTTTATAATAAATAAATAAAATTAAGGACCCATACTATGTGGTAGGAAAGTTGCCTGTTTCCCTATTTTAAGTCCTACATTAACTTTAAAATGCAAAACTTTTCTTGCTGCTATTTTAAGTCAACTATTGAAAAATTACTTTTACACTGCAACGTAGAGACAATAATTTGCAAGAAGTAGAGATAACAAAATGACTTTAACAAAAACCACTTTTTATAGTCAATACCTGAGAATCAGAATGTGCTTCAAACTGGCCATATCCCCCTACAGTCTGGTCAAAGGTATACATCAGACGGAGATCTTCTTCATGCAGTTCATGCCCTTCTACAACAATTGTGCCTAATTCATTTAAACAGGAGAATTCTGTATTGTATGTTAAAACATGACCATTCAATTTCAAAATAATCTTTAATTATTTTCCCTTTCATTTGAAAGATAAACATGCGTATCAATATGACTTTGTATTTATCCCTCCAATAAACTGTTCACGTTTTTCATCCAAATACTTTGTACATTACATTAGACATCGTTTATCTGAAATGGCATAGAGTTTCCTGTTTGAGTAGGGGAGTTGGACTAGAAGACCTCCAAGGTCCCTTCCAACTCTGTCATTCTCTTATTCTGTATTTAAGCTTACATTTATGACGCAGCCCTATCCCATTACACCTAAATTCTTTTTAACAGTGCCTGCTAAACTCAGCATGCTTTTGCACTCCCATGATTGGACATTTCTATTTTGTGCATGTCTCCTTTCAGAAGTGCATTTGATAAAAGTACTAACAATTTGCAGGCTCTCTCTATTCATTTTTTAAAATTAAGACTCTTTACCACTTCTGTTTTTAGCAGTCAGGGATAACAAATTTATGGGCGTTTTTAAGCTGAAACCCTGAGGCTTGGATAGATTTGTTTAAAGATCCAGAGATCCAAGAAATAGAACCTATGGGTTTTGGTATCCTGAATGCTACAATGTACATTTGCATAGCCTCTCCAGCCTGATGCCTTAATTAACTATGTCAAGCCCTGAAAGTGTGCATTATATAAAATAAAATTGTAAAATAAAAATCTTATAAAAATACAAAAAAGAATACAAAAACAAATTCTACTCTGTCAATTTAAATAATCCCCTGACATTTTCTGGGTTTCAATGATTACTTTAACTGTTTCCCTGTTTGCAATTATTTTCCAATACATTTATAATTTATAAATATTTGATGTTTGTTTATTTATGAGTTTTGGAGGCTGCCTGACTCCAGAATGACTTTGGATGGGTTACAAACACAATCCTTGTAACATAAAATACAAATGACAAGTGTCCTACTCCAAGAAGAGTAGCCAAGTTGTTATATAGAAAGGAATATTGTAGCTTTTAAATACCCCCAATCTATTAGTAGGTTATAATATATTCCAGAAGCTAAATGGGTTGGTTTGCAATCCAAACATATCACAGAGTTATAACAATGCTGAATGGTTACCAACCTGTCTTCTGAAATTCTTCCAGTAGCTCACTTGGCAATTCTTTGATAGCAGCCATTACAGATTTAAAGGCACCTTTAAGTCGCTTCCCAAGCACCATATGATCAGGTTCTGCTCTCAATCGGATTCCATACTTATCTTTATCAGTCGATAAAGTTACTTTGCGGACATTAAGTTCCTTCAAATTTAATAACATACACATACCCCCCAAGGAAATAAAAAGAACAAAGAAGAATACATTATTATGATTTTCAAATTACAACAGATGTTTTTGTCACACAACTTTTTTTTTGCCACAGTTGTTAAGTGAATCATTGCAGTTGTTAAATTATTAACACAGTTGTTAAGTGAATCTGGCTTCCTTATTGATTTTGCTCAGAAGGTCACAAAAGGTGATGATCACATGACCCCGGGATACTGCAACCATCATAAATATGAACAAGTTACTAAGCATCCTAACGTGAATCACATGACCATGGGGAAGCTGGGTTAGTGTGAAAAATGGTCATAAAGCACTTTTTTCAATGTCATTGTCACTTCAAATGGTCACTAAGCAAACTGTTGTTAAATCAAGGAATATATATATACACTGCTCAAAAAAATAAAGGGAACACTTAAACAACACAATGTAACTCCAAGTCAATCACACTTCTGTGAAATCAAACTGTCCACTTAGGTAGCAACACTGATTGACAATCAATGTCACATGCTGTTGTGCAAATGGAATAGACAACAGGTGGAAAGCATAGGCAGTTAGCAAGACATCCCCAATAAAGGAGTGGTTCTGCAGGTGGTGACCACAGACCACTTCTCAGTTCCTATGCTTTCTGGCTGATGGTTTGGTCACTTTTGAATGCTGGCGGTGCTTTCACTCTAGTGGTAGCATGAGACGGAGTCTATAACCCACACAAGTGGCCCAGGATGGCACATCAATACGAGCTATGGCAAGAAGGCTTGCTGTGTCTGTCAGCATAGTGTCCAGAGCATGGAGGCACTACCAGGAGACAGGCTAGTACATCAGGAGACATGGAGGAGGCCATAGGAGGGCAACAACCCAGCATCAGGACCGCTACCTCCGCCTTTGTGCAAGGAGGGACAGGAGGAGCACTGCCAGAGCCCTGCAAAATGACCTCCAGCGGGCCACAAATGTGCATGTGGCTGCTCAAACGGTCAGAAACAGACTCCATGAGGGTGGTATGAGGGTCTGACGTCCACAGGTGGGGGTTGTGCTTACAGCCCAACACTGTGCAGGATGTTTGGCATTTGCCAGAGAACACCAAGATTGGCAAATTCGCCACTGGCACCCTGTGCTCTTCACAGATGAAAGCAGGTTCACACTGAGCACGTGACAGATGTGACAGGGTCTGGAGACGCCGTGGAGTACGTTCTGCTACCTGCAACATCCTCCAGCATGACCGTTTTGGCAGTGGGTCAGTAATGGTGTGGGGTGGCATTTCTTTAGGGGGCTGCACAGCCCTCCATGTGCTCGCCAGAGGTAGCCTGACTGCCATTAGGTACCGAGATGAAATCCTCAGACCCCTTGTGAGACCATATGCTGGTGCGGTTGGCCCTGGGTTCCTCCTAATTCACGACAATGCTAGACCTCATGTGGCTGGAGTGTGTCAGCAGTTCCTGCAAGACGAAGGCATTGATGCTATGGACTGGCCCGCCCGTTCCCCAGACCTGAATCCAATTGAGAACATCTGGGACATGATGTCTCGCTCCATCCACCAACGCCACGTTGCACCACAGACTGTCCAGGAGTTGGGGGATGCTTTAGTCCAGGTGTGGGAGGAGATCCCTCAGGAGACCATCCGCCACCTCATCAGGAGCATGCCCAGGCATTGTAGGGAGGTCATACAAGCACGTGGAGGCCACACACACTACTGAGCCTCATTTTGACTTGTTTTAAGGACATTACATCAAAGTTGGATCAGCCTGTAGTGTTGTTTTCCACTTTAATTTTGAGTGTAACTCCAAATCCAGATCTCCATGGGTTGCTAAATTTGATTTCCATTGATAATTTTTGTGTGATTTTGTTGTCATCACATTCAACTATGTAATGAACAAAGTATTTAATAAGAATATTTCATTCATTCAGATCTAGGATGTCTTATTTTTGTGTTTCCTTTATTTTTTTGAGCAGTGTATAGATATTCATATTCATAGATTTTCACGGGTACAGGTATGCAGGTCTTTTCCCGTGTAAGATTGAGAGTATCTTGGCAATGTTTCAACAAGGTCCCACTTGCCATCTTCAGGCTGGTGCTTTCGGCTTCGTGCTTGTATGAGCAAAGCGTGATCTGAGCTGCCGTCTCTCTATAAATACTGGTGGGGAGGTTGGCTGTTTTGTTATTTCTTGATTGGTTGATGGAATTGATGTTTGCAGATTGGCTGGCTTTTTCGTAAGAACATGTGTGGCTGAGGTATTGGTTGTGTGTCTATCAGCCTCCTGTGTTGTAACGACCTGGGTAAAAAGCTGTGTGATGACCTTCTGAGTTCTATTGTTGTGACATCCTGGGTCTTGTGCTGTAATCTCCTGGGTTGTTGGCTGTGTTGTAACATCCTGAGGTTTTGTGGTGTAACCTCCTGAGTTTCGTGATATAATATCCTGAGCGGGTGGCTGTGATGTGATGTTCCGGGTTTTGGTTTGGCTCCAAGTTTGAGGCCTGGCTATGTGTTCATGGCGTGTGTCAGTTTGCTTGGTTTGGGGGTTGGGGTGTGTGGCAGCTGGTGATGCAGCCGTGGTCTGGTTTCTGGACAGTGGTTGCCTTTCGTCTATGGGATGGGTTTGGGTTTGAGTCTGGTGAGGGAGATTGGTGGTGGTGTCATGTGTTGTTTTGGGTCCGGTGTTGGTTTTCGTGGCTGGAACTTGTTTGTTGATAAGAGCTAGTTTCCAGATTTCTGGTAGGTGGGAGGTATCATCCCGTTTATTCATGTTATGGGGCTGTTTCTCTATTTCGATGGCTTCCCTGATTATTCTCTTGTTGAAGTGTTTCTATATAGAGACAGCAGTATTTATAGAGAGATGGCAGCTCTGATCACACTTTGCTCACACAAGCATGAAGCCAAAAGCACCAGCCTGAAGATGGCGAGTGGGACCTCGTCGAAACGTCACCAAGATACTCTCAATCTTACACGGGAAAAGGCACGAACACGCCAAGACCTGCATACCTGTACTCATGAAAATCTACAAAAACAAATGTGTGTGTGTGTTTTCTTAAGTTTTTGCAGGTATTTATATGTATGGTATTCAGTTTTGTTCGGGTATTTTCCCACGTCATTATACTTATGCTTTTAAAGTTGTAGCAACGTTTCGGCAGAATCTCATCTGCCATCATCAGGCTTCTGACTCACAGACGAACACTGTACAGAAGTCTGATGATGGCAGATGAGATTCTGCTGAAACGTTGCTACAACTTTAAAAGCACAACTATAATGACATGGGAAAATACCTGAACAAAGCTGAATAACATACATACATACATACATACATACATACATACATACATACATACATACATGTTGTGGCCCCAATTCCCAAGCCTATGCTGTCAGAGGAAGAAGACCTGGAAGATGAGGAGGAGGAACTGGGAATGCCTTCCTCCCCAGGACCTTCCTCTCTGGCAATGCCTTCCTCCCTGATAATGCCTCAGGTTTCATCAGACAACCGAGGAACAGCCTGAGATTAATCAGGAGGAAGGCATATCGGAGCAGCCCTTGACAGGGAGTAAAGAGGAAGAGTGTTGGCTTGATCCTAAGCAGCGTCGTAGGGAGAAACGTGAGCAGCAACGTAGGAGGCGTGAGAGGGTCAGAGAGTGAGCTGAGTCATTGAGCCACACCCCACAGGGGATAAAAGTAGGTGTGTTTTCGGCTTGAACTTTGTACGGGACAAAGTTTAATCTTACTTCAGATTTTCTTCATGAATTATTTTTGTGGACTGTCTTGTAATTTTCTGTGAGTAGATTTTTATTTGTTTTCAGTTCAGACTTGGCAGGCAGAGCGTGTTGGAATGCCAAGGATATTATCAGTTCCAAAGAATTAACTCTGTGAAGTCTGAGCCAACTTGCCTGCCTGTGTTTGTGTGAGTTTGTATTCTTTCATCTTTTGGGAAAAAGAAGGAAAGTGAGACAGAACACACACACACACACACACACACACACGAAAATGTCCTTAAATGAAAAGACATAGAAAGAATATGAAGATATTATTTGAAAAATAAACAACAGCACATGTAGCTAATCTGTCCCTTTAAATTTCTGTAGAACTTCTGAAATCTACATTATATTGGAAAAATTCTGACACAATATTCATGATCCGTATTTATACATTGTAAGGACATGCATGCTTCAAAAAATAATTTGAAGAAGAACATTCTAAGTTAGGTTCATGTTATACTATATTTCTAGCCAACACTGTTAATTGCTCCTCAATCAAGATTTGACATTCTCCTTTTGTTTTCAAACAAAGTCAGGTTACAGTTGATTGGATATATTCCTCCTTTTGATCCAGCAAACTTTACATCACATAAGATTTGCCATTTTGGACATGATATATACATTTAGATAATTCTTTAATTATCATGTACCTAGTTAAAACTGGACTTTTAACATCATATGCAACATGGACAAAGCATTTAACAGTCACTGAATAATTACAATAATACCATTGCTATTTTTGCATGTGAACTATCCTTATCACCTTCTGAGGTTTTTGATGTGGCAAATTTGAACAGAGATGATAGAGTTTTTAATATATTTGTTCATCTTACCTCAAGTATATACTTTTCCAAGGACTTGATGTCTTCCAGTGCTTGAGAATCCTGATGGATGATCACCACTTCTTTCAGTGGATACTAAAATCAAATTCAAGAACTTTAGTCCCAAAAAAGAAAATTGAGGAGCATTGCAAAATTCCATGTTGTCTATTTAATGTCTATATAATCCTCTTTCTGGAGCTCATTGGCTTACTTCTGAAAATAGAGAACTTCTTACCTTTACTGGAATGGTTTTCCTATCTCTGATTACACGTCCCAACTCAATAACAGACTGCATCCGAGAAACAGCACTTTCTATATTTTTGTCGATCAGATCTTCCCTAGATTGAAAGAGCAAACAATTTTTTATCTCAATGTATGCAGTTCCAGAAACCAAGAATACATAGGATTAAAATAGTACAAACAGACTGAAAAAAGGACTTGACAGATTTTGGGATAGGATTGATTTAGTTTTTACTTTTGGTATTTCCTCTTTTCAGCTATGCAAGATTGCCTATATTATTACTACAACTGTTAATCTAGTGTCTTTAACAATGATCTATTTCAAAATAATTAAAAGGCCTCAAAGTTTCTTTCAGATTATCAATGACAAATGCACAGAATTCTGACAGTACAGAATGAATGCAAGTTAAACACAAAACTAAGTTGATAATTACACAGTTGCTCACCTAACTTGAGGAAGCATGAGGTAGTGAATGCTATCGGTATTCTTCTCCTGAACACAAGCAGGATGAATAAGAGTCTTCAAATTCTGGTACATTAGTTCGGTAATAAACGGAGTATAAGGTGCCTGAAATGACAATATGGTCATAACTCACATTATGCTGCATGTTCTAAATTCTTGATTGATTATAAATTTTACTGAGAAGGTTACTGAATCTCATCTATGTCATTTCTACACTGAATACTAACGGAATTTATACAATGAAAAGACAATTGTGCCAGCAATCAAAATTGCACTTTATTCATCTGTTTTCCTCTAACAGAAATTGTAAGACAGATGGAGCTATATTACATTATCTTTTTTCCATCCAGTGGCTGGACTCCAAGTTTCAGTATAACATAAAGCAATCTAATGAACATGAGAATACAAAATGTTATAGCTTATCAGATAGTACCTGGTTCTCTATAACTGCTCTATGAGCAATCATTCTGAGAAATCAGTAAGAACAGGGTGTGCCTTAATTCTATTTTGTATCAGATAAGATATATTAGAGCAGGGCCCCGGCCGGGACCGGTCCGGTGTAACGTCCCACCGTTTAATGTTGGAGAGCTTCAGCTTTCGGGTGGAAAGCTGCGGGCTTTCATAAGCTGGCGCCCAGGGCGGCGCCAAAAAGGTGGGTCCGGGTAAAGGGTGGGGATCACGTATTGAGACTGGTCCTAACCTCCAGTTATGTTAGCCACATATCGCCTGCAGGGCCTTTTCCTAACAAGATGTCCAGAGCTACTCCACACTTACACACACATAGTTACATTCCCACTAAAAGGGAAGAGAAAATAACAGTAAAACCTTTCCCTCTCAGGAATCTTTTGCACAAATGCCATTTCTCCTGTGGCCATCAGAAATACGAATGCAATTTGTTCTTGTTCTTCAATGAGTTCTGACATAACCATTATTTTTCCTTCCTTTCCTTTCCTTGTCCTTTCCTTGCTATTCAGTTTCCTTTTAGCATAGCTTATTTGGATTGTAGTATAGAAGTTCTGCATTCAATTGTTACCAGTCACTGTGTTTAAATAGAACTCAATTTTAAGAAAAGGCTACATTAACAACAAACTGGGAGTCGAATGTGACTGAAGAATACTGCAAATGCAATTATTAGCTTTAGAATGATCTATATTGAATGTTGGCCTGACTACAAAGGGAAATTATTACAATGCTCTGGTTAGGAAGAGTGCGATTTTTATAAAAAAAAATTCTTAAAAAAATGAATTTGGTCATATAACCATAAACTATACTCCATCAGAATATATATAGCTTTGGCTACAACCTTCTTTTATCTAAGCTAATATTAGAATTAGATTATAATATATTCTCACCATAAGTCTGCACATGGAGTAGAGGACGCTGAATAAGGTTTCTAAGGCCATAATGCAGTCTTCTGTTCCATTCTCACCCTTCCCATTTATAGACAAAAGAGTAATTAGACATTTTTATTTTTGATTTGTTCACATATTTTAAGCAAAATAGCAATCAGGTTTGAATAAAATATTCCCATCAAAATTTTAAGCCACTTGGATTTATTATTTCTCTAAATACAGCAACATATAAGCAACTCAAATAAATAAATGTCATGAATATATACATTGGAAAAATAATAATTTACCTTTAACCTCCTTCGATTCATTCTGACATACCAGTTGGTTAGAATGTCTACAAATTTAACCAGTCGAGGAACTACTGTGTACAGTCTGTAGGCTAAAAATTAAAGGGAAAAATGTGTAATCTTTTTTTTTTCATTTCAGTCTCTTTTTCTCATAGAATGATTTCATTAATACTGCAACAATTTTGTGGCAAAAATAAAATAAAATAGAGGAAGTAATTTTTTTTAAATTTAACTTTGCAAAATCCAATACCAATCCCAGTTTCAAACTTGCATTAATAATCATTGTTGATATGGTTATATACCCAAAACTATTTTTTGCTTAAGATTAGTGACAGAAGAATAGGAATTAAAATTACACTGAACAGGAATATGGGGATTCCTTTATAGGGCACAATTTCCGTAAACTCAGCAGTCTCTGAGAAAATACCGCCCGGAAATTTCTGCCAAATCCAAAGCATTTGCATTTTCTTTATTGATGTCTATGTTGCAATGAAGGGATACTCACAGATACACACACACATAAGCACATACACAAACCACTGTTAAGAGTTTTAATCAGTAATACTTTTGTGATTAAGCAAAAGGCAGAAATAATTATTCCAGCAGCAAATCACATTTTGGGGTGGATTTCTACTTTCTGCTTATTACTGATATGATAAATATATGTGAAAGGTATTTTATTTTAGCAGTGATGGCCATTTCTTTATTGTTTATTTTATCACTATATTTGTTCAGTTTCCAATGAACACACAAGGCAACTAACATTTAAAAATAAATATATTAAACAAAAGATAAAAGAAAAAACTAGACCTATTAAAATGTGGCATTTTGAGAGGAAGGGGGGAAGTGGCAGCAATGAAAATGATGCATTTTTGTACCATCATTTCCTTTCTCCACCCTCTGGACTAGATGCACGCAGAGGAAAACAACATCTAAGCTGCTAAACAGAACTGGGTTGTGACCATTATGGCAGCAAAAGAGTTTTTTTTTAAAGCAACAGATACATAAAGTATGTCAGTAACTGGCAGAGCAACTCTCTATAACAGTGATAATTTCCTCCACCACCACCACCCCCAAAAAAAAACTGCACAAAAAGCTGGTCAATTTCATTCAGCATTCAACAAACTTGTATAATCTTATGTCTAACCAGGCTGAGCATACATACGTATCACAAGGCTAATTTGATGCTGAAACATTGATAAAATGTACGCACCAGCCATCTCAGCCCTGAAGAATTGAATCAGTGATTGTGTGAAGGAAAAGATCCATTTATCCATGATGTTGTTGCTTTCTTTAATTGTATTCTCGTTGTAAAGGAATTCCTTCCCATCTTTCTATGGACATAGATAAAAAATAAATAAAATAAGGAATATAGTTTTGTTGCATGGAAAATGTTCTTAATTAGAACTTTTGGGGGTTTAGGCAAGAGTTGAAATCTGGAACAGATTTTTGCAACAAATATACATAAAAACATGGCTCCCAATTATTGCAACTCATGTAGAGCCAGTAATAAATTTCATTGTTCTTAGGACAAGTTCTTCTATATGCAAACAACTGCAGATATCCTGGATATGTGAGAATAAAAGGTATCCCTTGAATGCCATTCAAAAGCCCTGTTTATCTTAACTATACCATCATGCATACCATGCTAAGAAAATAAAAATTTTCAATATGGTACCATCAGTTGAAATAGTTTGGCAAGGATATCATATTAGTTTCAATTACATTAATAAGTCTAGAGACCTTTAAAACTATTTTATAAGAAATAGATGCTTTCAAGGTTCTCATTTAAGGACCTTTTATCTGGACTTCACTCTAATTATAATATTTATTCATAAATAAATAATTATATTGGCATAATTGCCAAAGCACATCACTTATAAAAATACATTTTCTAGGCAATGAGCACAAGTATAATGAGACTAATATTTTAGTACCAAAATGCAGTCCAGTGATTTAATAAAAGAAAAAAAAATATTAGGGCAAACTGAGTTACTGTGTTGTGAGCAGTGCCTGGGGAGACTCAGAAATAGCTGATTAATTATAAAACTTTGAAGATCTGCCTGTAAAGGTGACTGCTAAAAAAAGTAAAGCAATTTTGTTTTTTTACTTTTTGAAATCTTCTGCCTTTATTGCAAGGTCTCTAAAGTTATTTTGAAACCTGAGATATTATAAGAGGTGTATAATTACAAGCTCCTCAAATGATCAATTTTCCACAAGCAATATTTGAAAGTATATCTGTGGTAAAGCTTTTCCTACCAAATAACCATCTGTTAGTTTCTCTGCACAATGACTTTTCTGAAATGCAATAGTAGCTGAGAGCACAGATTAAATTTTGTGACAGGCACAAAACATTCATTACATCAGGAATCATCAATGAAGTTATCAAATACAGTGAGAGTGAAGCCAATATTGCATTACATTCTGATAAACAGTTGTTGTTGTTCTGCTACTGCTGCTGCTGTTGCTATTAAATTCCAAGGATTGATCCCAGAGTCAGAGGACATATGCCTATGATAGTGGTGGGATAGGAGGCAATTTGCCATTTACACATCTTGTTGGTTTCTCATGGTGACAGTGGTTTTCCTTTGTGATAGATTTTTAAAAATAAATTCATCTCACTGGTTACAACAAAAGATATAAAGCTATGTTAATTCAAAGATGGCAAAATTATCAATTAAGGACTTTGATAAGAACAGAAAGGGGTTTGGATTCAGTATATAAACAAAAATTTTCGCCATCAGAATTTGGATCATGAAGTTTCAGAAACTTCTTGTATTTAACCAATCTAGGACACAGATAAGTTTAAATTTAAATCCTACAATACTTTATTATATCTGTGCATAAGGTTACAGCAATTATTCCAAAGCCATGTTCTCAAGCAACCCAATGAACTACTTTTAAATCCAAAGTACTATTTTTGATTCCCTGCTCTCAAGGGTGCTTCTATTATTTAGATCAGGGGTCCCCAACCACGTCCGGGACGGTCCGTCCGGAACAACTCCTACCGGGCAGCGGCTTGCTGGCGCCGCCATCTTTTTCATGAAAAAGTGCTTCCGGTGAGCTTTTCCGGGTAGAAAGCTCACCAGAAGCACGTTCATCAAAAGATGGCGCGCCCAGCTGATGCTGGTACCGGGCGCGGCGCCCAGCTGATGCCGGTACCGGGCGCGGCGCGCTGATGCCGGTACCGGGCGCGGCGTCAAAAAGGTTGGGGATCACTGATTTAGATCATTGCAATGTATGCTTTCAGAGAAGTCATTTTGGTGATTAAAAAAAATATGTAACATAATATTGGATTATAAACTCACTTCAGAACTACCTTGCTTAGCAATGGAAATATTAGGTCCAATTGTGATTGTAAGTCAAGGACTACCTTTAAATGGTCTAAAAAACAAGTCTTATTAGGAATAATAAAAGAGGTGGGCATTCTTAAGAAAAGACTAAAAGAAGATTAGGTGGTTGTCTATAAAAATCTAAAAAAGGGATTCCATGCAAGGGAAAGAGGGACTTAAATATCTGTTAAACTGACAGCAGGGCAAGAACCATCACATTAAAATAAAAATAAAAATCAGTATTATAGAATATCAGATGATCTTGTAACTCCCACTTCTGGAGGCTCTCAACTGGATATTGGTTGGCTATATGAATTTTGTGGATTCCTGCACAGAAAGATAAAGCCAGGTATGGTAGCACCTATTACAACTAACATATTTTCATTATGTCCAGGTAACAAATAAGCTTTCATGAGCTGCATCTCACGTCATCAGATGCATAGATACACTCTTAACTTGTCTTTCCTCCTACTATTCCATGAAGAAAGTAATGGATTAGGTGATTTTTCAGGATCCTCAAACTCATAATTCAGCGATTCTATAATTCTTTACTGGTTTTTCATCTTCTAACTAGCCTTCATTCTTATTTAATTTATGTTCCTGGCCCAGAATTCTTCTTAGATATAAAAGTGACATTGGGGACTGGTGCTTTGCTCTCTTAACTTCTCATTACCTTTTTTTATCAGATATATTTGAAAATTTGCACAAGTAGTCTGCTATGTTCCAACAGAGATGCCCACAGCTACCACTATGAGGAACTCAGCATTATATTAGATGTTTAAAACAGAACAGAATATTAAAAGCAATAGTCCCAGATCCAAGTATATAACGTTACTTTTACAGCTGTGTGGATCTATATGTAGATCTCCATACATTATGTCTGATATTTTAATCATTGTGACAATAGTTCCAACAAGAGCAACTACATTTCCATTTAATTTTAAAACTGCACTGATGCATATGGAGTGTAGTTTGATAAAAAAATAAGTCAAGAAAACTGCCCAAAGTCTGTGGGAGCCAAGGAGCATATCAATTGAATAACAATAATATAAATAGAAACCATTAAAAAAAGAAAGCAGATCGTATTTAAAATTGCTGTTTAATAATGGCAGAAACAGCCCCCAATGTGCATTTCTTGACAACATTTGAAAGTTTTATACCTTAAGTTGCAGAATGACAACATTCTGAATCAGAAAGCGATAGGCATTATACCAGGGGAGGAAGACATCTTTCAGCACATCTCTTACACCTTCCTCCTTGAATCTTAGGTTTTCTGCTCTTACCACTGGAGAATTAATAAGGTACAACCTATAGCGGCAAATAGAAATGTAGATAAACCTGTTTCTGCTTTCGAATGTTCAGCAGCCACTTTAAACATGTGTACTTTTAACATTCTGACAATTCTTTAACTCATACCCAGGAAAGATGGGTTGGTGTTGCTTAGCAACTTTGGTAACATGCAATGTTCCCTATTAAAACAGCAGTCTTAATCAATGGTGTTAATCTAATTGCAAGCCTTCCCCACACAAAACTTAGCTACATAAAAATTTATTAGCATTTATAGAACAGCCTAATAGACTTAGGATATTTTATTGATTGCAATCTTTATTTTATCTGCTGAATGCAACTTTACAAACACATTTGAAAAGACTTTGTTCTCAGCTCAATTTCATTCATTTCATTCTTTTCAAGTATTTTTTTTTCATGTTTTCAGGCAATAGCTTTCCCCAACTTGATTTTTTCCAAGCACACTCCCAGAATTTCCAGCTAACATAATTATGCAAAGATTACCATGAAGACAAATTTTAGCTAAGATTCTAACAAAACAAACCTAAAATGTTCTTAAGAGCTGATTAACATACCACTGATTCAGAAGATGTACAATAAACTTACTAGCTGTGTTCACATGATACAGCTGACAGTTACCCTGTGTCCAGTTACTTGATTCATGGTGGTGCACCAACAGCATGTAATGCATAATCCTCAAGTTAACTATATGTATTTTGTTTCAATTTTCTACTGCTGTAAACTTATATTTTTAAAATATAAAGAACTTTCCATTATTACCAGCCAAAATGGCTGATAGCTATCCCAATACATCTTGAGGGCATCAAAGACTCACAGAAATTAATGAGAATAGGAAGAGAACACCAACATGTTCATACCTCAGCGCATCAGCTCCATAAGAGTTGACAATTTTTGTTGGATCTGGGTAATTCTTCTTTCGTTTGCTCATCTTTTGCCCATCACTAGGAGGGATTAAACATAGAAAATATAACAAAACACACCTTTTTGGCAGTTTTCACATTAATTCAACTCCCCATGAGAAATCTGTTCAACATTTAGCAAAAGACAAGCAGCATCTATATTTTAAAACGCTGATAATGTGCTGCAAAATACAGATGGGAAAAAAAAATAACCATTACTTTGGCAATCCGCATTTAATAGTTCTTAACTTATGGTTAAGACTCATTACCCTTTTTTTTTTTCAGTTTATTTTACCCCTCTGAAATTAATAGTTGAACTTGAATCCTTTCTGAAGGAACTGTTACTTCATTTTAAGGAGCTCAATGAATACATACTTTATGATTCCCACCCTCTTGAACTTCTGCAAGAGCCTGAAGACCTGGATCTCCCAATTTGGCTTGGGGCCCCAAGGGGGGGGTACCACACTGGAGATGATCAATTAATAGCAGTTCCCCACCTTACCCCTCTCCTGGTACATTCTGCTCCTTTTGCACCTATTCATAATACTATTATTTTTTAGTTTTAGTTATAATTTGTATTTTCATTACAAATTTATTGGTCTTTATTGGACTTTTGTGTATGTATTTATGATTTTAGTTTGATGTTGTAAGTTGCTCAGAATCGCCTTGAGATGGGCAGAAACAAATTTAATAAATAATAATAATGACACCAAGGATTACCCATCAAAAAAAAATTTCAATACAGGCAGCAGAAATGTAATAAGGAATAAAATATTATTATACTTGCCTGGCAAGAACTAGGCCATTTACAATTACATTTTTGAAAGGAGGCTTTCCAAAGAGAGCGGATGATAACACCAGCAAAGTGTAAAACCTGGGGGGGAAATGATACTTAGCTGAATCTAGGCCAGTTGTTGTTAAAATAATATACTTACATTTTAGTAAACTTACAATTTTTAATTAAACCAAGACAATTCTTTATAGTACATTCAAACCATGGAGATATTAAGAACTCTCTATTTCCCAAAATTATATTCTGCTTACAGAAACACCTGGAAAATATGAACTTGAATTATTATCTTCCAAATATTGGCTTCCAATATACGTGTCTGAAACATTTGTAGTTATGTGTTCACTATAAATAATATTTACATATTTAAACCATTGTATTTTACCCATCTTGTGTGATACAGGAAGCTTGTCTGCCCTCTGGATTGATATTCACTTAGAGATCCAGATGGCTTCATCCTGATGCCACTGATACTATGCAGGAAGCTAGTAAAACCTTAACTACCATATTCTCCTATCTCTGGGGACAAAATGAAGTTAAGCCTGTTTAATTTCTTTTTGGTTTGGGGGCCATTCACAATTCTTTCTTTTTTATTTTATACTTTTTAATTTTAAACTGCCCAGAATTATTGGGAGTCAGACAGCAATTGTAAATAATCCTTACCCGTCATAATACCATGACTGATGTAGGCTGTCCTACTTTGGCTCAGAAAGAAGATGTTTTTTTAAAGAAACAAATTAGTGGGAAATGCAAATGATCTGAATAATGGTGCCCATGTAACCAGCCAACTTGCGGTGGGTAAAATTAATTATTGTTGCTTGCCTAGTTAAATTTAACCTTTATAATATCTGGGTATGGTTTCTCTTTTTATTTTCAATACTTGTTTTCTTATCTCTTTCCCTCCCCTCAACTTCAATTTTATTTTCCTCTTTTTTCTATCAGCGTATCTGACCCATCATGTTTTCCTTTTCTTCTCTTTTCCGGTTTCTGTTGGGAGAAGTTTTTTTAATAGTAGTTTTAAATGAGACAAGGTTGATAAAGCCAAATGGGAAACCAATTCATTGTACATATTTTATTTTACAAGCAATTAATATTGATACATAATACAATTAATTTATTTATTATTTTTGTCCTATCTTTGTGCCTTTTGGATACTGTGGTTTCAGGCAGATATATCTGTACATGTTCAAAATACTATTATCTACATATTTACAAGTGTGTTACAAAAGCACATTCACTAGGGCAAAATGCTAAGGATTGCTTTCAGTTGGAATTTGTTAAGTTAAAAACAATATGTAGGATTTTGGTTTGTGTACGTGGTTGATCACACAATCAAACGTTCAAACTGGATTTTACATTTTTATTCATTTTTACTTAGTCCTTCATAAGAATCTGGGAAAGGTAGATGTTGTGTGATTGGTGTTAAATATATTGTTGCAAGATGTTCAGCTACAAAGCTGCTTTTTTGCAATTAACTGGTGAGTTTGGCAATGCAGATGGTGTTTAAGCCACAGATGTTTTGACATTATTATTTATACTTCCTTTTGAAAGTACTGTCTCAGTTTCAGGATTTTCCTTTTAGATAAAAAGCAGTGCTATTTTAAGATAAGAATTCTCAGCACTCGACTACATTTTTAAGTCTTGCATGGAATAAATAATAAAACTGTTACCATCCTCTGGTTTGATCAATGCCTTCAGCTATGAAATCAGCAGGAAAAGCATCTTCAAATTCTCTCTTATTCTCAAACGGATAATGGACTTGGGCATAAGGCATACTTCCACTTTCAAACCAGCAGTCAAACACTTCTGAAACACGATGTAAGACACCTTTGCCACAGCATGAAGGGATAGTTATGTGATCAACACTAAAGAGAAAAAAAATCCAGTAACTGATACTGAATATTTATTTCAGAAGTAGTAATGTAGCCCACATTAAAGCTTTCTCATAATATTTTCCCTAGTGTACAGACACCATCAGTTTTGGTGATTTTATCATTTCAATTAACACAGATATTGTATTATTCATACTGTTGATGTTTGTTTTTGCAGAAAACTGCTGTGAATCAATTTATTAAAATCTGTGTTATTTAATTTTAATAAATAAATAATAGCATGCCAAACCCTAAAGTCAGCCCTAATGCAAGATGGCACTTTTAAAAAGCTGAGTAGTAGAGTTTGTGGGACTCCTTAAGAGGAAAAAGCATCAACTTCCTTAATCAATCAAGGCCAGGCTTGATTGAGGAGAACACTTTTAAGGGCTGCTCCTTGTTTAGTTTACTTTATTGTCATTGCGCCTTTACAATGAAATCAAACACCATCTTTAGTGCACATCATGACCATCTCTAGTTCAAAAAACGGGTTCCCAGGATGAGATGGATCTTTGAGAATGTTCTGAACTTTCTTAAGGCAGCGGGAGCTATAAAGCTCTTCCAAGGAGGGGAGAGGGCAACCAATGATCTTCTGGGCAATGACGTTAATCCTCTGGAGTGCTTTCCTATCTGCCACTGTGCAATTGGCAAACCATACAGAGGTGCAGTAAGTTAAAATACTCTCTATGGTGCAGCTGTAGAAGATCACCAGCAGTTTTTCACTCAGTTGTTGTTTTCTGAGAAGCCTCAGGTAGTATAATCTCTGCTGGTCTCTTTTGACCAGTGCTGCAATGTGAGCACCCCAGGTCAGGTCCTCTTTTATGGTAACACCCAGAAACTTAAAATTGGCCACTTGCTCTACTCAGTCTCCATTGATAAGCAGGGGCTGGATGTCTGATCTGTTCCTTCTACAATCCACTATAAGCTCCTTGGTCTTATTGGTGTTGAGGACCAAGTTATTGTCTCCACACCACGAAAGCAACCGGTCCATCTCATCTCGATAGGCAGACTCATCTCCCCCGAGATGAGTCCTACCCCTTATCAGAAACAATTCTCCCATTTCCTGATCTATATTGTGCTAGCTTCAAGTTCTTAGTTCTTTTTGACTTTCTGAGCTGTGGGTTTATCCCCAGCTTTCAACCCTTAGATTACATGCCATTTCAATTTCTGAAATTTCAGGTTTGCAAGCTTTATCTCCCACTGTAAATTCACCTGCTCCAGTCTGCAAGGAAAAATTCTCTTAATTTGACTTTTGTTGTATGGATGCCTTAGACTCCTTTACAATCTTCAGCCCGATTGCCATCTCTATTTCACATTGAATTGATCCACTAATAAAGCACTTAAAACCAACACGCCAATTCATTCCTGCTTGTGAGCCTTGAACAGGAATGATAGTTGAAAGATACCATGCTAGCTCATTCATATTAGAAATAAACAATGTTTCTCACTAAATCATCTCTTTTTATATTACATATAAGAACTTCTCCCCTATGCATTCTTATTCAGTTCAACTCAGCCCAGAATCAATCTGCATCTTCCAATAAAAATTATCATAGTGGTCCACCATTGGGATATTATTATACAAGTTGGAATGTTTTTGGGGGGAGGGGTTTCCAGAAAAATAGCCAAAGACTAAAATATTCATTTTTAAGGTGCAATTCTAAGCAATTCTACTTATCTGAGTTCATCTGAAGGTAGCATCTGACTCAATGAAAGTGTCGTAGACTGGCAATGAATTAATCATAGAGGGCAAGAGTTTGGAAGGCCTTTGACAGATGATCTAGTCTCATCCATTGCCCAGTGAAGGAATCCATTAGTGCAGCGGCTAATCACTATATGCAAGCCAATATTGACTCAGCCAAACTGTAGTTCTAAAATAGGAGCAGCCAATCATTTTTCGAAGGACCATATTGTTCTCTCTGAATTGTTGGTAACAAGAATCACATAAGAGGTAAATACAATCACAGGATACAGTTGCCATTGGAATCTATAAACTTACTTTTCCCTATCCCTTATTATCAAATGATCATGGGAGTACGGAAAAAAGCTGCTTCTTTCTCCCATAATGCCGATTTATGGAAAGGGAGACCAAAGCTTTCACTGATACAGATAAAGACTTTTCTTCTATAGTGACAGTAGCAATTCCAACATAGGAAAGACTGTAATTAGCAAGGAGGAAGCAGCGCAATCATAACTGGAGGAAGGGGAAAAGGTTTTAATCTTGCCTGTCTCCCTATGAATTCTTATTTGTACTGAACAAGTGCACGAGGAAGATTTGTTTCAAAAACTTCAAACACTTTCTCCACCAGTACAGCCAAACTGATAAAAACGGATATACCAAGGGTGATTTATACATGATGGTTCCATAATGAAGGTTGGGTTTTTTAAAAATAATGATTCAAAATGGACAAGTGATAATCTTGATGAATCTTTACTTGCCTCTACAATAATCACTAACCTTTCTCTGTGGAGATCAGTGATTTTCACTCCTGACAGTTCTTCCAGTTCTGCTACAGACCCAATACAAACCACCTGTCAACATTCAATACATTTCATATTTATTGATATTTTTTTTAAAAAAATAAACATTTCTCTAAATTTAAAGTAGAAGCAGTGATTGCAAAATAGGAACTGATATCATGGGTTTAACCAGTACGTTTCAAATGTGTGTTTAATTTTAAATGTGAAAACATCATTTTTCAAAATCAAATACTGTAACCTTTTAACAAGGACTACTGTATATAGTCTGCAGTGACAAAGGCTGGCTAAGATATTACACGCAGAAATGTCCTATGGATCCTGTACCTGTTGCAAATGAGCCTATTCTCAGGCAAGACTCAGAAATTAAGTGCCCCAAAAGCTAGCTATGGTAGGGTTGCCTATCTTTATAAAACAATTTAGGCTAATACAAATCAGCAAAAACCTCATATCTGAACATGAGCAAAAAATACAAAGCATATTTATATAAAACATAATATATAAAATATAAGCTATCGAGTTATTTAGTTCATAAGAATGCAAAGTTCATTCTCATATTGCCTTTTCTTGCCTACCTCTTCAAAATCATCACTGACCCACAATGGAATAGGTGTTCCCCAGTAACGATTTCGTGAAATAGCCCAATCCCGTGCATCTCTCAACCAGTTGCCAAACCGCTTCTCTCTCACGAAGTCCGGAACCCTAATCATTTTTAGAAAGATTCTTAATTATGCATTGTTACATGTACACTCTCTATGGCTGACATTTTCTGCTCATTTAACCATAGTTAACTATCAGGAGAAACCTTCTCCCCTACTCCTAATAAAATTTCATCCCAGCAGCCTCAGTCATTACGATTTACATTTCTACCAATCTTGATTCTTGGCACTGGCCCGTAAGGAGCATATTATCCCTCTCTCAGTGCTCTATTTGTTGTTCTTTTACATTTTATTTTTTCACTGGGCCATTCAGTGGTAAGCACTGTATCTATTCAGTGGCCCTATGCAAGATTCTTAATGCATGCTTGAATGTTTATTTTTATCTCCTGAAAGCCCCCATTGTTCAATGGTTAATCAAAGAATATGAGAAAAATATTTAGTTTCCTTGGACAAGAATCAGTCAAAACAGAAATTCATTCCACATTTCACTTTATAAAATAAGGGTTCATATTTAAAAAATGAGATTTCTGACAATATTCATTTTCATGCCCTATGAGAATGTAATTGTCTTCAAAGATTTTAGAATATGAACTTATTAAATTGCATTCTTAATGCTGACCTTAGGAGTATCTTTAAAATCACAAATGGAATAATGAATTAAAATAAAAGAGTAATTGAGCACACTGTTAATGTGAAAAATGAACTTTGCAACCTTGCTATTTCATACAATAGCTTTCTGCTTCAAGATATGGATGGGTGGCATCTTCCTTTTGAATACAGAAAAATATATTCCAATTTAATTTTCTAAGTAGAAATTCAGAAAGGAAACAATATAAGCCAAATTATATATTATTTCATAACATGCTTTGAACATCTGTATTTTTTAAATCAAGCACCAAATACTACACAAAAATATTAAGCAAAATATATAACAATTGCATTCCCTGCTCAAAGAGAAAACTCCTGAACAGCTGCAATATAAAGTATAATATATAGAGAAATTCTCCATAAGTCACTGTAAAGAATAGATTGCTGTTCTCTGATTGATCAATTGATTATGTGTCATCAAGCTATTTTCAACTCCTAGCAACTATATAGGCTGTTCTCTAGAAACAATCAAAAGGGAAAGGATGTTATATGTAACTATTAATATACAAAGACATGCCTGGGCAACATCTCTGCCCCCATCTAACATAATAAAGATACAAAGTCCCACCAGCATTAAAAAAAAATAATAATTCAAATCCACACCATGACATAATTACTACAGCCTTTCCCAGCTAATTATTTTCCAGACTCATTTTGAGCCAGCTGAAGTTTCTAGAGCAGGAGTGTCAAACTCAATTTCATTGACGGCCACATCAGGGTTATGTTTGACCTCCGAGATGGGGGTGGGGGCAGGATGGGCATGGCGAGCTCAACGTCACTCATATCAGGAGAGCCTGTGGTGGCCTGAATGCTCTGCCAGCGAAAATGGGCTCCTAAGTTCCGTTTTTGCCTGTGACTGCAACTCTCTGCCAGTGGAAACAGAGCTCGGGAGGGCCACTTGTGGCCATCACAAGCTTCATTTTCCCTGGCAGAGGCACCGCGAGCCAGTCCTCCTTTGTTTTCAGGGCGACCCCGTGGGCCACGTCCAAGCACCCCGCTGGCTGGCTCCAGCTCCTAGGCCTTGAGTTTGACACCCCTGTTCTAGAGCATTTTCAAAATGCAACTTGTCTCACCTATCCCAAGGGGTTCTCTTAGAACATGGATCTATCTTAAGAGAGCTTTTTAAAAAATCAACTGTGCTTTAAGACATAGGGCTGTATCTTTCAATAGAGTTTGATTATCACTTGGCTGTCATCTAGTCTAACACCAATTTCAAATTACTGATTCATATATCCACTGCCATAGCTAGGCTTAATGAGGAAAAGAAGTACAGCTGGAATCCTACAGCCTGCATGTCACATGTGGTGTGCTGATCTGTGAACGTTGGTTTATACAATTATTAGAGTAACTTCTATTAGTTGGTCTCAGGTGTAATAAAATCACATGGATAATTTGGTTCTTTCCATCTCCTTCATCCATTATATACTGAAATGAAGCTAGGTAGTTTGCAGGGCAGTGTAGTGTGATGGCATGGTGTGAACCTGGCCATCGTATCGTAGCAATTAATAGTAGTAGCATGGTTTTATTTGGGCACAGCACGTTACATGAATGTGGCCACTGTATTTTGTTAACCAGGTTTAACAAGTTTCATGAACTCAGCTGCCTACTAATTCACTGAATATTATTTTATCTCTCTCTTGCCGTACTCAGAATATTACCTTGACTGTAAGAGCTAGATCAAACAATGTCAGAAGCAACTAGCATGAGACCAAACTCTTCTGATACAAAGTGTTTCCTAGCCTAATAATGAAACATCTGCAGGAAAACAACTAAGCCCAGAACCCACTAGTTCAACCCTGAGTAACCTCTAAAATATAACACGTATGGGCAAAAAATGTTTCAGAAGGCATACAAATGAGAGAAATAAGCAGACAGGCAAAGCCTTATAATAATGAGCAAGAGAATCCTTGCACACAAGCCTGGCATTGACAGACGTTCAACTTCTTCTTATATCTCTTCTCCCTTTTTCCAAATACCATTTGGGTCTTAACATGAAATCCCAGAAGGATCGTAACTCACAAGAACTCTGGGAAATCTCAGTCTTGCCCAGTTGTAAATCTGAATTGGAAGCTCACACTAGTAATGTTTCATAATATAGCAATAGTTCCTTTTCTGGCATTCAATGCAAGAGTGCCACCCAGTGAAGTGCAGGTCACTGCCTCTAGTGGTCACTGCCTCTATTCCTATCTACTTTTTAAAACCTGGAAATTTTTCCTATTTGTTTCCTTTAGTAAACCTGAAATGGGAGTCTGAAAGGCAGCTCAAGAAAAAATGTGGATGGATGATGGATGAATGGAGAATGTGTGTGTGTGTGAGAGAGAGGGAGGGGGAGGGAGGGAGGGAGGGAAGGAGAGAAAGAGAGAGAGAGCGCAAACCATTTGGATTTCTGCCACCTTCATTAGAATCATTTCCTCCACTTTTATATTTATCTGTATCTTGGCCAAAGTTTTATATGCTCTTCTTATCTTTAGAATATTACCTTTATATTTCTTTTTATTGCTTTTTAATTAATAACAAGGAGAAAAAAGGAGCAAAACCCAAAGATAACAGAGATGTAGATACATACATTGTCAAAGAGTAGAAACGAAAAAACACCAAAAAAGTGCTTTAACAAAAAAATTAAATATGCTAAAGTAAATATGTCATTATAACAATAAACACTTAGAATTATATGTGTGTGTGTGTGTGTGTGTGTGTGTGTGTGTGTGTGTGTGTGTGTGTGTATATATATATATATATATATATATATATTCATTCATTCTTAAGTTTTCGCGGGTACTTACATGTATAGTATTCAGTTTTGTTCGGGTATTTTCCCACGTCATTGTAGTTGTGCTTTTAAAGTTGTAGCAACGTTTCAGCAGAATCTCATCTGCCATCATCAGGCATCATCAGACGAACACAATACAGAAGCCTGATGATGGCAGATGAGATTCTGCCGAAACGTTGCTACAACTTTAAAAGCACAACTACAATGACGTGGGAAAATACTCGAACAAAACTGAATACCATACATACATACATACATACATACATACATACATACATACATATACACACATACATACATACATACATACTTGTCTAATGTAAATACTATGCAAGTACATATATATTTATTGGACTCCATTTCAATATCTTGCCCCTGGTCTCCTGGGCCTTCCAGAAGAGCGTGAAGACCTAGCTCTGCCAACTCATGCAAGGATGAAAGACGGGCACACAACCCTGGGGCGGTTGAGATCACTCTCTCTGCCTTTTAACCTATCTTTTATCCTTGCTTTTATCTGTTTGTCAGCTGTATTTTTATTATTTTATTTATAAACTGCCCAGAGACTTTTAGATGGATGGTACGCAATTATGTTTTATATAGAAAGGACTATCAAAAACAGCACTTTGTTGGAGATGTAGTAAGGATAATGCTTCTTTAAAACATACGTTTCTACAATGTCCTTACTAAGTTTGAGGAGAAAGTTATGGATTATATAAAAATGGTTATGCAATGAAAGTTTTTTTAAAAACTATACAATTATTATATGGAATTTGACAACCGGACAATATAAACTGATTCTCTGTGCCCTTGCTATGAATAAAAGTCTGACATTGTGGCACTGGAAAGATAAATATATGGCTCCATTTATTCAATGGTTTGCAGTTGCCATTCACAAGCATATTGCTTTTAGACACAGACTTTGTATAGACAAGTATAATGAAAGATAAGACTCATTTATACAGAATATAAAAGACTAAACAAAAACCTTTACCTTACCAAATAACTGTGGTTAGTGTATACTTTGTTCTTAACAATAACCAGTCAACCAAACAAGAAAACAGTTTTTAAAAGGAATTTGCATTTACTATACAAATTTTGCAAGTTGCTTAGCCCTACAGGGACATACATAAGGAATTTATGTGCACTTCTGGTTTTATATCCCACCAGGAGATACTTTAGAAAAGCAATTATTGTATACTGCCATCTAGTTTTACAATCTTGTTATGGCTTGGTAACATTATGTTCTTTTGGAAAATTATCATCAGTTCTAAAGTATTGGACCATAAAACCTGACTAGTTCAATCTGCACTCTGTTGATGGGATCCCTCTTAGTCAACTCGCCACTCACAACTTGCCTTGGACCGGAGTGTCCCAAACTGTGAGGTGTCTCTCCCTTAGAGAGGTGCCAACATAACATTTTAGCTGTACACTGTTACAATAAATCCACTTTTCCCAAAGTTTCATTGTACTGTTTTCCTAGTTCATTTGTGTTCGTTTTGTTCTTTGGAATTTTAGAGGAGATACATACATTTACACTGCACTAAAGGTGCTATGGGAAGAGTTTAGGAATCCCTGCTAAGTTAAATCACAGTACAGAACTCCAACCTTTCTCAAACAATGGCACATCTGGAAACA
This sequence comes from Notechis scutatus, assembly GCF_049901735.1. Taxonomy (NCBI): domain Eukaryota; kingdom Metazoa; phylum Chordata; class Lepidosauria; order Squamata; family Elapidae; genus Notechis; species Notechis scutatus. The sequence goes on from NC_142010.1 coordinate 60,665,436, forward strand.
ACTCTCCGAAACAGATGCCACTGGAGAAGTTGCCCTTTCATCAAACAGCAAAGGCACTTAGACTTATATACCGCTTTATAGCCCTTTCTAAGCAGTTTACAGACTCAGCATATTGCCCCCAACAATCTGGGTCTTCATTTTACTCACCTCGTAAGGATGGAAGGCTGAGTCAACCTTGAGCCCGGTGGGATTTGAACTGCCAAATTGCAGGCAGCCGATTATCAGCAGAAGTGGCCTGCAGTACAGCACTCTAACCACTGCACCACCGAGGCACATCCAATGGAAAAACGCCCATTAATTATTTACAGGACAACTGATGAGGAAGTGCCTGTCCCTTTTTGTCTTTTTTTAAAAGCCCTTTGGCTCCCTTCCTTAGCTTCTCTTTTCTGGAAAGAGAGGAGCAATCCCAAGTAAAGGAGTGAATTGCCACCAGTTGCCATTTTTGTTTTCTAAAAATAACTATTAGCTCACAGGCATTTTTGTAGAGAAAAATACTTTGCTCTAGAGCAGGGGTGTCCAACCTTGACAACTTTAAGACTTGTGGACTTCAATGCTTTGCTGGCTGAGGAATTCTGGGAGTTGAAGTCCACAAGTCTTAAAGTTGCCAAGGTTGGACACCCCTGCTCTAGAGCATGGTAGCTTCATTTTAAGAAAAACTTAGAAGGAATTTTTAAAAATGAAAGCTGGCAGCCATACTGTTGGTTATTGAGATATCTCAAAGCCCATGGCACCACACAGGGAATCTCTTAGTTCTTCAAGGTAGACAAGATCAAGAAACAAGATGGTGCATAACTTAATATTATTCTTATTAGAATGGCTATAGTAATGGAATCTTGCAATAGCCTTTTCTTTCTCTTTCTTTCATATTTTTGTGAATAAGGGAATGTGAATCTTATCATAAATCTCTATCTTTGTATGGGCTTAATCCAAATTTGTTGCCTTGCTCCATCAATGTCCACCTTAAAATTTTCAAAAGAATTTTAGAATTGTAGGCACAGTTGGATAAGGAAACAGAATTTCAGAGATGTGTCATTTATAAAATAAATACTATTTATATAAAGCATTTATCTGTTATTTCTCATTTTACATGTTCCAATTTGTTTATTCAGATTGTTTAAACTCGCCATTTTAAAGAAATGATTTTTGGTTCTTTCTCTTTGATAGTTCCATTTAACTTAAAATTACAGACTAATTGCACTTTGTTCTTTCTAGTTAGCAGTTAATTGGAATCATGATTTTTAATTAGTAAATTCCTAAATATAATATAGGGGGAAAATCAATATCAGAATAATAATAAATTTTATGATGCTGCACTATCTTATTACTAGAACTTATGTTTACTCATTTTTAAATGATCAGCAAGATCATACTTGTCATAGTTTAAGATCAGATATTCCTAAATCTTAAAATATGTCAGTTCAAAAACACATTAGTATTAAGTTATCTCATTAAAAACTAATTAGAAATTCAATTATGTTATAAAATTTGCCAAATCATATTCAATCTAGTTCATCACAGAAAACACCTATAAGGAATAAAAAGGATTCCTAAGAGACATTAAGTCCTATCAATCAGCAATAATTCTATAGTCAGCGCAAGCATCACAATAAATTCCAAAGATTTTATAGTATCCAGAAATCTTTGGTTTTTACACTTAGAACAGCAAATTCCTCAAGAGTCTTGACTGAATTAACAGACAGTGTCCTTGTACCTTTACATGATGCCAAAGTGGAACAAACTGTAGATATTTTGAGCATTCACAAAAAAATTAATTACATTTAGTCTGAATATCAATATATACACATTTAAAATGACTATGTGAGCATAATTCACATTTAAAAATACCATATTAAAGTGTCAAAATGTGGAAATTAGACTTTTCTGATCAAAGTAGCCCCCAAATCATAACCAAATATATATAATTGTAAAAATACCTCATATAAATAGATGCTCATCAATTATGGCGTTAAAGGCAAAAATATTATTTGCTATCACAGAATATTTATCAACCTTCAAGTGTGATATAGATGCCAATTAACATACAAGATAGTTTAATACTGCTACTTTTCCCGTTAGCATATTAGCACTGCAGTATGTATAAAAGACTTTACTTTCTGCAGACACTTTATAAAATCTTAAATTCATTCATCTGCTTATCATAAGCCAATGAGAAGAATCTGACACAAAGGAGTTATTACATTTAGCTGAATAAATTTTCTATCATTATAAGAAGATATCCTCATCCACAGATGAACTTTTAGATAAGAAAACCTTCTTCCTTAATGTCATGAAGCATAAACTGCAATTTGATCCTCTTGCATTATCTTTCCACATCCAAAACAAGCAGTATGCTAAAAGATTTGAACAGCAAGGTATCACTGAATAATTTAGTAAGATTAGTGCCTATATTTATTTCTCATATTCTTGATAAATAGCATATGCTTTTTTTTCATTAGATTATGAATGGTCAAAACAAAGATGGTTTACAAAACTTGCTAAAAGACATCCTACTGGGCTTTCCCAAGTCAATAATTCAACTGCACAAAATTAAAATACGGCAAAGTTTAAGTTCACCTGCCACAAAAAAAAGGGGAGGGAGAGAATAGAGAATACCTTTATGGTCATTGCATTCCACGAATACAATGAAATTTGAAAGCTACTCCAGCACAGTGCCTCAAACACCACATCACAATCACACTCGAGTATTTCATCATCATCATCATCATCATCCTAGTCTAAAACCTATCTAAAACATTTAGAAAGTTAAATGGTTTAAAAATGCCACTATATACATAGGACTAAATCAAGCAAGCTTTATATAGTTCTACAAGATGCAATATCATGAAAGTGTTTTTGGAGGGTTAAAAACCCCTCCCTGTTAACTTAATGCATGAATGCTGATTTGTTGTATGTAGATTTCAGACTCAGCATTCCTTAGAACATTTTGTTTTTTCTCCCATAATGTTCCAATTTGGCCTTTTGGGGGATTCCTTAATTTCCAAAACATGAATCTTCCAGTACAGAAGTGTTGTCTGGGACTATGATGGCTCGGTGGTTAAAGTTGTCAGCTGCAAAGCTGATAGCCTGCATTCAAGACCCGAATGCAGCGTAACAAGGTGAGCTCCCATTACTTGCCCCAGCTCCTGCCAATCTAGCAGTTTGAAAGCATGCAAAATGCAAGTAAATTCAAGCAAAGATGCACCACTTCAGTGGGAAGGTAACAGCCGTCCCGAGCACTTTGGCGTATAGTCATGCTGGCCACATGACCACGGAAAAGTCTTTGGACAACGCTAGCTCACTTCAGGTAAGAAACTAAGATGAGCACTATGGCTGGTGAGAGGAAACCTTTACCTTTACCTTAGATGTTGTCTAGTCCTGAAACTCATTCTGATTCCTTTCTAATAAGATTGACTTCAGAAATGTCAAATTCCTATTTATTTTGGGGAATATCTATATGATTATTCATTAAATGTATATGCCATCCGTCACACTATAAGGCAACACTTAACATCTCAGCATTCACTAGAATATCAATATTACAAAACTGGGTGAGGCTAAATATATCTGTCCAATTCTTTCATTCATCCTTGTATCCAGTCTGTCTCTAACCTTCCCACAATCTCTCACAGGAACCATCTTTGAAGAGCAAGAGGTTGGCCTTTATGAACTAACTTACCTATTGATTACCTCTTTCCTTCTTCAAAATCAGTTTTGTCAATACATGGAATATTTTTAAAAATAAATAATGCATGTTAATGGATAGAATAAGTCTGTACAGATATAAAAGACGTTATTTCCAATCTACGTGGGAAATTTAAAAGAAAAGGACAGAGAACCAATACCCAAATGCAACACTTAAACCCTTTTAAAATTCCTGCTAAAAACAATTAAAAAGCACACTCATAAAAATTTGGGGTGGGGGAAATCAATGAATACCACTGCCAACATAGAACTATCCTCAGATCTTAAAAGAATAAAGCATGGTGTAATATCAGCACCTTTGGAGAATTGTGATTTTGTTAATGATTTTTATGACATAAAGCACATTATACGAATTAAGACGGAAAAACAAGATGAAAGGAGATAAAACAGGATCTAAAAACCAAAGAATGACATCTGGGTACTTTGTGAGCTTATCATAATGAACTACTGGCAATGCATCTTTAAAAAGGCATCTGATTGCAACCAGACTTTAAATTTAACTAGATATTTAAGCAATTCATTGTTAAACGGGGAAAAAAGAGTAGATCACAGTACCAATAACATTGAGAATTGTTTTCCAGCAACTTTTCCACCATGTGTTCCACACGAACAAACCAGCTTGGAACTGCTTTGTATATCAAAGGTGTATCCGACCTGAAAGAAATTGAATAGACAGAAAAAAGGTGCTTTATTTTTAACTATCCTCCAAAATTTGAATGACCGTATTTGGTTTCCATCTAAAAGTTAATGGATAGATTCCAAATGGAATTTTGAGTGGAATATTATTGTGCCTGTTGCACCCAAATATAAGTAAATTGCTTATATAAATGTTTTAGTATACTCTTTTAATGAAATCTATCAAAGGGCTAGATTCATTATACCAACCTTAGAAATATTATTCATGAGTTTTTATATCTTGCAGACAAATGTATTTAGCTACAGCTGACTTAATTTTATTGCAACACATAAACCAACAGACCCCAGTTCTCCACTTTTCTATATCTTACCCATAATTATCTTCAGTCACATTCGCAGTGCTGCATGTTATTATTAGATGGGCATGAATGACAAAAAGCCCTTAAGTTGCTTCTTGTCTCATGAATAATTCTGAACCTTTTTTAAATGAATAATGAAACTCGTATACTGGAGGAGAAGCAGTAAATATTGCAGCAAAAGAATGAACTTTGCAGAGAGAAAAAAAATATGAATGTTAACTTTGGAATGAGTTAGAAAGAGCCAGAGTCTTTCCTGTCCTTTTAACTTCCTCCTTATTGGAATATTTAACTTTGCATTCTATCTCATCAACAAAATTGTTCAAACTGGCTCTGCAGTCATTCTGATAATCATTTGGTGTTTGCCTAAGGATAAGAGAAAAGGCCAATGCTGGGGAGAGGAGATGGTAAGCAAGCAAGAAAGGGTCATATTGACACGATAGGCTGTCAGACCATTTCATTCTGCTTAACAGTCCAAGAATTGAGGGCAAGAAGTCCATGGCATACAGTGATAGTGGGGACCAGTGGTGGTATTCTACAGGTTTGGCCCAGTTCAGTAGTATAAAATGCTACCCATTCAGCCGAACTGGTAATAAAAAAAAAAAAGCCTCTGAAATCAGCCGAGAGGAGAAAGAAGAGAAAAGTGCAGGATTGGCTCTTCCACCTGCCCCTGCACTTTTCTCTTCTTTATCCTCTCGGCTGATTGGCACTGCAGGCCTCAGCTGGTGTGTGGAAAGCTGCGAACTCGTTAGGTGCGCGTGCAATCTCTGAACCGCTAGTGAAACCCACTGCTGGTGGTGAACCAGGTACACCAATAATACACACACCTCCAAACCAAATATTTATTCTTTTAGCATATTTATACAGACACCAACCTCAGCCAGACAAACAATAGAATAAAATAATAATCTGTCCTTAAAAAATACCAAACATATCCTTAAATATTTCACTAGCAGTATAACAGATATACCTGCAATCAAATCAGAGCTCCATATGCAACCTGGCCCCAGTGCCTGGGAGAATGACCAGATCTTCACAGCCTTCAAGGAGACCAACAGGGTTGGGCTATCTCTATCTCAGGCAGTAGGTGGTTCCACAAAATAGGTGCCATGGCGGAGAAAGCACGCTTTCTAGGTTCCACCTAGGATGATAATACAACTTCCCGGATGGGATCTACAGCATGCCCATTCTGCCTGATTTAGCGTGATGGGCAGAAACTATCAGGGGAAGATAGCCCTTCATGTAATCTATCCCCGTGTCATGTAGAGCCATTAAAGGGCACCCATGATAACCAGCACTGTGAAGTGCACCCTGAACCCCTGTAGAGGCCAGTGCAGCTGATAAGTGTCTTATTTGTCACATTTCACTGCACACTAAACCAACTGAATCTTCCAAACGCTCTTCAAGGACAGGCCATGTAGAATATGTGACAATAGCCCAAATGAAAAGTGACTAATGTTTAACTGACCATGAGCAGTATCTCCTGGTCTAGACAAAACTGGTGCACAAGCTATAATTACAAATGCTTTCCTAGCCACGGCTGTTGTGAATAGAAACCACATGACCAGGACAATGCCCAAATTGCACGCCAACTCTCCCTGAAGGACTGATACCCCATTCAGAATCAATGATGAAAAATCATTAGATTTTGAGTGGGGGGAACATGGCACCACATATTAAAACTCACAGCTAAGATAAGAAGATAAGAAGAACTTTATTGTCATTGTACAACGAAACTATGGATGCACCCCAGCAACTGTTCGCAATACAATAAAACCAGAGCACTTAAAGATGAAGATAAGAAAAATAAAGTACACGCGTGTCCATTTGCAATTAGAGTACAATATCTACGAATATACACAAAATATACATCCAACACTGACTGTGATGCTTTGCCGAGTGTAATACACAAGAGATGGATTGTACTGTAATATGTTATTATACATCTGAATGAGGTATTACGATTTCACATCTTTTCACATCTTAATAAGGTAGTGACTTTGTATTTATTTGCAGTTCGGATGGCCCAGGGAAAGAAACTATTTATTAGTCTAGTAGTGTGGGATTTTATTGACCTAAAGCGCCATCCAGACGGCAGCAGGTCAAAAAGATAATTGCCAGGGTGTGAAGGTTCTATGATGGCCTTGATTCTGCTTTGGCTAAGTCTTCCAGGGAGGGCAGAGGGCAACCAATGATCTTTTGAGCTGTGTTTATCACCCTCTGTACAGTTTTCCTGTCCTCAGCTGAGGAGCCTGCATACCACACACCCAGACAGTATGTCAGAGTGCTCTCCACAGATGCTTTATAGAAAGCCAGCAACAGCTTCTTATCCAGATTGTTTTTCCTGAGAACCCGCAGGAAGTGCTGCCACTGCTGAGCCTTCTTCACTATGGCCTTGGTGTTAGGGGACCAGGAGATATCAGCTGAAATATGGATGCCAAGGAATCTGATCGTAGGGACAGTTTCCACTCATTCTCCGTTGATAATGAGTGGGGCGTGGTCCTGACCATGTTTCCTAAAGTCCATAATCAGTTCTTTGGTTTTATGGACATTCAGTGACAGATTGAACACCATACAGACAGGTTCTCTACTTCTGCCCTATATACCGTCTCATCCTCTCCGGAGATAAGACCAATCACAGTCGTGTCGTCCGCAAACTTTATGATGGTGTTTGTTGCGTGGCTTGGTGAGCAGTCGAAGGTGTACAAGGCATATAGCAGGGGGCTTAAGACACAACCCTGGGGGAAACCAGTACTGAGTGTAATAGTGGAAGAAAGATGGGGGCCAAGTCTAACAGACTGTGGTCTGTTTGTCAAAAAGTTCTTTTTTTTTTTTTTTAAAACAAGTTTTATTAATTTTTAAAACACACAAATTATCATTATTCATTACATGTTTAAACCTTTTTCCATTGTAAATTTAACAAGTCAGATAAATTATGATTCTGTTTTAAACCATTTCCATATAATATACCAAAACCTCTTATTCAATTTCTCTTTACTTCTCTTTACTCTTATTCAATATCATTATTATTATTTCATCTGATTCTTTCTGACTTAGTTACCATTATTCTCATTCTATATTTCTACAAGTTTTTACCAATTCTCCCCCAATAAAGACATATACACACAACACACAAAACATAAAAAAATCTTTTGGAAAGTAACTTGGACCCAGGTGTCTCTCTCTTCATGGACTTCAATTATATTCATGCTCATCTTACATATCATTACTTATTTTATTTACCATTCTAAGCCTTCTATATTAACTTCTCCACATATTTCACACTTCTTAATTCTACCTTAATTAATCATCTTAGTTTAAATCATTATATTTGTATCTTTTGTCCATTTTTTATCATCCCTTTGTCTCATCGCTTATGAAAAAAAAGAAAATCAGTTTCTCCTGAAATCATTAATCAGAGTATGATGCCTTTCTATCTCCCCCTAAGTTAATCAAATTAATCTTTAAAATAATATCTAATACCCAATCAGATTTTGCTTGGTACATTCTATCTAACTAATACATCCAACACAATTAAGTGCATAATTAGACAATAAATCCAAATATTAAAAAGAAATACTATAATAAAAATTTTATAATAACATCAATACCATAATTTTATTAAACTCTTTAATTAAAACAATATTCTAAACCTCTCCTATTATTAAGTTTTAAAGCCAATCATTTTTAAACATTTTAACATTTTAATCTCTTATCAACTCTTAAACCATTGCAATACTACCATCTCATCTTATGTACCTTGCAAAATCTTTTTTTTTAAAAAAATTATACTTTATCCATTATCCATAAAAATTCCTTTTTTCCATTTAATTTCAAAACATTGTAGCTTTTCTCCACCTTTTCCCTTTCTTTCTTCTCCCAACAAACCTTTCTACCCCCCTTCTTCTAGCCTCTGCCTTACCGGCTTCCCTTCTCTGTCGTATTTCTTTTCCCCTTTGTTTACAATCCTCATATTGGTTTTGCACTTTATTTTTCCCTTTCTTAAATGTTTTTTTAGATCTTAAGTCCTTAAGTCCTTTAGTTTTCTTCTTTTCTCTTCTTTTCTTTTCTTTCTCTCTTCCTTTTTCTGGATCAAATTCTGAGATTCATTAAAGATGGCTCCTTCCTTTCTTTCTTGTTCCTCTGCTGTCTTCATCTGTTGTAATTTTTGTTGATAATTAGTAAGCGCCATTTCTAAGAAAAGGAAAGCTTCTTCCACACCATCTTTACCATTTTTTTTTGCTTGTTCATATTCTTTTCTTAGTTCCTCAACAGAAAGAGCCATTATAAATCTTTTCTTTTCTTTTCTCCTTCTTTCTTCTTACAACAACCAGAATATTCAAAAGAAAATAAAAAAGATAAAACAATCCCAAAGTTATCAATCAGTCCAAACCAAGGCAGAGTTCTCACTTTCTCCTTCTGGGGTAATATCAATCAAAGAGAAAGAAAGTCCAAATCTGTTTAAAATCTTATTACAATATATTCTAGTCTTCAAATCCTTAAGGCATCTGCTCCAACAAAATCTTAGCATACAAATATTTTCTTTTTAATCCTCTCTCTTCCCACTCATCGCTTAAACCCAATTTCCACCTAAAAAATAGGTTTCTTAATATCCAGTTATTTATTCCGTAGGGAAAAGAGGGAAAGCTATCCTTTCAGCACTTTCAAGCAGCCGCTTTTTTCCTCTTCTGGCAGGTATTATTCAGAAAGTCATACTTTTCAGGAATTTTATTAAATATGTCTTAGAGTCCTAGGAGCCAAGAAAAACTTTCTCCTCTCAATCACTTTCTCCACTTCCTCCTGCGCATTCTTACCCGGCTGCCAGCTTCTTTGTGGCGGCCATTACGGACCGCCGCTGCACCGTCCTGGGAAAAGGGGGTTCTGCCGGCCAGGGAGGGGTCTGCAACACCCCAGTCCCTTCTCCGGATCCCCCTACCTTCAGCTGCCCCTGCAGGCAGCCTAGCTCCGCACCCGTGTGGGTCGGAGCCCCAAAACGGCTAGCGCGGCAGGGATCGCGCAGCTTCGCAAATCCCTGCCGCTCGCGAAGCCGACAAACCGGAAGTCCCCTATTTGTCAAAAAGTTCTTAATCCAGGAGCACGTGGGGGTGGGGACCTGCAGATTATACAGTTTGGTTACTAGTCAGACTTGTCAGTTTGATTCTTCCATATCCAGACCCACATAATCTGTAGACACTGGAGAAAAATGCCTCAATGAGAGCCAGACCTGAGATATATTCTGATGATACTTGACCCAATGATTTCATGTTGATGTTAAATAAGGAGCCCAGGGAAAGCAACATTACATTAAAAGCTTGTGTGTTTGCTATGTGTGCACTCGTGATGCAATTTCAAAAGTAACACCATCTGTTAATTTGGTTTGTCTGTTGGTTTATGGTATTTGTGCAGTGCACATGCGTGGTCTTGTATATTTTTGATGCTGAAATCCAGGGTATATGTGAGGTGAAAAAGTAACCTTCAGAGGCACAGACTACCCATGCACACCTACACTGACTAACCCATCATTAACAGAGTAAGTAGTTTATGTTTGACGTTAAATGTCTCTGTTCATCTGTTTTCATTACGTACATTTTGCTCTTTTCTTTGTGGAGGCATAAGAATACATTTAAAAATGTCAGTCTATACCAGTTGTCATGCTGAGCTCGGTGGGCTCGCTGTGGCATTCTATGGAGGACTGTGCTACAAAGACTAGAAAGGATCTGGTTTTTTTTTCCCCTGATTCTGTTTGCTGCAGTTTTCTTTAGCAATGCAAAAAGAAAAAGAAGAGTTGTTTTGATCAGCAAGAGTCCGTGCATGACTCATCACTGCTCTTTTCCCGAGTATGCCACCGAGTATTGAGGATGCACATGCAATTTACATTTAGAACATCAATGCTGGAAGCCATGAGGGGAGGGAGTAATACATTTTTTATTTTATTTTCTCAAGACCTCTTCTCTCTTAGGCATCAGCAGGTTTTTTTTACTATTGTACCAGGAGGAAGAAACTGCAGTTTTTTGGGAGGGTGTTGGCAGTCAACAAGGACAAAATGAAAAATCCTTAAATACAATGGTGGAGGGAGACAGCATATTCTGACTATCTAGGTTACATTTAAGCATAGTTTTAGAAGAGGAAGTTTGTTTTATTTTTACCATTTATTAAAACTACACTTTAATAACTGGGATTCATGTAATGTTTTCTACCAGGAAACCTTCGTGCCTTGGAGAAGGTAACTGACTGAAAAGGTTACCTCTTATTTGAGAAATCAAAAACACAGAGCCAGCTTATTTGTCCTCTCCTCAAACTCCTTTTGGTTATTATATCTGTATTTCCCTAGTTGGTCTACTGCAAAAGGCAACTGCTAACACTATCAGATTTGGGCTGTAAAAAAATTAGATTCCATGTGTTTAGTTTGTGGGGGGTATACTGTCTCTGCCCTATTCATCAGGATCTCATTTCAATATTTTTATTCCATTAAATTCTGAAAATTTACTATTTCTGAAGTATTTTGAAAGCTGAAGCAAGATGAGAACCCCACAATATACATAATGTTTAGACTGAGAGCAGCTTTATTTTTTTTTTTAAAAAAAAAAGATCTAACTTTAAATGTATAAAAAGACCTACATAATTGTATGTTTGGATGATATTCTTTGAATTCAAGAATTTTTACATGATCTCTGCTTTACTGAATGATCCCCCCATCTCCAGCTTTTAAAAATGGCTGTAAAATTCCATTAAATGGCTGGAAAGTATTGAATTTTTTTGGTACCTCTGCTGCTGTCGTGTGATCATCCTGTTTTTTGCAGCCAAGGTTATGTTTCATATAGGAAATGGGAATTCCAAAACTGATGTTTTGTTTCAGCTGAAGCAAAAATAAACAAATCATTCTAGGTTCTCCTCTGCCGAGACTATGGTTGGCCCAAAACAAGTTGGTACCTCTGAAATACAATATTTTGTAGCCATTTTGAGATAAAAGTGGAAGAGAGCCAGTTTGATGTAGTAGTTAAGGCATCAGGCTAATTGGACAAGCCTGACCCCACTCTCAGCTCCAGGAAGCAGGCAATGGCAAACCACTTCTGAAAAACCTTGTCAAGAAAACTGTAGGGATTCATCCAGCCAGGTACCAGGAGTCAATACTGGCTCAAAGGTATTTCCCCCATCCCACATTGAGATAACACACTTTCCATTTCATGTACACCTATACTAGCATTTTACTTCTGGGTGGGCACATATAAATTTGAATACAATTTTTAATTTTTGAAAAAGAATAAAGTAGTCTGATTTTTTTCAAAAATATGTGATTAGGCAGGACGCTTATTTTAAACTCGTATTGCACTAAAACTTCTTACCTCCAGCAGAAAGGATAGCTGTGCTTAAAAGTGCTGATATGGACCAATCTTCCTCGTTCCTTTAGCGCTTTGATTATATTTTTATCGGCATCCTAACAAAACAAGTTGTTAAATTTAACATTATGCCAAAATATCTTATGGAGAAAAGTAATGTGTAAATTAGTAGTTGTTTCCACTGTAATACACAATCTATCTGAGACTTACTGAAAAGTAGTACTGTATTTAAAAAATAAAATTCTGAAAAATAGACACTTTAAAGCTGATTCAAGATCTTGAATGCAGGTAAACTGAACTATATCTCATCCAGCTATTTCCTCACAGTGCTTGGGTTCATACATGATGGTTTGTTTTCGGCTGAATAAAATTAACATCATCACTGTGAATGAATTTAAACACCCCACTAGGTCAGAGAGAAACATTATGTGCAAATTCAGTGAATGTAAAGGGTCATTTATAAAGCTATTGTTGCATAGCAGAGAGATCTGGTAGTTTGTCTCGTGAGCAAGAGACTCAAAGACCTGGTCATTTAGACTGGAACTAGGATATGGAATCTAAATATAAAAATACAGAATAGATACAGCACAGAAGATTATAGATGAATTTTTCAAGGAAAATTCCTAGCTTATTCAGGACCACTAACCTTGACGTACTGTCCAGAGAAGTCTGTCACTTCTGCTGTGAAACATCCTGATGCATCAACAGGACAAACAGGCACTGAATCCTTCTGAATAATGTTAAAATCCATACAGACCCTGTAATCATCCTATAAGAGCAAAGAAATACAAAATAACTGAAATTATTGGTTTTGGCTTTTGAGGTAGACTTTTGCAGTTCAGAATACTAACTAAATTCTCTAATACTATCATGGGTAATATTTTCTTTACAATATGAAATGCTTTTGTAGAATCAAAATATTTTTTGTGAAAGTTCTATTCTATATACGTATCTAATATTTAAATATAACAAGAACTGATTCAATGTGCACATTTATCGCTTTTGGGGTCCAGTACCAACTGGTGACTTGGATGTGTTTTTAATGAAGCCACAACTGTTTAAATATAATATACTGAAACATTTTATGATTTGCTTGGTTTTAGCTTACTGTGTAAAAATCTCATAGTTATTCAAAGAATGCATTAAACAATCCTGAGATATTTATGATGTTCAGCTTCCTATATTCTGGAATGGGTTAATAATAACAAAGGTGACCTGGGTTCTCAGAAGGAGAACCAAATGCTCAGCGATAAAGCTAGATAAAATAACTTAAGACAGCTTTCTATGTATCAAGAGAATAAGAAACATCCCTTCTAGATGTCTCACTCATTTTTCTCTTCTTGACATGCATATGTAAAGCATACAGAGTATAGAATCTGACCATTATATTTGAAAAAACATATTAGATCAACAGCCACATTCTACACTATTCTATGCAAATGTCCTTCTGCCAAAAATCCACCCTTGACATATGTATCAGGTAATACAAAATCGATTAATTGATTAACTGACTTGATTGATCAAATGTCTTCGAGTTGATTCCTAGGAACCACAGATTTTCTGATGATCTGGTCCTTCAGATATTCCAATTGTGCACCAATTACCACTGCGACTGAGCCTATTCACTGTGCTGTTGGTTGAACTCTTCTCTTTCCTTCCCTCCTTCCAGGATTAGATCCAGCCTATTATTTTTCACATCCCATTGCTACATGGTTTCTTGTAATCAACAGGGAATAGATCCAGAATCACTCATAATGAAAATCCCAACCAAGCTTTCTTAAAAGAGGCAGGGTTTCAATGACATATAAGCATATATCTATCTAGCTATGATAAATATGGATATGTTTTGTGCAGTATCAGCACAAGATAGAAAAGAGTAGGACAGAACACGTTAGAAATTAGTACTTCAGAAAGAAATTCTGAATCTCAATAAGGAAGTACCAGAAGAAGAGCTACAATAAAGTCATCAGCAGTTCTAAACTTACAGCACCAAAGTAAGGAGCTTGATGTACAACTCCTGTACCTTCTTCTTCCTTCACATAATTGTCAGTCACTACACAAAAAGCACCATTTTCTCTGCACTGGAAGAAAAATACAAGAGTTTTCAAAATGTAGAAAATAACAATATGGAAAAGGTGTGAAAAAAATTACAGAATATTAAGATCCTAATTTCTCCATCTCTCCCTTCCTTGCCAGCAATGTCATTCTAGCTTTTTTTCAAATATGGACTCTTCTAGATATTTAGCTGTTCCCTTAGAAATAGCAAATGATTAACCATTAAAGTATTTTACCTTTATAAAATAATTGAAAAGAGGCTTGTATTTCTTCCCTTTTAATGTAACACCAGGAAACCTGAAATACAGTAAGTCATATTAGTTGTCATTTACAACTTTTATGTCTTTCTATCATTTATAAATACTTTTCTGCAAAAAGAGAACACCAAAACCATCAGACAATAAAATTATAATAAAATAGACATTTATATATCCACATATATACATGTATATATCTTGATACATTTCAATTCAATAACATTAATGTCTAATCACTGAAGCAACAACACATGGAATAGTTCTTGGCTCATAAAATTCTAGAAACTTTCTGAAAGCTCATGAAAAAATTAAACTATATAGTTTCTTAATAAAAACAGATACATGCTTTAAAGTAAAATAACTGCTGCTTAGCTCAGATTTAGATATTTGTGAAATCCAAACAATTAAATATGAACTCAGCACTTGTAGCAGACAATTTAATAGTGTTTTTTAACATTTACTTATTTAGGGGGGGGGGGGGGGGGGGGGGGGGGGGGGGGGGGGGGGGGGGGGGGGGGGGGGGGGGGGGGGGGGGGGGGGGGGGGGGGGGGGGGGGGGGGGGGGGGGGGGGGGGGGGGGGGGGGGGGGGGGGGGGGGGGGGGGGGGGGGGGGGGGGGGGGGGGGGGGGGGGGGGGGGGGGGGGGGGGGGGGGGGGGGGGGGGGGGGGGGGGGGGGGGGGGGGGGGGGGGGGGGGGGGGGGGGGGGGGGGGGGGGGGGGGGGGGGGGGGGGGGGGGGGGGGGGGGGGGGGGGGGGGGGGGGGGGGGGGGGGGGGGGGGGGGGGGGGGGGGGGGGGGGGGGGGGGGGGGGGGGGGGGGGGGGGGGGGGGGGGGTTATTAAATTGGTATGTTCTCGGTATAACTACCCATAACTCTGAACATTTAACAAGTGCTAAAAACATTAAAACAAGAAAACACCACAAAACATAAAAAGAACAAAGATGGCAGAGAGAGGAAACCCAGAGGTCTGTTTGATGCAGAGTTTTTTAAATTCCTTTTTCCTGTTTTAAAAATTAGACTACATCCCAATTTTGTCTTATAAATATCAGAGAAAACTGTTATCAAGAAAAGAAAATGAATGCATGTACCAGATCCATGCTGGAAGAAACTATCCCATAAAGTTCACAGTTAACAGCTTTAGTGAAAGTTACAGTTGTTGCAAAATATTGTTTGTTTTGATATATAGTTTTAACGTAACTGGGAAGGAAAAACAAATAGTGCTGCTGTTATTCTTTACAAGCAGGGGGAGCTTCACTTTGGTTTAATAGATAGTACCTAAAACTCCTTCTTTAAATGTAATGTTGCCCCAAAGAGAACAAGGTAGATCCACGAAAGAATTACTGAAGATAGAATCAAAACTGTAGATCCTTCAGCCCTATTCAGCAGCATCTAATGGGGAAGGAGTAAGAAGATAGTTCAAAGTGACAGAAATTGTCACATGCTGAAATCTGATCCATTTGTAAGGGCAAAGCATCAGGATTTGATGAAAGCAACAAGTTTAATTGCTGCTGCAGATACTACAGTTCCTATTTTGTTTCCAAAAGAAATGTCAACACTTTAACATGATTGATAGGAGATACATAAAATGAAGTCAGCACTTGGCTACAGATAAAATTTCCAGCCCTGAGGAAAATTCTGAGTATCAAACCCTTTGAGAGTACAAACATTATATGTACTTTCATGTCAATCTACAGAGCAAATAAATCATTACTTTTTGCTTTTCTTGCCTTTTCCATAGCAATTATTTATAAATTACATGACACAATATTCTATTGACTTGCCTGTCAAGTACTTCATATTCACTTTCAGATTTGTAGAGAGATACCAATCTAGCTTCCATCAATATGAATGTTTTCCCAGTATTTTGGTCTGGGAAAAAAAATAACGTTAAGATTCAGTTTCTGCACTATAATAGCAATATAAATATGCAATATTAATAAATGTTAATAATGGAATAATGTTAAATCCCAAACTGGCAGTAAAAAAATGTAAATGTAAATACTGACATCAGGACTATATTTATATCTAAGTTTAAGCAAGAATTTATCTTTATTCTATTTCAGGTATGAACAAAAACTTATAGATTATCAATGCTCATTCAGACAAATCCTAGTTTGTTTTTCCTTTATTTTTAGCTATCCTTGTCTTCACTTCTATGAACTGAGAAGTTGGCTGAGAGAACTAAAAAAGCAGAAATGAGCCAAGATATTTCTGTATGTCATGATTAAAATGAGTAACACACTGTTCAAATTCAGATTTGTTGCTAAAAAGTAGCAACATCCTTGGTACATAGTTGACTAAATACAATCAGTATTTGGAAAAAGAAACATTACTGTGATATAGTATGATATTAAAAGCTGTGAGTGACTTATTAGGTATTCCTTAATCAAAAACCACTATTTAGGGCAGATATACAACCAGGCACGACATCTGACTTAATGAACCTTAACAGTGGCTTTCTCTACATGCCTGCACTACACAAATGAGGCTTTTGTTGGTGGCTTCTTTAACTCTTTAACCAGGATTGAGACCTTGGTTGTTTCTTCCCTTCAGAAAACCTCTGTATAGAAGTCAAGGTATAGTAACACTTTGAATTCAATACAGTGCATTGAAATCACTAGCCATGTATTTATCAGGGAAAGCTGTTCCCTTTAAACCACTGTTTTTCAAACATGGCAATTTTAAGGTGTGGACTTGGACTCCCAGAATTACCTAACCAGCATGCTGAGTCCACACATCTTAAAATTGCTAAATTTGAAATACATTGCTTTAAACAAATTGAAAGTACATTAACACTAAGGAGTGCTTGATGTAGGATGTGCTTAAGTACAATGAAAATTTAGCGGTTGAGAAGACCAGTTTACTAGTGGATATAAGCAGTAAACAGAAGTTACACAAGGTAATTTCAGATGTAAACTCAAGAAAGCAAAAATAACAGCTGATCTGAGAACTGAATATTTTTTTAATTATTTGCCGAGATTGTTTTATTGTATTCTTAGTTTCCTTTGAATCAAGCTCAATGCATGCGATAATCGGCAAAAGAAGTTATTTGCTATGTTTCCTCCGAAATATTTTTAGAAATCTCTTTCTGGCCCTCTGCTGGTCATCCATCCAAGTATTCACCAGATTAGACTCTGCTTAGCTTTCAAGATCAGCCAAGGTTGATTAGGTGTTTTCACCTGTAGAAATTGGTGGTATTTCCTCTAAGGATAGAAGAACAGGAGAGTGGCCTTAAGCTTAACCAACATGAGAAAGCTTAAAAGTAAATGCTTTAAATTTCTGTAATACAAACATTGCTCCTCAAATATCTAACACCTTTTCTCATTTTGGCAATTCAAAAGTGTCCTTACTACTCATATATCTAGACTCAATTATATGCATTCTAAGTCCGATTATGGGAGGTAATTCTATTTTACTTATTCCTGATCCATAATTTCCAAGTACTTAAAATGAAATTACCCCTAAAAATGAATTACAGTATTTAGCAAGGGAAAATGTTGAGTATCAGCTGCTCACTGTTTTGCCCACAGCATTTAGTGGACAAAAACTGTCCTTGAGAAGAAGTCAAAGTTGTTTGCTTCCTACAAATAGTCATCTTTGTGTTATTACGATGTCACCTGAATCATCATGTAAAGGTTAATCAGAAGGTATGGAAGGAAACCACTTTATATAACTATTACTAGTTTTCTACTTTTCATAAGGTTTATTATGGCATCAGCTGGAAGTTCCTGGGAAAAAGGGTGTTAAATGAAGATGACAAAACAAATATATAAAGTCAATCAGTCTTGAAGTAAGCAATTTATTTACGTGCCTATAAACATCCTGTCCTCCTGCCAAATAGTAACCATTTATTCATAGAGTACAGCCATCGATGGAAGAAGGGATTAAAAAACATTTTAAAATCAAGGAATTTAAATAGCAATACTGACATTATTAGAAGTATTCCAGGGCTGTTCCAATTATTCCAAGTGTTAGAAACTCATACAAAACAACCATATTTAAGCTTGAAACAAAACACCTGAATCAAATTAGAAACAGGGCCATTTCTAGTTTAAAACACTTCCAGAATAGTCAGCAAAGCATCTGAATGCTGGTAAGGTTGGAACAGTCCATTGCAAACTTGAAACAACTATCTATATCTTGTGGCTTTTAAGTGCAAGATATGTCAAAATTCCACATGACTGGACTATTAAATTACTGTATCTTGAATCTTATACTCTCTTACTTGATAAACAATATCCATTTAACTAAATAGGATTTTTTTTTCATATAAGGCTATCACTTGCATATACTAGAAGAAATCAATAATTATATGCCATCTCATGTTTTACACTTGCCTTTCACTTTCACATACTGCAAATCTGGATTAACACACAGGGCTAAATTGCTAGGCAGAGTCCAAGGAGTTGTTGTCCAAGCAACAAGAGATATACTTTCATCATCTTCCAATGGAAAGGTGATAATAACTGAGGGGTCTTGAACATCCTTCAATATAAAAATTTGGGAAAGGTGAAGTCGAACAAAAAAATTATTTACACTTACAGAAATAACCAAGAAATAGTATTGTTACAAACAATAATATTTGCATTATTTATGACTATTCATGAATCACATCAAAGGCAAACAAAGTTTTCCAAAGTGCATTTAACTGATGGCCCTGTGATCAAATAAAAACCTTCTATGTTAATTATCTAAATATTGACAGAATTTTCAAATTGGAAGCAAAAATAATAATTTACTGTAAATTACAAGCACAGAAGTTTGCATTGATTTAAATCTGATCTACAACATAAACCCAAGAAATCTTAATGCAGTTTTAAAATCCTATGTACATTATCTAAACAGATTTTACAAACAATTTGTGTGTTTAATCCTTAATCAAAAATTGATCCACTTCAAATGATTATGTAAATAATTCCTACTATTGCAGAGTCCCTAGCAATTAAAATTGTGGTTTGGAAAACATTTTCTGAAATCTTAAAATGTTAAGAAAATATAGGCACCTCATAATGAATATAGATGCCATATACCAAGATTTAATAAAACCCCGAACTCTTGCTATGTTTTCTAATACATTTCTTTCACACATTTTATTTTTAAATTCCCAACTTGAGCTCAAAATCCACCAGATTTTTTTATCCCATAAATCCAATAGATCAACAAAAGAATTAAGAGATACTCCTTTCCTATTTCTAGCCACAAGATTAGCGAGAATAACATGTCTTCCAGCAATTTGCAATCTTACGCGGTAGGTCTTTCTTACAGATTTTTGTTATGTTGTATATGTTAGTTGTTTATATATTTGTATTTCCTTTTCTTATAATCTCAAGTGTTTCAAAGTAGGTGTCATATAAAATGTATGTATAAATAAGAGAATAAGTTCATTACAAAAGCAACAATGTTTTCCTTTTGCAAACTGCATGTGTTTTCTGTTCTCCTTGAACTAATGCAACACTAAGAAATCAAGTGCATGTTTCTCCTAAAAGATAATTTAAAATCTATTTAATCACAATAATTCAAAATTCTTCAAACTAAAATCTGCCAACGTAAAATTGGTGGAGGAAAAAAACATTTGGCCAAAAATCCAAATTTGTCCAGCATCTCTATCATTTATATCATATCTTAACTGTGGCCAAAATATAAGCACCAGAATTTTACAAAGGCAAAAATGTTTCATTGCATGCAAAATGTAAATCTATCACTTTTCTGTAACTCCTTTAAGCAGCTGTGACTTTTCTCAGACTTGCAAGCTGCAGTTATCAGGCAGGCTGCTCAGAGTCCCCTCGAACTGTGACATAGGCAACAAATTTAATAATATCTTTTTTAAAAAATCTAAGGTAAATGCATTTGGTTGCAGCAAGCCATGGCTTGTTTAAAACATCTGCCAAACAAGGGATAAGTATCATATTCACACATGACATTAAGGGGAGGGCAAGCAAGTTACATTTCAACTTCTGCAGTTGCAATGGTTCCTGAAAAGTAGGCATGTCAGCAGCTATTGCCAAAATTCCTTCTTCTACACCAAGGGTGTCAAACTCACGTTGTCACAGTAGCATTTTTTCCCTTTCGCTAAACCAGGCATGGGCATGGCCAGAGTGTGATGTATCCGGCCCGTGGGCTGTGAGTTTGACAACCCTGTTCTACACTTTTAAAAAAATGAAGAAGTCCTTTTCTCCTTTGAATTTTGTCATCTGGCTGATTCTTCCTGATTCTGGATATACATTTTTTTTAATCTCACCTTGATTTTATAACTAACTCAAGACAATGAATATACCTAATACTCCTCCTTCCTCCTATTTTCTCCACAACAACCCTGTGAGGTGAGTTGGGATGAGAGAGAGTGACTTGCCCCAAAGTCACTCAGCCGACTTTTATGCCTATGCAGAACTAGAACTTACATCTCCTGGTTTCTAGACTGGTACCTTAACCACGATACCAAACTAGCTCTCCATATGTTAACTTTGAGTAACTTTTATTTGAAACTGAAGCTATTCATGGAGAATTGAGGATTTCCTTAAGAGGTTTCTGTGAACTCAAAGCAAAATCAACAACCCAAACGCCAATATGCTTTTCTGGTTGTTATATGATTTCCAATTTTATGCGCTTCTCAACAATGCTGTAAGCTGTCAGCCACCTTGATTGATTTAAGAAACACTCAGATAGTTGGGCATTTGTTGGGCATACTGCACAGTAAATGCCACTTTTATTGCAATATCTATGAGCTACAGTATTTTTCTCTTTGCATGTCTCCTTCCAAAATAAGCCAGTTTTAAAGAACACAGAATATGTCAAAATAAGACAATAGTCATTTGTGCACATTGTATTCCAACAAAAGCCATTTTGAGAAGAAGAGGAAAAACCGAGAAGGCATTGAATAACTCATTTTGGGAAGGTCAAAGACATCACAAGCTTGTTGAATAACTCATTTTTCTATTTCATGGAAGAAAAACCTGGCAGCAATCAGGTGAGCCCTTTCTTCCCTTTTTTTTTCTTCTTTTCTTTCCCTCCAGGACTTGCTGAATTAGCTGGACTATATCTGTTCTCCAGTTATTACAAGAAAAGCCTTCCAGAGGTTGGTGGTGAGTATGTTAAGAGTTGTTGAGTATCTTTTTTAAGCAAATAAAATATTTCTTTTTTCCTCCCAAAGTTAATTGAAAAAAATGTTTAAGATATTCAGTTCAGGCACTATGAAGCATATAGGAACAGTTCACAGGAAATCTTATATTAAACAAACTTTGGTTGGTATACAGTCCTCACTGACCACTTGTTCAGTGACTATTTGAAGTTATGACAGAACTGAATGAGTAATGCTTACTCAGTCCATGAAGTTCCAGATGTACGTATTATGAATATTTGCAGACAACTTCCATGCGAAGAAAGGCAGATATTTATAGCTACCACGAGAGGATTCACAAAATGGCTGCCATGACAGGTAGCTTCTCACAACCACAGTTGTAAAGCTTGTTTCTCCTAGCACCTGTTTTAGCTTGTTATACTCTTTCTGTTCACCTTGTATTTATCTTTCTTCATAAATGAATAGGCATACTTCTAAACAAATCACGGGACTGTAGCACTTTAATAATGTTCTCTAATAAGGCCTGTGGGACTGGTAAGGAACCCAAAGGCATTGTTTTAAATAAAGGTGTAGCTAAACACTAGCATTTTAGTTCCAATATGCCATACCTGTATTCCCATTCAATTTTTTTTTTTTAAAGTAAGGCACAATGGCAGTTGCCACAGGCATAATGGTTCTCACACACAAGACTGCTAGCAATACCTTTAACTTAATTAAAGGTTCACAAAATCATAATAAAACCCCAACAGATATAACATAATGAACAAAACAAATAAAAGTAAAACATTAATAAACTAGAATTCCGAATATGGGAAAATATAAAGGCTTTGCATCAAATGAATAGCTGGAATAGTTTGAAACAGTCTTTAAGTCAGCACACAATTGGCAGTCACTGGTTTAAAATCTAAAGCCACACCTTACCTAAGATTAAACTGATGAAATGTTCTCCTCCTTCACTACTGCTTACCCATCAGAAGGAGCTCTAAGCTAGACATCAAATGTCTAAAGAAGGTGGTATGTTGAAGTACTTTCAAACAATGGCGGTCAGTTGTCACTTGTAATGCTTTCACAAGTCTGTTAAATTGAAATGAATATACTCTCCATCCTTACAAGGCTATTGAATATTTTCAAACTTATATGTGAGTTTGCCACTACACAGTTCTATCCAAGATATAAAGCACTGTACCTTATAATTCTGGTGAGACTCAAAGTTGGAAAGAGGTGTATTACATGCAGTTGAGAAGGGCATAACTTTAACTCCTCGGTATACCAATCCTTTGTCATATAGCTGTTTGAAAACCCACCTACAAAAACAACATAATTGAAGCATTCAAAACTAGAATGAGACTTGTCAGCT
The DNA here is from genome assembly GCF_049901735.1 of Notechis scutatus. Classification (NCBI taxonomy): domain Eukaryota; kingdom Metazoa; phylum Chordata; class Lepidosauria; order Squamata; family Elapidae; genus Notechis; species Notechis scutatus. The sequence continues at coordinate 60,688,208 of NC_142010.1, forward strand.
TAAAAGTAATAGAGAACATACAAAAGGCACACTCATAATCTCTTCCAAGAAACTTTCTCAACAGATTTAATGTGAAGATTTTCTTTAAAACTGTATCTTTCAGTTCAGCATCTTCACTCTGTGTGTGTGTGTGTGTGTGTGTGTGTGTGTGTGTGTGTGTGTGTGTGTGTATTATCTTCAGTATCATATCTTCACAGAAAGAAAAATCATAATATTAGGTATATAAGAGCCAGGCTGGTATAGTAGAGAAAGGCATTGGACCAGGAATGAGGAAACAGGTTCATGTACATCCAGGTCAGCCATGGAAACTATCCAGAGCACGGGTATGAAACTCGCGGTGTCATGTTGCCATCACATGACTTATCGTGACATTTTTTCCCTTTGTGGAGCTGGGGTGGAAGGGCCTGCACGTGACACATCCCTGCTTGACATTATGGCTGTGGTTTGCTCTCCCAGTTTGTTTCAATTTAGTTTCTGAACGTTTCGTTACCAAATTAGGTAACATCTTCAGGAGGATGTTCTTGTCCTATTCTCCTTTAGTTTATAAATGTCTTGTGTGCCAGTTTGGTCAGTTGGTCTTTAGCTCAGGCCATCTTCTCAGCACAAATGATTTCACAAGATTCTTATGGGGAAAAGCTGAGGGGAAACGGTGTGTTATGTATGCTACCCAGAATTTGGGAAGAAAAAATAGTATTGTATATAAATCTAACACAGGTTTAATATATTAATTTTGAAATATCTTAAATGAAAGTACGAATGCTATGAACAAGATATCACAGCAACATTTCTCATCTTACACTGACATGATTGTTGCTATGGTCAGGAAAGACTTTGTTTTTATGTCGGTTCTGTTAAAAAAAAGTGCCATTGTTGCTTTCAAATGTAAAAGCTTTTCTTCATTCTCAAGCTAATTCTGTAGCCTTTCATAGAAGTGTTGTCAAGTCCATGCCTATTTCAATTTTCTTCAAACCTCAACGTGAATCTCTTTGCAGAATTGCTACTTTGCTATCCATATCTCAACTTTCATTTCACCCTTATAATTTGTTTTCTGCTACCTTTTCTTCTTCTGGCTTGTTCTTCTTAAATAGAAAAGCATATTCCCACCTGCCCTCTGCAGCCATCCTAGAATGAATTAATGGTAAAGATAACCTGGCCAAATTTAAGGCAGCAGAGCACATTGTTAATAGGCCTCCAGTTACTATGTGAGGTAAGCTTGAAATGTGGCTTTTATTGCTGGCACACATAAAAATGATGAAAGAATCTGCATAAACCACTTTTAATAAGCATTAAACATTTCTCTGCATTTATTATTCAGATTTTATTTAACAGACGGAGCTGATAATGATGATGACTGCAACCATAGAAAACTAATTCAACTGTTTCTTCTCCTGGTGTAATGCTCCCAAAAATAGAGATCCTCCAAACTCAAATTGTGTTTCATTGGAATTTTTTTTCCCCTTAGGACCATAGCTGGAGAAATTAAATCCCCTTTCCATGACTGTTGTAATCCAGATAATGATAAGCCTCCTACTGTTTAATGCTATTTGCATTTAAAATGCTGCCCCCTAAAAGCACACCTGTTTTATATTTTGTTAATCACACTCTGCGGCAGTAAATTACCATTCCAAAGCAATTTAATCAACATAGTCCAATATGCATTTATGAAATATGAAGGTGATTTTATATCCCTTTTCCAAAGAATAGCTACTCAAGTTAAAATAAAGGCATAATATAATAGGACACTCACAGACTGAGCTCTTAGGAACGCATGAATTTAAATCGACTAGTCCCTCCTGTGGAATTTTTCTCCAAATACAAGGATATGAAATTCCACACCATTTTTTTCAATTATTTTAACATTTGAACTCACTTGTAATATAGTACATACTTATAACAATACCAGAATAAAGTCAGATTTGCAAAAACAGAGTTTTGCATAACTCCGACAAAGAGAGAGATATGTGAGCCAGTTTAATGTAGTTAAAGCACCAGGCTAGAAATTAGGAAACTAGGACCTCTAGTTCCATCTTAGGCTCAAGACAGGTTGATGAATTTGGGCCAGACACTGTCCTAGAAATGAAGCAAGGGCGAACCAATTCCAATATCTTGCTAAAAAGGGACTTGCCCAGGAAGGGAGCAGAAATCAACACAGACTCAAAAGTGGACACACACAGAGATATAGATATCTGTGCTTATCCCTGCAGTTTTCCTGGCATCATTTTTGGAGGTTTGCCATTACCTTCTTATTTGTTTTATTTTACAATTAGTTTGTTTATATATTAAACTTCTTAACTGGCCATCTCCCTCACAGAGAAGCTTTGGGAAGTATACAATTTAATCAATACAATAAAACATTGAAAATCGAATAATTTAAGATTAAAAAATTTTAAAAGGTAAAACAACATTATAAAATTGCAAGGAATGGAGATATCCAAGATGAGGAGATTGAGTTGTTAATACAGGCAGGGGGAGGTCCTCATGAGGCCAAACAGTCCCATGGATGTGTGGGCCCCTGTATCCCCCAAGCAAGGCTACACAGCTAGGTTTTGACCCCTTTATGGAAGGCCAAGAGATTTGTGGCTTTCCTCATATCTGAGGACAAGATGTTCTACAAAGCAGGGGCAGCAGCAAAAAAAGGCCATCTTCTTGACCCTGCCAGTCTGAATTCTCTGACTGACAGAGTCTGTAGCATGCCTTCCCTGCCTGAACAAGTGGGATGGACTGATGTAATGGGGCAAAGCCAGTTTGGTAGGTAACCTGGCCCAATGCCATATAGGGCTTTATAGGTAATGATCAACAACACTTTGAACTGGATTCTTCTGCTAATATTACTCCCCCTTAAAGGAAAAGTCATCAAGCAACCAGCCTCAGAACACAGCTGAGGGAGAAATTTGGCTTTAAAAGGCACATAAATACAACATAAACCCTTCAAGAAGTTAAATAATACCTACCAGACAGTTTCCATGAATTCTGGATACAGGGTTTTATAATCATTGTCAAAATCAATCCACCGCCCAAGTCTTGTAACACTGGCCTGAAAAGACATTAAATCACAGCTCAACACAGCATAGACATAGGATGCATGCTTAATTATTATTTTGTTTCTGTTAAACAAAAAGGGGGAGACCAATTTTATTTGGGAATAAAACAAAAATATTTTCAAGAACAACTTTGTTTTGAAATGTTAAAAAATAAATTCACAAAGTATGCAGTGTTTGTAGAATTATACTATATTGTAGCACAGTGGTTCCCAACCTTTTTTTCGCCCCGCACCCCTAAAGAAATTTCACTCGAACCTTGCACCCCCTGAAATTTAGACTTTAGGAACTACTTAACGCGTTAAATATATGGTAGGATTGAATCTTTTCAGCTATGTATGTGACGGCCACTAAATAACAATACTTAACTCTAAAATGAAAACAAAGTTAATCCATTGCAAAAGAAAATAAAAATGCCAACATATAGCCAATATCCTTTTACCTGGACTTTTCTCGCACCCCCTTGAATATCATCTTGCACCCCCAGGGGGTGTGAGCACCCCAGGTTGGGAACCCCTGCTGTAGCATAATTCTTCACAGAAGAACACAATGTTGCCCAATGCTCTTATTCCACTGAAACTATTACAAATAGCATTCTGATGCTATAATAATTAATACCCAACAATCAGACCTCAATGACACTGAACATGGATTTTTAACAACTGGGTAATTCTATGCAACCAGGTTTTTGGTTTCTTTTTTTTTTTTTTAAACAGTTTATTAGTTTTTACAATTAAAAACAACCAACGATACATACACAAATAAACGAGAGAAAAAAGAAGGAAGAAAAGAAAGAAAAGATTGAAAAGAAAGAAAAAAGAAAAAAAAAGAAGGAAGAAAAGTTAAAAGCATTCTTATTCGTATGGTTTCTGTCTTCATGTGTGTGTGCGCACACACACACCACGCACGCACGCATGCACAGGCGTGCATGCCTACACAATGTTTAAAATTTAGCAGCTTACAGTTAGCCACTTTTAAAACAGGGAGTACTACAAAAGTAATCAATCTCCTATTCAACATTAACAATTCATCCATCTTAAGCCATGCTTTTTGAATCAGCTAATAAACATCTAAAATAGGATAAAGAAAAGGAAAAAATCTGCAATAAACAGTATAAACAGCAATATTTTTCTTACTCTCCATTCTTGGGAATATCTCATCACAATTCCTCGACAGTTGCGATTATATTCTGCAATCCCCATTTTTGCAACATCTTCTGGTCCTTTGATGCCCAGTGCTTTGTCAATTTCATACTCCTAAGGAAATCAAATGCATTATTTCTTGCATGAAAGTCAGAATAATCAGATAAACAAACAGACATGGACACAATTAAGAGGTGGGGGAGAGGCAGAGGGAGAGAGAGATGTCCAACAGACAGTAAAACCTGGAAAATATAAACAAAACGTTTTTACTGCTTTTTGCAACAAAAAGGCTATAAATATACAGGCCAACTGGCACATAGTTTTTATCAAAGACTAAGCTATGTTCAGATTGCACAGAAGTTCTACAAAGCTGAAATAACTACAAAATCAAAATCAAAATCAAATTTGATTTTTCAATCCAAAGGTATTTAAAAGTGATATTTACACTCTAATAACAAATATATTGCAACAATGTCCTGAAATGGGTTTTTCATGTTTACAGTTTCTAGATTATTGAATTAAATTATTAAATTTTGTACTTCATTAACAAAGATATTTATATTACTTCAATCTAATTTTATAATTGCCTCTAGTCAACAATATATACAATGTCAACACAGTAGACTCTAACTCTAATAAACTCAATCTAGTATCCTAGATATAATGGTAAACCAGCCCACAATACAACATTCAACATGCAATATCTTATTCAGCAATCACTCCACTAATCTTCAGAGGCGTTCCAGAACAGTCAGGTATTTACAAGGTTTCAAAATGACAGAGGAGGCCAAATTCTTCTACAAAGGGAGCTTGCTTCTGGGTGCCCTCTCATCAGATATCCTTCTGCACGCATTAGTTGGGCAGATTCTATCCGAAATAGGCAGACTTGAAAATAAGCAAGTATCCAGGCCCCAAACTGTCTTCCCCATGATTTGTTGTTGGAAGCTGGCAGAAAGCTGCAAGGAGGTCCCATGATCCTCATTTAATGACAACAATAGGGATTACTGGGATTGCTGTTACTTAGGGCAGGCTTTTTATGACCATATTGCTTAGCCACAAAAATTCCAGTTTCAATTACTGTCAAGCGAGGACTACTTGTAGAGCTTAATAACAAACCACCCTCTTCATGTCACCTCTATATATTATTTACATAATATATAAGCCGCCTGGCAAAGCCAAGGGAAATCATCAATACCACGAAAAAGCAAAAATTAGAATATTTTGGAGATGTGACACCCAGAAAAATACGGCATACTTCACCTAATCCTCCAAGGAAAGACTGAAGGCAAACAAGGTAGAAGAACAAAATCGTGACTTCAAAATCTAAGGGACTGGTTTGGACAAAACTCAACAGAATTTTTTGTTGATAAAAATAGGATCGCCAATATGATCGTCAATGTCCAATGACGGATGTGGCACAAGAAGAAGATATATGTACAACTTTATTGTATACATATATTCTCTGAATATATACAAACTATGTGAACAAGTACCATGGTTACAATACTGACCAGTCATAAGCAGAATACAAATCATGGGTGGAATGGATTCCCACTACTTCACCTGAACATTCCCTAAATTCCTTACAGATACCCCTAAATATAAGCAGAAAGTTGGAAAAATCTCAGGCTTAGATAGTAACACTTAGGCATAGTGGGTAGGAGGGTAAAGGAATATTAGGGTCAGAAAAGCAGTGAAAATGTTACCCAGTCTGGTAATTAAATGTCTGCAAGCAAACAAGCTCAGAAAGCACCACTCCACAAAGTCGTAAAAGCCCAATCATGAAGACTTGGATGTAGTTGATCCTTCAGATGTTATTTTTGAAGCACTAATTGTAAAAATATTCCAAAGAAGTCCTTTAAAAGATTCATTTTTTCCAAACTATAAAATTATTTGAAGAACCAAACTCTGACTGAACTGGCTCCAGTTGGTTGGGTTGCCTTTGCTATTTTTATAGATTATAAAATTCAAATCAAGGCAATTAAGTCACCTTTTTTGTGATGAAAACAACTCAGAGCAGTGATCTCTATCAGTGTAGTTGCAAAGCTTGCATCAGTTGACAGTGGATAACCAAACCAATAATACATAGAAACAAACATACCACAGGCAAACCATGGCAATCCCAGCCAAATCTTCTGTCAACGTGAAACCCACTCTGATGAGCAAATCTAGTTACTATGTCTTTAATGGTTCCTGCAAGTATGTGGCCATAATGCGGAAGCCCTGTGGCAAATGGAGGACCATCATAGAAAGTAAACCTAGGAAACAAAAACAATGCATAGAATTTAAAAGCACAAGATCCATCACATTATAATCAGCTTTTTGATTATTTGAAGTTTTTGGTTTTTGAGAACACTATACAGAGAGAGAGATAGGGAGGGAGTTGTAGCACACAATTCAGATATCAAGTTTCAAAAGAAAAGACCTATGAATAGGGATAATAACTGTGGTCTGTTTATAAGAATTATGGAAATCCAAGGAATGTACTATCTTACCTGGGTCTATTTTTTGACTGCTTGAGACATTCTTGAAAGCAATTAAGTGTGTTCCAAAGCTGCAGTATTTTCTCTTCTTCCTCTGGAAAGTTTATGTTCTCTGGGACTTGCTGAATCATCCTCTTCCTAACCAAAACAAAGCAATACTCAAAAAATTAAAATATCACTATATAATTTCTTCATGTCAAGTAAATTGACAATAATTCAGAGAATAATTCAGACATGTATTTAAAAATGCTGCATCACATGTCTAGTCCTACTGTATATGGAATTAATTATTGACTATTTGCTCAATTATGTTTCTCCTTAATGTTTAGGACTGCAATTCCTAAAGTGGGCAAAATGAGCTAGCATTAATAGTTTTCTGATTAAATATTATAAGCAAAAAAGCATGACTGCTTAAGACAACAATGCTGGTTGTATGTTACAAGGACTCTGCTGGCAATCTATTTGCATATACTGTAATACAAAGCCAGCATTATTCATTGTAAATATGCACCATTCCATTCAGAATCTTTGAATTGTTATGAATGAACAAGTGCACTGTTGCATGCTGCATGTCACTCCAACTTGGCTTGTCTAGGAACGCAACCTACACGCAATAGTCTGCCCATCTAATGATTCTATGAAGGTCTAGAGCTCCATCCTCATATGTTGCTAGATGCTGAAATAATTTGCCACCATTTATTACCAACATGTTCAGATAGGTTGCTGCCATAGGTTCCCCCCCAAATGAATGCTCAAGCTGTTCACCAGTTTTTTAGCATGACACCACATGCTGAAAATTAGCTACAGTAGGTCCCTCCACTTCTACTGATCCCCTCCCCCCAACAAAAACAAGTCCAGGTATCAGCTGCACATTTCAGTGCTAAATAAAACCAGGAAATCTTAAGCATTTTTAAAAAAAATACAAACTAGAATTCCAAGCCTGTCACTTGCCAGAAATTGGAAGCAATAGCCAAAGGCTGACTTTATATTCCAACTTCTTAGAAAACAATGAGCCAAGGATTCAAGCTGAATGCCAAACGTATCACAAAGCAGCAATGGAAATTTCCTGTTTTATTTGACTATTACCATCAGCAAGAGAAAAAGACCAAACAAATGCAATCATTTGGCACACCAAAGCATACTTGCACAGGCTTTAGCACTGCACACCAAAGCACACATGATGCAGATATTCTTCCGGCAGCACTCCTTCATTATAGTTTTTAGATATACTGGTTTGGTCTCAAATATCCCTATGTATCCCTTTCTGGGGAAAAAAAAAAGCAAAAAAACTAAACACACACAGGCACAGCTCTTAAGTGATTCACTGTTCTTGCCTCAGTAAAGAACTGCACCTGTAGCAGGAAAGCAATGTAACAATGACCGGGCTATGGAAGCTGCAAAAATATCAGACTCCATGCATATGCCAGAGTATTTATTTTTGGCCCATTTCTATCAACTGAAACACTGCACTGGGATAACAGTATTCAGTAACCACGGGGCACATATTTTAAATATAATAAAGATCAATGCAATGCAATACAGAACCATAAGTTCAGAAGCAATTATCTTGTATTATTTTATACTGAGTGGAATATTTAACTTGACATTTGGTGTATGGGCATGGATGAGCCGTGGATCCGTTAACCCTTGCGCCACTTTTGCCCGATCTGATGCGTCAGAATTTAATACTCAGCCATTTTCCATCGGCACGATTATAGAAGCAGGAGTCGATTTAAGATAGCCGAAGGTTACTGCTGTGTTGGATTCTCAAGGAGGACTGACACTTGAGCTTTCCTCCAAAACTGCATGAAGGCGCGTGTTCGAATTTTTCTACTAACTCCGGAGCCAGCGCCCCGGAGCACAATCCTCAATCAGCAGTTTTCAAACCTACCTTGCGACAAGGGGCTTTCCTAGCAGACGACCCACAATAAAAGAAAGAAGCCGCCGCCCCCTTTCCCCGCCCACGCCCACTCCTCTCTTTCTGCTTCCCTCACACGCTCCTCCAATAAGACACCGACGGCCTCACCTGCTTCTAGGCGCAGCAGCTGCAGCCCGCGCGACCGGCTAAGAAATGATGCAACCCCAGAGCAAGAGAAAGCATGACAGGAAGTCGAAAAAGAAATCCACCACCTACCCACCCGCGGCTGCTCCGATCTCTCCCCACCATAGGCTGCAAATAAGGCGGCCCCGGATTGGGTAGGACACGCCCGTTCCCTCCTCCGCCAAGCAATTGTTTAATTCCTCTCTCGATCACAAGGGGAAGGACGTCAAACGGCGGCTCAAGGCCTCGGCTGCTGCCTTCCGTGTTGGTCGCCGAGGAAAACCGGTTCGCGTTGAAGAGGAGGCACGGAGGGGGGCCGCGTCTGCCGGAGGCGCGTTAAAAGAAGCGGCGAGGAACGCGGCGAATGGAAGCTGGAGAATGTAGAGATTGTCAGTCATCCAGCACCCCAAAGGTGCTTTTTCAGGGGGCAACTGGACATTGTCAGTCATCCAGCACCCCAAAGGTGCTTTTTCAGGGGGCAACTGGACATTCTTGTTCTTCCATTTACTTGACATGCAGAGGGGAGTCCAGAGGGGGAGTCCAGTTGCCTGCCAAAAAAACCATATATTTGGAACCACGGAGACATTGGGAACGTTCGGTTACATCATTTCACAATCATGATTACTAGTGTGATCCAGTGATATAACTCTTAAATTCAGAGGTGTATCCCAAATGCCTCCAAGAGAGAAAAAAAATTGTATTTGCACTTCACTGGAAGAATGCAGATAGTCCTCAACTTACAAGTTTGTTTAAGTGACCGTTTGATGTTGGAAAAAAAGTGACTTATGACCATTTTTCACACAACCTTTGCCGTATTCCCATGGTCATGTGATCAAAATTCAGATATTCAGCTACTGAGTCATATTGATGATGGTGGTGATGTCCCAGGTTCATGTCCCTTTTGTGACCTGACAAAAGTCAACGAGAAAACCAGATTCACTTAATATCCATGTTACTAACTTGACAATTGAAGTGATTCATTTAACAACAGTGGCAAGAAATGTAAAATGGAGCAAAGTTCACTTGACAAATGTCTCACTTAGCAACAGAAATTTGGGGCTCATTTGTGGTCGTAAGTCAAGGACTACCTGTATAAGTGTCCATTTTCTGTTTGGTATTCAGAGAAGTTGACATTCCAGTTTCCACAATAAAACATAAGCTGCAAAAGAAAATAACACTAAGAGGGAATCTGCCATATAGAAGTGATCAACATACAGGGAGGCTGTACTTTCCTTTGTACCAATTTTTGGACCAAAAACATTTAGCTATTCAAAAAAAAAACTTTTGTTTCAACTACCATCAAATGAAATGAAAACACATTTTTGTCTTTTCTTCAGTGTGATTACCTGAGTAAAGAAGTTCATTGCATCACATACTTATCTAGGGTTCTTAACTATAGTTTGTTTCAATTAACCCAGTTTTAGGCTAGCATATTATCTTGAATCATAAACTAGCCAAACAAGCTTCTCTTGCTCAAGACACAGACAAAAATGTGGTTCAACTACTGTACTTTATGATTCAGTGTTTCCTTTAGTGTCAGTGTTTACTTCCAACCACTAAAGCTCAATTTGTTTTTGTTTTTAAAGCACTGTACTGAGATTTGGGGGGAGGGGATCATCTCTCCTAGAATATAACACTTATTTGACTGGGAATGCAAACAATATTGTAGAGAATTTAACTGTCAGCATGAAGTACTGGAGGAAACTTGGCAAATAAAAAATAAATTGAGCCCTTTTTATTTTTATAATTCATCTGACACCCTTTAAACTAGGCTTTTGCTGAATATATTTGCTACCTTTTTCTGATTTCTTTACACTAACCTTTCTTTAATACTTGCTGGAGCAAGCATTCTATAAGTTAAATTGGCACTTGGCATTGTTCAGAAATAAACTTCCGAACGTATATCTCTCCCTGCACTACACCCCAGCCGATTGTTCTAAAGTTTATTTTATCAGGATTAGGTGACTTACTAAAAGATTTAAAAGTAAACCCAAAAAATGAAATTCAATGGTGGAAAAAGTAAGGTTAGGCAAGAAAAACATTTAGGCAAGAAAAACCAAATGCACAGGTGCAGTATATGTGGTACCTTGCTCAATAATAGTAATTGTGAGAGGGATCTTAGAGTCCTAGTGGACAGTCATTTAAATATGAGCCAGCAATGTCCTTCAGCTGCCAAAAGAGCCAACACAATTCTAGGCTGCATAAACAGAGGGATAAAATCAAGATCATGTGATGTGTTAATACCACTTTAAAATGCCTTGGTAAGGCCACACTTGGAATACTGCATTCAGTTTTGGTCGCCATGATGTAAAAAAGATGTGGAGACTCTAGCAAATGCAGAGAAGAGCATCAAAGTTTATTAGGAGACTGGAGACTAAAACATATAAAGAATGGTTACTGGAATTGGGTATGTTTAGTTTGATGAAAAGGACTAGAGGTCAAGCTATTCTCCAAGGCACCTGAGGGCAGGACAAGAAGCAATGGGTGGAAAATAATCAAGGAGAGAAGCAACTTAGAACTAAGAAGAAATTTCCTGACAACAATTAATTAATTAGTGGAACATCTTGCCTCCAGAAGTTGTGAATGCTCCCACATTGGAAGTTTTTTTTTTTAAATAACCATTTGTCTGAAGTGGTGTAGGATTTCCTGCCTAGGCAGGGGATTGAACTAGAAGACCTCCAAAGTCCCTTCCAACTCTGTTATTCTATTCTAAACTGCATTACTGGATGTGTGTCTATTATTGCCATTAGAACATTTCTTTTTCTGTATGCTTACATATACATGGAACTATCAATAGAGGGTGCATTCTGAAGAGTTGCTATGTGCTACCGTCACTCATCTTAAGAGTTAACATTTGATTATATTAGTATATTTGCCTGCCATAAACTTATATCTCAGCACTTCCTGATCTTAATTTCTCATTTCAGGACAAGGAAGTCTTGAAATCATAGAATTATTTCTATGTGCAATATTTTCAAAATATTTAGTTCTAAAAATATTTTTGTTTCGAATGCTATCATCACAATTCAATTACAATAAAAACAATTGTCTCCTTTAAGGAATGGGGAAAGGGTGATTAATGAGATGGGCATGGTTAACATTTTAATGGTAAGGTGGAGCAGCATTTGGAGCAAGTGTTCACCTATCAGCAGGTGGATATTAAATTTGGCTTTTCCTAAGCTGCTGCAGGAAGATGCACTTCTCTAAGGTGTTATGGGTGTGTATTAAAGCACTCCATGCTTCCTTTCTTCAAATTCAGATTGCTGCCCAACCAAAATGGTTTACTATGACACTCAAGACTATACCTTAACTACTATATCTCCCAAGCCAATGGTACAAATTTTGTACCATACTAAATGTAACTTTTTGATGCAAGTTTTGCTTGTTTTAATCTGTGGTAGAACTGGTTCAATAAAAAGAGAGGATACTTCCTGCCTTACAATGGTTTAAAAATAAATATATCTAAGATTTCAGAAGAGTAATCTCAAGAGAAGTTGCCAATGTACTTTAAAATGTCAAGTATGTAAGTACACAGTTAAAGCAGTGATGTAATAAAAACAAGAGGAGTCACTGACTGTGAAACAAGCAGTCACATTTTTTAATCATTGTTAACTTCCTCTTGCAAACAGCACACAGTTAAATCATGAGGGATGCCACCCTGAAACAACTTCTGTGCTTCTGGTTCCTTCAGTCCATGTATCTTGAGATACAGTATAGATAAAATAAAATAGCATAAGCAGTCCTTCTTGGCAGTGTGTGCTTTTGATTCAATCAGTTTGAAGACATCTCTCAGTAGGAGATGGGGATGGAAGGTTTTATTCTCCACTTTCTGATTGATAAAGGGACTTAACATTTTGCATAAAGTTATATAATTTAGATACATAGATATATAAGTGTAAGGGCACAGCAGGAAACATTATGTTTTTGAAAAATGCTGAAAGCTGCTTTATTACAGAAAAGGCCTTCCAAATCTTAATTTCCAGTCTCTTCCTGATAAAGAGTACAATGGTGCACTCTGGGGTTTATAAGTGTGAGTGGAGAGATTAAGACAGAATAGCTATAGCATTTAGGTTTATATGGTCCCATGACGTTATACAGTACTAGGAGGTTTACAATGTCAGCATATATTGCCTCCAACAGTCTGGGTCCTCATTTTACCAACCGCAGTAGGATGGGAGGCTGAGTCAACCTTGAGCACTGTCAGGACCGAACTCCAAGCTGTGGGCAGAGTTTGCCTGCAATACTGTATTCTAACCACTGTGCCACCAGGGCTCCTGGAAGCAATGCTATTTTTGAGCTCATTATTTTTCATTGTTTAAATCAGTGATCCCCAACCTTTTTTATGCCACGGCCTGGTACCGGCATCAGCTGGGCGCCACGGCCCGGTACCGGCATCAACTGGGCGCCACCATCTTTTTTTGACGAAAAAGTGCTTCCGGTGACCTCACCAGAAGCACTTTTTCATCAAAAAGATGGCGGCGCAGCGCTCGGTGAGCTTTTTCGGTAGAAATGGCTTTCTACCCGGAAAAGCTCACGAGCGCTAGGCCGCCATCTTTTTGATGAAAAGTGCTTCCGTGAGCTTTCTACCCGGAAAAGCTCACCGGAAGCACTTTTTCATCAAAAAAAGATGGCGGCGCCCAGCAACCAGCGGCCCGGTAAGACTTGTTCCGTGGACCGGTACCGGTCCGCGGACCGGCAGTTGGGGACCCCTGGTTTAAATAACATTAACATGAATAAACTAGCTAAGAAAACAGATAGATCATCAAACAATTCAACCCAAAGTTCTCAAAGGCACAAATGACCAGGCTCAAATTATCATACTTCAGATGCCTTATATGAACCCTAGTTTTTTTGGTCAAGGTACTAATATGGAAAAGGTAGAAAGAAAGAGGATGGCCAGCAAGGTGGATAGATGTGATTACAGGAGATAGATACACCTTTGGAAGATCTGAAAGACTAAGATAAGAACAGATCATCCTAGATAAAGTCTATCTTTGTCATTTGTTGATTTGCAAGGGTCAATCTGACAATATGACACTGTTGAGTATATTTGAAATGAAAATGCAACTTGCCTCTTCTGAGTCTTCCATTTACTCAGTTCAGACCTAAGATCAAGAATCTTCCAATGGAATTCGCTTTGGAATCTCTTTCCTTTAATTCACAGAAAAGTATTTTCTACAATGAGATAATTTGCATTTTCCTTGCTACTCAATACTTAGGGTTAGTTAGGGTCCTCATAGTTCCAGTTAATACAGTGTCCCCTTGATCATGTGATAGCAATTCAGGCAACATGACCATGATTTTGGAAGTTGCAATCACATGAAGTAATTGCTTAATTACCTGCATGGTTCTTGTTTAACAATAGCAACTGATCTTGCTGGAATTGCTACACGATGCAGTCATGTGACAACATTTTACAATTATGTTGACCTGTAATGGAGTTCTCAGTCCCAATTATAACCGAGGACTACCTACAGTAGCACTTTAGAGCATAAGTGAAACAGGGAAGTACTTTAATGTAACATCCTAAACAAATCAAAACACGGGAGAAAGGATGTTGGTGTTACTAGAAAGTTCATTAATTTAGCATTTGAAAAAATGTCATAAATTATTTTGTCATCTTCCAATAAAACTGATCAAACCTGAAGCCATTCTGCAACATAAGAATTATTAAAATATGTCTGTTCTAAATAAAAGAAAAAGAAAAGCCAGCAGAGGGCAATATTTTCAAGGAAAAATTATTAAACTTTAACTAGATATTTTTTTTATCTAGTCTTCTGAAGGCTACATTTGTTATCTATTTGCCATTTAGTAAGAGAAGAAAGGAGTAAAATAAGTTACCAAACACAGAGATATACATGGCAATTGTAGCATTCCAGGCTAATGTAGGAGGGTAGCTCCTGATGGTTTTGAAAAATGTTGGTCATTAGGTCATAAGCTCAATAAGAATCCATTTTTATTATAAGCATACAGACACTATTTTTGCAAGCTAAAATCTCTAATCAAGTGGAAAGATGGAATGAAAAAAAGAGTCATGCTAGAGCATGGCTTATTAAATGCAGTGAAAGAAAAAGAAACTTACTCTAACTAAAACAAAGAGGAAAGTGCAATAAATTTAACAAAAGATAAGAGTTGTATGATATGCTCTAATTAGGGCAAAAGGAAAACAAGCAGCTTTTATCTGTTCTTGATTATTTTTTCCTTGATGTGATTGTATAATTAAGATTAATGTTGAAATTTTTATATACTATCCAGAGTATGTGTATTTATTTATTCATCTATTTATTAAATTTATATGTTTGCCTTTAACAACTTTAGGCAGTATTTCTCAATCTTTTTTATTCCCTTTGTATACTGTAATATTGCTTAACCTCCCCAAAAAAGAGTACAATTGGTATGCAGGTTTTATATTCATTTCAACTTGGTTTTGATTTGAAGTGTTTTCAAGCATTTTTTCCTTTCTGACAAACATCTAGCACTTAAACTTTACAGTTTTTAAAATGTCTGGGCATGTGTAGAATTAATTAGTTCCATAATTTTTATGAATTTTCACATTCTATACAAATTATAGACATTATTACTGTGTTTTTTCCTAGAACCTACCAATTTTAAAATGAAGTTTATACATTTCCAGAAACACTTTCAAATAATATAGTTCAAAACCCATTATCTAAAGATCAGATGTACAAATAGTTTCATTTTATGAACACATGTGTTGCAGAATTTAAAATTTAACATAGCTCCCAAATGCGCTGACTAGATTTGATAATACAGCTAATTATCATAATTTTGCCTACTGAAGGATACTTGCCTTGATAGCAAATGTGCAGTGTATAAAATACTTCACTATATTTGCTCTATTCTGATAACCTAGCACCCACTCAGCATTACAAAAGGATCCCACACCACTACCATAATGCAGAAAGTTCTCTTCACCCACCCACATCTATGGGGAATTTCTGTATGTTAATATGCCCCCTAGAGAGAACACAATTTCTGCTTCCTGACAAAAGCCACTGAGAATATTAGCTGCTGTTATTTCAAGAAGCAGAAAGTTGTAGCAGCATCTCTAAAGAGATTAATATGAATGCTTGTTTTGGAAAAGCCAAACTTTATCACTCCTAACATGATAGGGTTTGCAAAATTGTAGGTGTTTGTGTTTTTAATGAAATGTTGGTGGTTGTAGGATATTACACTTGTGCAAATGTTATAAACCACCTTATATCTACAGAATATGTGGAATGCAAGCAACTGTAATATACAGAATAAATAGGTAGCATTGTCAGCATATCTAAAGATTTCCCAAATTCTTGCAGTAAGAACATTAGCCTTTCAATAATGATACCACTATTCAAGTGATAGTTTTAAGCATTATTACAAAAGGAGGGGGAGTTGCATATTGAAACTAAAAAGAATTCTCCTGAAATTTCCTGAATTTAGACTTGCAAAAAGTGTCATACAGAAGTCAAGGTTACTTGAAGTATGTACTTGGCTTTAAAAGATATATTAAGGGAGAGCTCCATGATAAGCAATATACAAAATAATCTGAACATGTGCTTCTTATGCACCTTCCTTTTCAGGATTTCAATTAAACCATTTTTATGAAATAGACCTGTAACACATTAAGTCCTACTGTTTCACAGCAGGAATGCTACTTGTTATTCAATGTTGACGTCAAAAAAAGAATCCTTAAAAATGTGATTTACAATAATGGTTTGTACAAGTAAAATATTTGGAACCAGGAATGCATTAAGCTTGAGGTTTAACACCCTGCTTTTAAATCATTGTACATTTTGGTCAAATTACTCAAACATGAAAATGTTTTCCAAAATTTTAATGCAAATATGCCTTAGAAAATGAGGCACGACATATGAATGCCATCTATTTGAACAGCAAATCTTACAAAGTTGATCTAAAAAATCACGGCAAGTAGTGATATCTTTGCTCATCATATAAAAAAATGTATGCTTAAAATCTGCATGCATTCAACTAGATTTCTTCAGGGAAACTTACAATACATTCCCATTACTAAAAATAACCTGCACAAGTAAAATATACAAAACATATTTCCCTAAAGTAATAAAACAGTAAAAATAATAACGCAGGAGTCAGAGCAGTTTAAAAGTTTCTCACCAGCAAATATGTTTTAAAACAGGGATGGGGAACTATGGCCCCTTTATAAGCTGTGGACTTCCAACTCCCAGAATTCTTGAGCCAGTCATGAACAATTCTGGGAGTTGAAACAGTTGGGAGTTCCCCACCTGTTTTAAAAAGAAGACATTAATTTCTTAGAACTCTAAGAAAAATAAAGATACCTTTGCCTGCCTGCCAAAAGTTAAAATCAGTGTCAGGTATACATGAGACTACTACCATTGAAAAGGTCCACTTCTTGCCTTGGCCCAAGTGTCATTCAGAATGGGCCTTCTGAAGATGATAATTGGTTTATATAATACAAGGCAGACCTGAATTACTGCTACGACTGACTTCAAGTTTAGTATTGAAACATTTATTAAATACCAGTATTCAAAGTATAAAACTTCCTCCCTTTGTAACTGAGTGCTGGTTCTCACATTTGATTTTTTTATATTTGATTTATGAGAAGTTGTGTGTGTGAACTAGCTATTGACAAACAATGTGATTGAAATGATGTTGTTTATATGATGGCTTATTCGCATAGGCAAAGTGTTGATTATCAGTCACCTGATGCAAAATTCATGTTACCTCAAGTTGCTTTCTTTGTAGTTTACTTTTCCTCCCACTTGTTATTTTTAGCACCAGATACTAAGGCAGAACCACAATCTTTGTAATTTTTAATATGTATTTGACACAGCAATTGGGGCTTTGAACCTTCCACCACAGTAAGTAATTGGGTATTTAAAGACCTTTATATACTTACTCTTCTATAAGAATATTATCAGAGCATCATAAAAGATATTGTTATAGAGGCAAAATACTTTCAATTTTTCAGCAAATGAGTCACTTATGGGGCCTTCAATCAATCTCTATATTATTATTTATTATTATTTATTTATTTTTATCAATTGCTTACAAGATAATAGGTATAAGTAAAAACATAGTTATGAATACATGGATACATATAAGAAAAATAAAAAAAATATAAAAGAAACAATAGGACAGGCATGGTAGGCACATTGGTGTGCTTATGCACGCTCCCTACAGACCTCTTAGGAAAGGGGTGAGGTCAATAGTAGACAGTCTAAGGTTAAAGTTTTGTGGTTTGGGGAAGAAACCACAGAATCAAGTAGAGTATTGCAGACATTGACCACTCTGTTGCTGAAGTCGTATTTCCAGCAATCAAGTTTGGTGCAATTAACCTTGAGTTTGTATCTATTGTTTGCTCTTGTATTGTTATGGTTGAAGCTGAAGTATTCATTGACAGGTAGGACATTGCAATGTATGATTTTATATACTATACTTAGATCAGACAGAAGGCGGCATAGTTCTAGGTTTTCTAGGTATAGAATTTCAAGTCTGATGGCATAAGGTATTCTACAATGAGTAGAGGAGTGGAGAACTCTTCTTGTGAAATATTTCTGGACTTTCTCAACTGTGTTAATATCAGATACATGATATGGGTTCCAGTCTGATGAGCTGTATTCCATTATTGGTCTAGCAAATGTTTTGTATGCTCTAGTTATTAGTGTAATATCACCAGAGAAAAAGCTACGTAAGATTAGGTTAACAATTCTTAACGCCTTTTTGGCTATGTAGTTACAGTGGGCTGTAGCACTTAGATCATTAGAAATGAGTACTCCAAGATCCTTGACAGAGTTTGGATCATCAACAAGGTCTTGACTATTCAGCTTGTATTTTATTTTCTGATTATTTTGCCAATATGTAGGACAGAGCATTTATCTGCTGAGATTTGAAGTTGCCATTTGTTTGACCATTCTGATACATAGTCAAGGTCTTTTTGAAGGGTAGCAGTATTGTCTGTGGTGTTGAATAGCTTTACATCATCAGCAAAGAGAATGCAGTTGCTCTTGATATGATCACAGAGGTCATTTATGTAGAGTATGAAACGAGTTGGTCCTAGAACACTGCCTTGGGGGACACTACTGTTGACAGGTACAGAATTTGATAGGATGCTCCCAATTTTGACTATTTGTTGTCTGTTGACAGGAATGCTTCTATCCAGTTATGCAGGTGTCCAGAGATACTGTAAGATTTTAGTTTTAGAAGTAGTTTGTCGTGTACCACTGAATCAAAGGCTTTACAGAAGTCTATGCAGATTGCGTCTATTGCTTTGCCCTGATCGAGTTGTGTAGTCCATATGTTTTTGCAGTGTAAGAGTTGCAGATTACATGATAGTTTTTTCCTGAAACCAAATTGTTTATAAGAGAGTAGGCTGTTTGTTTCTAAGTGGAAGATGGTGGATTGGTTAATAATTGATTCCATGACTTTACAGGTGACGCAGCATAAAGAGATTGGTCTGTAATTTTCAACTAGACTGGGGTCTCCCTTTTTGAAGATGGGGATGACCGTGGCTTGTGACCATAATTTTGGCAAGGAGCTGGTCCTGAAAGATTTTTCAAAGATTATGCTTAGAGGTTCGGCTATGGCAGTGGATAGCTTTTTTAAGAAGTAGGCACATATTCCATCTGGTCCAATAGATAGACATGGTTTTAGATTGCATAGTGCTTTTTCAACATCGACTTCTGTAAAATCGATATGTATTAGATCATTGTAGTTGTCTGTGGTTCGACTAGGAAATACTGGGCATGATCCATTGCTGTTTACAAATACTGAGCCAAAGAATGTGTTAAAGAGGTTGGCTTTAATAATGTCATCATTGCAGTCTTTACCATTAGGTCCTTTCAGGGGTGGGATGGACCTTGAGTCTTTTAGTTCGTTGTTTACAAAATTGTAGAAAGCGCGGGTGGAATTGGTGCGTAGAAGGTTTTCTTCTTGTTTAATGTGATAATTGGTGCATTCAGTTTTTATCTGGTGGCATAAATTTTTGTATCGGCTTTTGAAGTTGGCAACATGACCAGATTTGTTTTTCCGCCAAAGTGATTTCTTTTTGGATTGAAGTTTCCTTATTGTTATGGGTAAAAAAAAAATCTGGTTTTGGGAGTTGTTATTGGTACATATAGTTTGATGACTCTTTTGACTTCAAGTAAAAATACGTTGTAATGGTCTTCTACAGTATTACATCCAGTGAATAGAAATTGCCAATCAAGGGATGAGAGATCATTGTTTATAAGATCATAGTTGCCTTTTTTGAAGTTATAATTGGGGATTCCGTCATTGTGATGATTTTTGTGTGGACGTATGTTGAGACAAAAGTCAATCATGTTGTGGTCACTGTTGGAAAAGGGTTCTTTAATTTGTATTCTGTAAATTGATTTCAAACTATTGAAGAAGATGAGATCGAGGCAGTTGTTAAGTCTCGTGTTGTTGGTTACTAGTTGTTGTAGTCCCAGATTTGTTACTGCATTGTAGAAGGTTGCATATGTGGGTTCAGTTGTACATTCATTAAAGGTCCAGTTAATATGAGGTAGATTGGAGTCACCATGAAAGATAAAAGCATGTGGGCAGGATGCTGCCCATGTTAGTAGTGTATTTAGCTTGTTTGCATGTTCAATGTCATAATCAGGGGCTCTGTAACATAGTAAGAACTGAAATGTGATATTTAAGGACAGTTCACAGACGATAGTCTCAGGAATAGCAAGCTCCTGGGAAACTTGGCTGTTTTTTAGATGTAGGGACTTTTTATAGAAGATAGCAACACCACCTCCTCTACGGATTTCATGATCTGATCGGTAAACATGATAGTCCATTACTGTGGTAATGGAGTCAGGGAGAGATGCGTTGAGCCATGTTTCACAGACAAATATAATGTCGAATTTAGCCATATTTAGTAAGAGGAGAAATTCAAGTATTTTATTTACAAGGCTTCTTGCATTGAGTAGCTTGCATTTAAGGCCAGTTGTGGTTGGAATAGAGGTAGTTAGGGGTGTGCGTGCCTAGTTTTGAGTGGTGTTGGATTGGATGGGGTGGGGTTGGATGTGGAGTTGTGGGTTGTGTGACTTTCTTTTGATGCAATCAGCTCTGTAGTCAATGTATAGGTCCTTTTCTCCATTGTCTAGATGGTTTTTGAGTTCTACGCGGAGTTCACAGGAGCGGATTCTTTGCAGTATGGATAAGTCTGGTCTTGAGCAAAGTTTTTTTGTGGTTGGGATTGGTTTTTGCAATGGCGTTTATTGTACGAATGAATATGCATTTGCTGGACTCATTTTTGCATACAACTCTACAAAATCTTGGGGCCACAGAGCTATCATTGTTTTTGCACCTAGGGCCATTTCTGGTTATGTCAATAATATCTTCAGGAGAGATGTTTGTTGTATTTGAGTTGATTATGATATCGCAAACTATTATGGTTTATATATTATTATTATTATTATTATTATTATTATTATTATTATTATTATTATTATTATTATTATTATTATTATTATTATTATTATTATTATTATTATTATTATTATTATTATTATGATGGTCAGTCATACAGTCAGCCAGATGCTTAGACTGGATTTGGCATTTTATTCACCATCACTATTATCTGTTCACGACAGTATGAAATCACAGCTGCCAGTTCTTTAATTGGTGTTGGCCTTCACACACACTGAGTTCTTCCCAAGGACCTAGGATGTCATAATGATCAGCATAGCATATAGTACTGTATGTGCAAATCCAAGCACTGTGACCTTTTGTAATTGACAGATGGAAAATTTATCAATGTGCAGATTTTCTAAGTGTCATTCAAAGCTGTTTGGTATGGCATTCAATGCGCTAATAACCACTGGGACAACCAGTGTCGGTTTATGCCATAATGCTTCAATTTCAATTTTGAGATCTTGATACTTTGTGATCTCCAATTCTTTGTCGTCTCTTGGCATTGCCATATCAATTATCCAATTATTATTACTTATAGCATCTCCTTTCATCATCTATTTTCTTATGCAATTAAGTTTTCATTCATCTATTTTGAGAAGGAACTCCCTCTACTTCCCCCCACCCCCCAGGATTTTCTACTTTTGCAAATCTTGAGTTTTTCTCAACTTCCCTCACTTTTTATGTACAAATGATGCCATTCAGGCTACCTAGAAACAGGCATTAAAGGGCCAGTCATTCCCTTTCCACAAGAAACATACCCTTTCCACAAGAATATGTCTTTCTCACAGTCAGCTAGCATTTTGCACCTACAACATATGTTCTGAAGATTGTGTTTTCTGTTTAGGATTTTAAATGTAAGAGCAATTGTCCACTCCTGCAGACATTAGAGTTGACATTTCCTTTCATGTCTAGAAGCAGCTGTCCCTTTTTTCTTCTAAAAACACTACCCAGTTGACCAATCCACCATTTCTTCCTATGATTTTCTATGGTGGTGCATGCCATTCTATGCCAAATACCAGTAGTTCTTACTTCAAAAAACAAAAACATTCAAATACAACAATGATAATCAAACAATATCACCTAAAGGTACTATTCACTGGTCCTCACCTCTCCTCTCCAAATAATTCCCTAAAGAGCTATATATGCTTTCAAGGCTCTTCAGACACCCAGGAAGAAGGCAGTCTAGATACGAAGTCAGAGGAGGACATCACTAAGAGAGATGACTCACAGCCAGCACAGATAAAGAGGGCAGAAAGATACACTCCCTTTTGCCTGTTTCACTGTGTCCAATTGGAAAAATAAATAATAACATTCCTAGAAAAACCATTTCTGAAGGTCACTTTATTCTCTCCCAAATGGTAAACATGCTTACCAGGAGGAGAATACCAACAATGGAGGTGGGGGGGAAATGGAGGAGAAAGAATATGTACTAATCCATTGGTAGTGATAGGAATTGACTGACTAGTTTGTTGTCTAAGACATCCTGGGCTGAGAATGTCTCAACCAGTTACCTAGTTTGCTTTCATGCCTAAATCAAGACGAGAACTCACAATCTCCTACCAGTAATTTCTAACTGGTAGCCTAACTACAAGACCAAACTTACTCTTTTAATAATTAATAATAAAATAAAAGCACACCGTGCTGCAGCTTTTTGTAGTGGACATCTTTTGATAGATTTTTGAATTCCTATAAATCTCACAAAACTCACATAGACTTTTAAATAATTTCTTTTCGTCTTAATTTTCTTTCTTTTAGTCTTGGAAATAATAATTATGGCCACACTATCCCAACAGAGCCAAGTTTCCCGAGCTCAGTGCACACTGAGATTTTCACATCTTGTGAGACAATTTGCACCCATTACTGGAGATGGAGCCTTACTCATGTCTTATGCATTTGCCACATCTTCTCTGGATTGCTGCAATGAGCACCACACTTTGATCTGGAAGACCATTTAAAGCTACACCTGGTCCAGAATGTAGTGATGCAAGTTATGGGGTACACTTCAGTATGCCCACATAACACTGCTAATTTGTAAACTCTGTTGGTTGCCTGCCTTGAAACAGTTTCTAGTGTAATTATATACAAATTGCAGACCATTCCAAAAGCAATGGATTAATTTGAAAAGTTCATTTGAAAGTTACGTAATTATTTTATGAAATGTCATAGGTCATGTTTCAGTTATTATGGTTATTTGTATTTCAGAAAGGGAAGAGTTTTACTATTACTATTGATCAGACTGCATATTCAGTGTTGTTCTGAAGAAAAATAGGAAGAGCAAGCACAATATGAGGCTTTGCGTTAGTGTACAAAAAAAGGGAGGATGTGTATGTTTGTTTCAATACATTTATTTTTAAAATAAGGAATTGGAAGAAAGGAATCAGATAGAGGAAAATCCATCTGCCTGCAACTCCCAAAATCTTACCAAAACTATCAATATCGCCACAGTAAGATCCTAAAACAACCAAACCACTTACCAGAACATTCAGCAACAAATAAATACAATTATTTTTAGAATAGAATTAAGAGTTGGAAGCAGGGGTGGGATTCTACCAGTTCGCACCTATTTTCTAGAACTGGTTAACATTCTAAGCAGTTTGGAGAACCGGTTGTTAGAAGAAATTACTGGCCTAATCCTGTTAGGAAGGCAGGAAGGAAACATTCTGGTGTTGCTTACAGAAACTGCCTCTCCGTTAACCCTTATTACATTCTTGGCAGGACTAGGTTTCCTGTCTCAGGAACATCTCTGGAGTTTTTTTCCTCTCCTTTGCTGGTACTTTGCTTGTGTGGAGTGACCATTCAAAATTACAATGGCACTGAAAAAAGTGACTTATGACCATTTTTCACACTTACAACTGTTGCAGCACCCCCATAGTCATGAGAGGTCAGGTGAGGAGATGCGTGCCTCGATGTGAGTGATATTGAGTTGGCCACGCCCAGCCAATAACATGACCGTCAAGCCATGCCCACCCAATCACATGACCATCAAGCCACGCCCACCACCTAAGCCACACCCACAGAACCGGTTAAAATGTTTGAATCCCACCCCTGGTTGGAAGGGACCTTGGAGGTATTCTAGTCCAATTCACTGCTTAGACAGGAACCCTATACCATTTCAGACAGATGGTTGTCCAATTTCTTCTTAAAAATTTCCTGTGTTGGAGCACTTACAACTTCTGGAGGCAAGTTGTTCCACTGATTAATTGTTCTGTCAGGAAATTTCTCCTTAGTTCTAAGTTGTGTTGAAAGGTGTCAAAATGCCTTTCTTTCGAGGATTTGATTTTCCCGCTGGGAGAGCTCCGGCGCAAGGATAGAGACAACTGCTTGACAGCTGGATCTTTTTATTTTTCAGGAAGGCGGAGAACAGCGAGAAGTCTGCGTTCCTGGGCTAGCTAGCTTCTTATGGTAAGTCCCTGGTTTTTTATACCCTTTTCTCCCTTTGTAAGTTGATTTTGTGTGAGCGTTTGTATTTGTGCTCTTGTGTT
Source organism: Notechis scutatus (assembly GCF_049901735.1). NCBI lineage: Eukaryota > Metazoa > Chordata > Lepidosauria > Squamata > Elapidae > Notechis > Notechis scutatus. The sequence continues at coordinate 60,712,817 of NC_142010.1, forward strand.
CTTAATTACTTAGGCTTTTGTCTATAGGGATTCTTTAATACTTTTTATTTGATTCCTTTTCCTATGTAAGTTTGTTTTCTGGCTGACCTGATGTTCCCCTTGGGCTTTTCCTGTTTTTTGTGACACTACTGCCTTCATGAAATTCCCTTTCCACAGTTGCTTCTCTCATTTTCCACCCATTGCTTCTTGTCCTGCCCTCAGGTGCTTTGGAGAATAGCTTGACCCCCTCTTCTTTGTGGCAGCCCCTGAGATAGCAGAACACTGTTATCATGTCACCCCTAGTCCTTTTCATTAGACTAGACATATTCAGTTCCAGAAACCATTCTTTATGTTTTAGCCTCCAGTCTCCTATTTGTTGCTCTTCTCTGCACTCTTTCTACAGTCTCCACATCTTTTTTACATGGAGGCAACCAAAACTGGATGTAGTATTCCAAGTGCGCTCTTACCAAGGCATTATGAAGTGCTGTTAACACATCAAGATATTGATTCTATCCCTGTTACTGCAGCCTAGAATTGTGTTGGCTTTTTTGGCAGCTGCAACACATTGCAGGCTCATATTTAAGTGATTGTCCACTAGGACCCCAAGATGTCTCTCACAGTTACTACTATTGAGCGAGGTACCACCTATATTATATTTGTGCAGTTGGTTTTTCTTGCCTAAATGTAGAACCTTACTTTTTTCACCATTGAATTTTATTTTGTTAGATAGTGACAATGTTCAAGTCAAAATCCTTCTGTATCTTAAGCCTATCTTCTGAAGTGTTGGCTATTCCTGCTAGTTTCATGTTATCTGCAAATTTGATGAGTTCCCGCCTATCGCCTGGTCCAAATCATTGATGAGTACAGAGCCTAAGATGTTTTTAAAATGTTTTGGAAGACTTCGATTAGAATGTGCAAAATCTTCATTCGAAGTGGGTAATGACATGCTTAGAACTCCATGAAGCAGCGCGGGGCAGCAGAGCGAAGCAAAAGCAAACCTGCTTCTGTTGCCTTCCTAACTCTGGAATCTCCTGCGAGGTCCCTCAGTTTGTTTACTTCTCTTTTTGGTCTCTCCCTCTCTCTCTGTGTGTGTGTGTGGGTGTGCAAGAAAGGCAGCACGTGACGGGTATAAACACAGGCAAGACTTGTCGAGGCTCACGTCCGCTCAGCTGTTTCTACTCTGCAGCCTTTAGCTGCTATCGCCATTACACGGATCTGAAGGCGAGCAACGATCTTTAAAAAGGACACGTCTCTTTTGTCTAACCAGGGAAAGTAGCGAAGCCCATTTCCCTCCTTTAAATGCAATTGGACGATCTCCAAAAATACCAATCTCGAGGCCTACAACGTAAATGACTTGGCTTTGCAGAACCCCATTGCCTGGACTCCAGGTTTACACTGCTTTAGGGTTTAGGATCCTGCAATCTATGGGAAAGGCTACCTGTTGTTGGAAAGAACAATCAGGGAAACGCGAGGAGATGGATTGCATTTGAATTAACCACCTTTGCATTTCATTCTCTGAACCGAGAATGCCGCCATTTTAGCCCTATTTAAACATTAAGGGGTGGAAAAAAAGGCTGCGGGTCTCTGTCCATAGGATCGGGTGAAAACAGTCCAGCAAATATGTCTGCCATGAAGAAACACACAACCCACCATTTTAATTTCGTAGCAAGGCGCCACCGTACCCCAGCTCTTCCTGGGATCCCTTCGCACAAGAGGCGAGGAGGAGAATTGGGGTTCGGACTTTAGGCCGGACTCGCGGTCCTGTCCCCGAAAGTTACGGACTTCGCGAACCAGCTATCTCGTTTCACAGACGAGGCTCTACTGGCCGCCCCTTTGAACACCCGCTGATTCTCCGCTGCCGAGATGAATTGGTGAACTTTCGGAAGCCCCTTGGGTCTCTCCCTCTGCCGAACACGACCCCCTCCGAGCCGCTTTACTCGCCCACCTTACGGTACTTGTTTGCGCTTGTACCGTCGGTTAAGTGTGATACGGAGGGGAGCTGAAAAAAATAATAATTTCAGAAAAGAGCGCTGTCGTAAAGGTGGTTTGTGAATAGGAGCTCCCGTAAAAATCACTTGTCTTACAATGTGCTCAAACCAATATTTGACGCCAACCTAGATCTAAGGAAGAGAATTTGCATCGCCTTCGTACTAACTACTGCTTCCGTTAGTATGACTTGGGTTGTTTGGTTAGTTTAATTCGGCTCGAAGAATGGGAAAAGGCTTGATTTTAGAGCAAACGACGCGCCCCTTCCTCAGAAACCAATAATGGTTTCTCCCAATGGTATATATATAAGTGGGCGAGGCTTCGCGTTGGACAGTCACATACAGGAGGTGGTGGAGGTTTGTCCGTGGAGTAGAGGCACAATTCAGTGACGTCTTGATCTTCTCTATTCTCCGTTCTCCCTCTTCTCCCCTCCTCCGCCGCATCTTGGGCACAAACCCCATTTTAAACCAATTCTTGCAAACAGGGTTTGGGACCTAAGTCATATAAAACCTCCAGGAGAGGGGAGAGAAAGCTCTCAGGAACCGGGCAGCCTGAAGCTGATCAAGCTGCCTCTCCGTCAGGCTATGCACTGTAAAAAAGCCCCGGTCAAGAAAAAACCGGAGCGGATTGTGCAAAGGTAGAAGGAGACAGGTGGAAAGGCCCGCTGGCTGTGGGGATTTTGTCCGAGGGGCTCTAAGCTCCCGAGAAGGAAAAAAAAAAAAAAAGCCGAAGGAAAGGAAGGTAGGACAGCGCGGAAAAAGTTCGGAAGGTTTGGCCTCGGACTCCTTTGACAGCTGTCTAGTCCGGGCGATTCGGAGTATGTGAGCAGCGAGCCCTTGCTATGCTGAGAAGGGAAGAGTTGCTCAGGTGTGGCCAAGGAGCCCTCGGCACCCGCCGTTGGGAAGCCAGCCCGCTTAGGAGAGACCCAGAGGGCTCCGAAGGGGCGTACCACCGCGCTCAGCAGCTGAAGGACGGGCAGCCGCCCAAAAGGATCTTCGGCAGCGGCCGAGGACGTTCCAGCGGGCACCCCAGGAGGCGGGGCAGGAACCCCAACTTCGCCCGGCCGCACTGCCGCCAGCACTGCGCCCACCAGCAACAGAAGCAGCAAGCGACGTGGTCCCGCTGCTTTCGGCCCACGCGGTCCAGAGTGCTGCTTTCCCTCCGCCCCGTCAACATGATGGGCATGCGGGCGCCTCGCAACACCAACCAGTTCCTGATGCGCGAAAAGTACCAGCTCATGCACCTCCGCTCCGACTCGCTGGGCACGGAAAGCGGCGGCTCGGACTGCGAGATGGACCCGCTGGATATGGATTCGTACTTGGGCGTGTTGGAAAACGCGCGCGGGGCGCTGATGGACTGCCCGGGCGCCGAGGAATCGCCGTCGCCGCCCGCCTTGCCTCTCTCTCCTTTCGCCGCCGGCCTCTCCAACCAGGCGCCCGGACTGCGTTTTTTCGGAGGCTGCGGGGAAGCCGACGTCCTCCAAGAGGACAGCTTGCAGTATTTTCCCTCAGAAGACGATGTCATCGAGAGCGAGATCTTCATGGAGAGGGACTTCCACGAATTTTGTAGTACAGTCACCTGACCCACACGGGCGGGGGGTGGGTGGATGGGGGGGTGAATCATATGTGGTTTTTTTTACTTTTTTTTTTTTTTTACTTTGCCCTTAATTCCTTGTTCCGAATTGGATTTGAGGAACTGATAGCCGTTGGAGAGAGTCAATCTGTAAGACTGAATCCTGCTGGATTTTAAAAACGCCCCCTTGAATTTCCTTGCATCTTAAATGGTAGAAGTGGGAGGTACCAGTGGTGAGATAACAGCTTCTATGTAAATACATAAGGATTGTCTTATGATCCCTACCAACAAGTTAATTAAAAGGAAATGTTTCTACCCTAGCCATTTGTACAGGCTGACAGTTCTGTCTGCCTGATCTTCCATCTCCTATTCCTGTGAAGGCAAAGGAACATTGCTATGAATATTTTGTGGGCTATGGTTCAGTTGCTAAAAAGTATCATTCATTCTGATTGATCCCAGTGCTGTTAAATGTCTGCAATGAGTTGCCATCTTTAGAAAATAATGAATATGGTGACCAAATATTTGAACTCCTGAATGAAAAGGTGAGATATAATTGTAACCATTAATTTTTTTAAAATTAAAATTTTTAAAAAAGAGAAGGATACTGAGAATGAACTGAAGCCCAGATTTTGTGAATTTGATCCATTATGAATTCATAATTTAATGCTGTACTTGGAACACCTGCATTTGTTTTATATTAAAAGAGCAACATTTGATGTGAGGTTCAACAGTTTAAACTATTACGGTCTTTTGGATTATTTTTTAAGATAATCAGGAAAAATGCACCTATATGCCGTTTACCTTTTAACTCCCAAATGCCTGATCTGGGGAGTAATGGCTGGAAAAGGCTCTAAAAGGGCAGTTAAAATAGATTTGCCTGCTACCTCTTTGCATTTTTGTCAAATGAGGCCAGGTCATTTGATATGCAAATTCTTTAAAAAAATGAATGTAAAAAAATAAAAGCAAATTAGATATGAATGTTTTGTGATTTATTTTGAAATATTTTTGAAATATTTTTTGTAACAACTATAAAAATGTAGGCAAAAAATTGCTAAAGCTGCAAGATTCATTATATACATTGAAGGAATCACACATGGATATTGAGCATTTCCATAGTTTTGTTGCTATGTTAATATGGGTTAACTCCTTATAAGAAACTTCACTATTGGAATGGAGGTTGTGTGCAATATAGAGCAATACAATTGGCACAGTAGTATAGACCACTTAAGTGCCTGCTAAGATAAAAGCTACAATAGCTAACTGTGGAATGTGGCTGCATATGAGGGTTTGATGTAAAAGGATTAATATTGACTATTCAAGAACAAAGAAAATGGTGGTATTGACTCAAGTAAATGCACTGGTGTGGGTACAGACAGGAAATCCTAGCCTGCTTTTAAAAAAAGAATATAAAATCATTTATATGACACATGTTATGCTAGAAGAAGTGATCCAGTTCAGATTGGAAATAGCCTTATTGTATGTGGCCATTTGTATAACCATGGTTTATGTGGAGCCCTGTTAATATAATGAAAAGGACAAAACAAAAACCTAGCATACCAATATCCAGGGGAAAAAATACAAATGATCAAAAATAAACACATATTAGCAAACACCCTGACAAATAGCAGTGAAATCTACCTCTGATACATACTTTTGTTTTCAGTGTAAAATTTATTTTTTTAGTTTTAAATATCCATACTTAAAACACAAAGTAATTAAAATGCTGCTTCTTGCAAATGAATAAAAATATCAAGGAAAATGAAGTTAGTTTTTTATATCTACATGAGGAATGTTTTAATTGTTTTATAAACAGAGAAGGGGAGGTGATATGAATGAAAAATAATAGGACTGACAGTCTGTCAAAATATGTGTTGCAAGTTCTGGAATGGAACAATGAATGGTAAAGAAAGTAGTTCTTACAAATCTCACTAAAACTCATCCATATATCATCTTCAACCTTTTCCTCAACCTTCATCATCAACCTTTTCCTCAATTTCTCCAGAACTGCATAATTTCCTGACAGGCAGGCAAATGAGACTAACAAGCAGCAAAGCAATATTGAAGTCATTGACTCTGAAATTGAGTGTTTTTGTCATGATTCCTCAGTGCAATCTGAGCCTAATAACATCAGGTGTCAATAGAAGTGGTGAATTTAGCATCCTAGATGAAACCAAATAAAAAAAACACTAGGGCGTTCCTGGAAGCTTGGTATCCAGACAAATTAGCTATCAAAAACCAAATAGAAATAAACCATACAGGTAGCCCTCAACTTATAACTCAGGGGTGTCAAACTCACCAAATAATCACGTGACATATCGCAACATTTTCCCCCTTCGCTAAATGGGTGGGCGTGACCAACGCATGATGCATCCCAACCGCAGGCCTAGAGTTTGACATCCCTGTTACAACCGACCACTTTATAATGGGTGTCAAACTCATGGCATCATGGCATCATCACGTGATGTATCAGGACTTTTTCCCCCTTAAATGGGCTTGGGCATGGCCAGTACCTGACGCATCTGGCCTGTGGATTGGGAGCTTGATAGCCCTGCTTTACAATCATTCAAAGTTTCAAAGGACTCAGAAAAAGTTACAATCCTTCCTTAAAGTTACAACTGCCATGTTGCTCCTGTGATTATATGATCACATTTTTGGCACTTGGCAACTAGCTTGCACTTCTGACCAGTTACAGTGTCTCATGGTAACTGTTGATTTGTTTTCCCATTTTCCAGCAAAAACCATCCATTGGATAATAGCAATAACAGTAGCACTTAAACTTATATACTGGATAAGCTGGGTTTGGTGTTACACTGCAATTTGCTTAATGACAGCAGATTTTCTTATTGACATAATAAAATAGTCATAAAATCGAAGGCCCATCATATGATGACTCAATTTATGACCACATCTTACAACCAAAATTGTGGTCCTAAGTCAAGGAATACTGCATTTATACACCATTCAAAAAAGACAACAAAAAGCTAATGAGTCAAAAAAGATCAAAGTACATCAGCAGTCAACTGATAAGCAGGGATTAACATCAGACAACGAGCATGAAATGCACTAATCAAGGAGCTATCAAAAAAAATACCCCCACCAATACTGGCAAAGCAAACATCTGTATATACACAGGGACCAAACTTCACACTCAACTAGCACTGATGATGCTACCCTAGCTGGGTAATGAAACATCTTCAAGCCAAGAACCAAACTCAAAGCATCAAGAACTCCACAACATGAGGTGTGAATGACAGTTAATAGGTCATCAAGGATCATCTTCCCATGTATCCCATTATATTTGTATATAATATAATATATTATATACATATAGTATATTCCCATACAATATAGTATATTCCCATGTATCCCATTATACATTTCCTGCGAAATAAATATAATAGGTAAATAAACATGTGAAGATATATATTAAAACTCTTTTTAATTTTATAAATAAAAAACAATATCCCATTAGATACAGTCCAAATATCATCTAGTCCAGTTTTTCTGAACCTTGAAGTTGTATTGACATTAATTCCCAGAACTCCCTAGCCAGCAGATAAGTCCACATATCTTCAAACTACCAAGGTTCAAAAACACTGATCTAGCCTGTTCCAAAAACTCCTCCACACAGTTTTAAAATGTTCTAGTATTGATATTAATTCATTGATTTGGTTTGCATCCAGCCTTTTCCCTAAGAGCCCAGGGCAATGCATGTAAGCAATGGCTCCTCCTGTTTTTTTTTTTCCAGAGGAAGAATGCTATGAAGCAGCAAGGGCTTAGAGAGTGACTAACTCAAAGTCACTCTGTGAGTCTGCACGACAGAGGGAGGATGGAGGGTGGGTCTTCCCACTACATAGAGGGATAGAGCCTGTGGCACAGTGCAGTATGGCAGGCTACTTCTGCTGACTGCTGGCTGCCTGCAATTTGGCAGATCGAATGTCACCAGGCTCAAGGTTGACTCAGCCTTCCATCCTTCCAAGGTGGGTAAAATGAGAACCAAATTGTTGGGGGCAATATTCTGACTCTGTAAACTGCTTAGAGAGGGCTCTAAAGCACTATAAAGTGGTCTATAAGTCTAAGTGCTATTGCTATTGCTACATAGACCAAACCCCTTTATCCCTCAGGTTCTCTTGTATATATGCCAACCGAGGCCGTTTTGCTTTTCTTTGAGCCACTTTACAAGCTCCATTCTGGAAATGTTCCAGGATATCTCTTGCTTGACACCCAGTGTTGATTATTGCTAAAAATGCTTTATAAACAAATACCAAGCAAATATGTGCTTATTAGAAAGAGCTGAGAATAATAACATCCCTAGTAATGTGCAATATTACACATTCCATGGGATAAATGCAGCCCTGAAAATCATATGCATATACATATGTATCTATTATGTTTACATCAAGTCACCCTTCTAGGAATTCAAAGGCTTACCCTGTGATCTTCCTTTCATTGCTACCACAAAAAGTCCCATGAGGTAGGATGGGCTAAGAGACTTACGCAGTCACTTAATGACTTTCTATGACTCTAGGTAGACTAGATGCTTAGTTCTAATAAAATACAGGATTCAGAAGCTCTACAAAACTTGGAATTGTCCTTCTAATAGAAATCGTGGTACTAGGTAACAATCATGCCAATTTGCATTTCAAGAACTTAGTAACTTTTTCAGAAAGAATAAGCACATCATACAGGTAGTCCTTGACTTACAACTGGTTGCTTAGTGTGACCATTTGAAGTTACAACAGACTTCCTCGTAGTTATAGGTAGTCCTTGATTTACAACAATTCATTTAGCGACTGTTACAACAGCACTGAAAAAAGTGACCTATGATCGTTTTTCACACTTACGACTATTACAGCATCCCTATGGTCACATGAGCAAAATTCAGGTGCTTGGCAACTGACAATTGACAGGGTCATGTGATCAACTTTGTGTTACTAACTTAACAAATGTAACGATTCACTTAACAACTGTGGCAAGAAAGGTTGTGAAATGGGGCAAAACTCACTTAACAAATATCTCACTTAGCAACAGAAATGTTGTCACAAGTCGAGGACTACCTTTACTTATGACTCAGATTCAAAATACCAACGGCCCCTTCTCCCCCAACAATCGCATACTGTAATCACATTTTGGGCCCTTAGCAATGAGCCTTTGCAATATCCCGCAGTCACATGACCGTAATTTACATTCCTACCCCCCAGAAATGTGTGTTTACTTCTGTTTCAAAGCAAAAACAATGGCCATTGGGTACAATGGGTTTATTTAACAGCTGCTACATCCGCTTAATGCCCAAAGCATTGATTTAACAGTCACATCTTCTGCTTGACTGCCACGAAAAGAGTCATAAAATCAGACATGGTCATGTGACCCACTTAACGCCTAGCACAATTTATAATTGTAATTCTAATTTGGGGGGGGGGGGGGTTTTTTATTTTTTTTTAAAAGAGAAGAAAGGGAGGAGGGGGGGGGGGTGTTTTTTTGTGGGGGTGGGGGGGGGGGGAGGGGGGGGGGGGGGTTTTTTTTTTTTTTTTTTTTTTTTTTTTTTTTTTTTTTTTTTTTTTTTTTTTTTTTTTTTTTTTTTTTTTTTTTTTTTTTTTTTTTTTTTTTTTTTTGGGGGGGGGGGGGGTTGGGGGGGGGGGTTGGGGGGGGGTGTTGGGGGGGGGGTTTTTTAAAAAGAAAAAAATTTTTATAAATATTTATAAATACGCTTAACCAGCTTTTCAATAAAGGGGAGTATTTCAAATTATCTCGACACAATATTATAGCTCAATATTTCATTAAAAGTCCCTTACTTTAAAAATACTTTTTAAAAAATTTCACTAATATACCACTAATCACAATCATTATATAATTTTTTTTCATTAAATTTGAATCATTTCATTACAGTCTTTCTTAATCAAAATCTTTGTATTAATTTTTTCACATTTTTTTTTTTTTTTTGGTGGGGGGGGGGGGGCAGTGTGGGGGGGTGGGGGGGGGGGGGGGGGGGGGGGGGGGGGGGGGGGAGGAGGGAGGGTAGAAAGAAAATAAAAAAAAATTAAAAAAAAAAAATTTAAAACTGGGGGGGGGGGGGGGGGGGTTTCCCACCTAAGGCTCACCCCCCGTTCCGTCCCTCTCCCCTTTTTTATGACTGGCTCAAATTTTTTTTCAGATCAAACCTCCTTCTTGCTCATCTACAAACTCAAGATAGGTTTAACTTGATAATCACTTTTATAACTTCCTGTTGGAATAAAGCTAGTAGCACTCCAATTAACTGAAAGGCCCCTCACTCTACTTGGAAAATTCAAAAAAGAGAAATCATTTCAATGGTTTTAAACCATTAATTAATTAAATCGTTGGATAAATCTTGGGACTTCTTGTATGGAAAGGAATTTTTTTATGTTCCCTTGCTTAGGTTTGTCATTAATATTATTATTTCTCAAGAGCTGAGTGAAACCTGAGACCTAAACAAAAGCAGGCTGCCAGCAAATTGCTAAATTAATAAAGAACTTGAAATAATTTTAAATAAAAAAGTAATCTGGGTCTTTTTCTAAGCATGTTTAACTTTCTATGTCATCAATTATTTAAGTATGGTGCCTTTTTTGTGCATGTATGCCTGTGCTGTCCGGACAGTATATGGTTAATTGGGAATTGGGATAGTTAGTTAGGAATTGGGAGCTGTCCCCTTAAGGGAATGCCTCATGGTAAATGTAGTTAATGCATCCTGGGAAATGTAGTGTATGTCATGTGGTCACATCTGTAATCCTGATTGGTCACTGAATTGACCTTTGGTTGCGTTGGGGGGTTTCCGCTTGGACCCCAGCTCCGTGCTGGTGTTTCACCTTTTGCTCCTTCGTTATGGGATGAAGATCACTATAATTTCACTGTTCTGTCTTTTAATTACTGGCTGAATATAAAGACAGACAGGCAAACTCTACCAAGGCTTCCATACAAAGTTTCCTTATTGGATCACAAGGTATTCTCAAGGTGTAACTCACAGTTATGTCGACTTGATTCCATGTACCTGGACAGTCCGTGAAGTTTTCTTGACAATATTTTTTTTTCAGAAGCAGTTTGCCTTCCTAAGACTGAGAGAGAGATGACTGTCACCCAGATGGCTTTGTGCCTAAAAGTCATCAAACTCTGAGATGGGTGGCATATAAATTTAACAATTTTTTTAAAAAAGTCTGAAATCAGATCCTCCTCCTTTCTAGCCTGGTGCTTTAACCACAATACTAAATAAACCTTCATAATGCCTTTATTCAGGGGTGGTGGGCTGCTACCAGTTCTCCTCGGTTCGGGTGAACCAGTTGTTAATTTTATGGCCAGTTCAGGGAACCGGCAAATCCCACCCCAACTGGCCCCGCCCACTCCGCCCCCCCCCCCAGGAGTCCCCATGCAGCCTATTTTGGATCCCAGGTAAATGCAGGGCCCATGCAGAGGCTTGGGGAAAGCGAAAAATGGACCTCCCAAAGGCTCTGGAAGGCCAGAGAGCCTCTGGAGGCCATTTTTGCCCTCCCAGGGGCTTGAAGAAATCCTCTGGAGCCCGGGGGTGAAAACGCCCCTCCCTGCCATGGTGCAGGAGGCTGACTAGGCCACGCCCAGCATGGCCTTGCCCACCCAGCAACCAGGCAGTGAACCAGTTGTTAAATTTTTTGAGGCCCACCCCTGCCTTTACTGTATGACTAATCCTATTAAGCATGGCCATTCCCTGTTTGTCTGCAACACATTTCCTTAACTTAATCCAGCAATATATATTGGCTTACACAACCCAGAACTTTCAAACAACGGTGACCATATTAACTGGAAATTCTGTAAGCTATAAGGTTTAGTAACGCAATCCAAATACATCAAGTTGAACAAAGTTGGTTTAGACTAAGGGTAAAAATTGACTGACACACAAACAGGAATACTTCTAGTTCTCCTCAATTAAATTGAATATTTTTTAATTTTATATGAAACTGAATGGCAACGTTAGTCATTTCCTATCAGAATTAGTGGCAAATTTTTCATTATTTCCAATAAGTCTTTTACATTTAATTTTTTCTTGAGTTGACAGTTTTGATATATGTCTCATGGGACCAGCAGTTTTAAGTTAATCCAGAAGTTTACTAATAACTAGCCCAGAGACTTTAAATGTGATATAATTCTGCACGGGGCACAGGATAGGCATTTTGTACCAGCCTTTTACTTGACTCTAAAAGTCAGTTCCACATACTGTATTGTGCTTTGCTGTAAGCCTGTAGAAGAGAATGGCCCTTAGAGACAAGAGTAAGAGCCATGAGCAATGAGATAAAATGAATATTAGTCCAGGGCAGAACTGTTGTGTCAGACAAGCTCTTCCCCAATTCACACAAAGATAAAGAGTGAAGGGGAAGAGCCACCTTCAGATTTGCAAGATTCTGCACTATAATTTTACAATAAAATTTTACAATATTGGTCTGCATGACTTTGGTTTCCTTATCTGGTCTACCTTGAAGGACTGACACATCCTGTCATATATCTCCAGCCTATTATAATCAAAACTGTTAGATCGGGTACAGACGAGCCGCGAGACCAGTGAACTTCAAGCTCTTTATTTAAAGTTAAGACCTGTACAAGATCTTGGAGCCGCGGCAGCCCTTCATATAGGGATTGCCCGCGGCTTGCCGGCCAATGACAGGGCTTTGAATCTCCCACGATCGGCTCGGCCAATCGCGGTTGATTCTTAGAAAGCCAATCACAGCCGTTCAGTGGACCAATCGGAAAGCGATCCGTGTGGACCAATCAGATTTCAACGTTTGGAGTATGTTAATATAGAACACCCCTCCCCTCTTGGTTCAGTCCTACGCAGCACGTAGTCGTGTAAATAGGTGGGGCTTCGTACCTGCCTATTTGACCTGCGCAGTTCAGTTGATGTTTGGTCTTCAACCGGTTCGGACGGACTCCTTGCTGCTCTCATCTCTCCTGATGGAACCGCCTGGAAGGGTGAGACGGGCTTACTGCAGTAGCTGCCTCCCGGTCTACTCGGGCTGGTTGAGCTGCTGGTTCCGCTGTTCCTGCCTGGTCTTTCCGGGCTGGTTGAACTGGCTTGGCTGCTCCTTCCAGGTGAAGCTCCGGGTTGTTCGTCTGCTGTTGGCTCGTCGTCTACCGGTGAATATTGCTGGTTTATTTTGGCTTGGGGGTGTTCGGTTTGTGTTTTAGGATTTTCTTTTTCTGTTTGTTTATTGCTTGAGGTTTCCCCCTCTGGTTTCTTTATTAGTGACTTTTTGTGGTGTTTGGAAGTTGTCTTCGTTGTCGGTGGCTATTCTTGACCTTAATTGGTCGATGTGCCGTTTCCAGCTTCTTCCATTGTCCGTTTGTAGGCGGTATGATCGGGTGACATGTCGCAGGTCACGTATTGGATGAGAACTGCGTCTGATGTTAGCAGGTTTTTTGTCTGTTTGAATGCATTTTCCTCCCGCTTCCCCCAGGCCCAGGTGGCTGTTTTGTCCAGCAGCCTATGGAGGGGTTCCGCTACCGTCGCCTTCTGGGGCAGGAAAACATTGTAAAAGTTAATGAGGCCAAGAAAAGCCTGCAGTTCAGTCTTATTCCTAGGTCTAGGGGCTTCTCTGATGGCTTTGAGCTTTTTTTTCTGTGGGGTGGATTCCGTTTTTTGTCTAGGAGGTGCCCCAGGAATTCAACTTTCTCAGTGCAAAGTTGACATTTTTCCTTTTTAACTTTTAGCCCGGTGTCTTTGAATTTCTGTAAGACCTCCCTTAGGCGGCTTTCTAATTGGGTTTTATTTGTAGCTGACACCAGTACATCGTCGAAATAGGGAACCACCCCTTTTATTCCTAGTAAAAGTCTTTCCATCAGGCTCTGGAAGACCCCTGGTGCCACGCTGACTCTGAATTGGAGCCATTTGCACCGGAATGCCCCTCGGTGGGTGATGATGGTCTGCGCCTCTGCGGTCTCGGCATCGATTGGCAGCTGCTGATATGCCTGCGCCAGATCGAGTTTTGCGAACACCTTACCTCCCCCCCAGTGAGTGCAGAAGGTGCTGTACCACTGGGACGGGATAGGCACTCGGCTGCAACGCATGGTTGAGGGTGGCCTTGTAGTCACCACAGATTCTTATGGACCCATCTGGCTTGATCGGGGTGACTATGGGAGTGTCCCACCGGGCATGGTCTATAGGCTCTAAAACCCCTTGCGCGATGAGCTTGTCTAACTGCTCATCGATTTTGGGTTTGAGCGTGAATGGCATTCGCCGTGGCTTAAGGCGGATTGGGGCAACGTTCGGGTTTAGGCTGAAGGATATTGGGGACCCCCGGTACTTGCCTAGGTCACCATTGAAGAACTCCTGGAAGTCCTTCACGAGCGTTTCCTCCCAGTCCGCCTCAGCGATGTGGTTGATGCCCGTCACCTCGATCCCCAATGGAGCGAACCATTATAGTCCCAGCAGGCTTGGGCGGTCTTTGTTCACGACGTTGAGCGGAAGTACCTCTGTGCGCCCCTTGAAGGATATTTTAAAATGTCCAATCCCGGCTACGGGGATGCGGTTTTCCTGATAGTCTTTCAGGGTCAGCTTCTGGCTTTCTAGATCGCTCCTGTGGATGGTAGGCACCAGGCGCTTGATTGTGCATCAGGAGACCATGGAGAGGTAGGATCCGGAATCTACCTCCATCACGCATGGCTGGTCTTCCATGCCTACCTCCACGTGCATTTTCTGGGCGTCGAGGGTTGTTGAGTGCCCGATGACGACCGTCTGATGGGTCTCTTCTTTTTGCCTGGCCTCGCTGAACCACTTGTTCCACCCGTCCCAGCTCCATCGGTTCTCGGCGTGACGATCTCTGGTCCTGGGGGGGGGGTGCCTTCTCGTCGGGGGCTGCCATCTCGTCACTGAGGGCTGTGGTTCCTCTTGTTCTGGCACACCTTGGCGATGTGCCCCCATTTGTCGCAGTGCCGACAGATGGCATCAAGGAACCGGCATTCTGAGTGTGGATGGTCGCCCCCGCACCCGGCGCACTGGAACCCCGACTTACGACCTCGCCGGTCTCGCCGCTCTCATTCCGCCTGCAGCCAGTGGATCTCCTCCTCCTCCTCCTCGGTATCTGAGAAGGAGTCGAGGTCTCCGTGGTGCGTGGTGGTAGTCTTGTGGTTGGCCTCTGGTCGTGCTTCCGGGGTTGGTGCCATCTTCGCAGTCATCGTTCGGTCTGCTGCATGCATCTGCCGCATCCGGGCTGCGGGCTGCTTGGTGGCTTCGGCCACCATCGCTTCGGCGATGGCCTCGGTGACTGAGATGTCTGCCCTTGCCATCAGCCGGCTCTGGAGGATGGGGTCCTTGAGCCCGAGGACCACACGGTTTCGCAGGGCCTCGTCCATGTCAGTAAAACCGCACATGCCCCCGAGGTCCCTGAGCGTGGCCACAAAGTCGCTGATGCTCTCGCCCTCTTTCTGATCCCTCCGATAGAATTCGTGCCGTCGGATGAGATTGGGCACGGCGGGGGCGTAGTGGCTCCGCAACAGCCTGTCGAGGTCGGGCCAGTCCATCTCTTTTACATCTGTGGGTTTGGCTAGGGCTTTAGCCATCTTGAACACTGCGGGGCCGCAGTGCATTAGGAACATGGCCCTCTTCTTCTGTCCGTTGGCATCCTTTAGATTGCTGCTCTCGAGGAACATTAGGAATCGGTCAATGTATGATTCCCAATCCTTGGCAGCCTGGTCGAAGGGTGCGGGTGGTGAGGTGTTGCCGGCCATCTCGTCTGGGTTTCGGCGTCGGTTCACCACGTGCTTCGTTGGTCTTGGTGTCTCACGATCCCATCCTCATCGCCAGTGTTGGATCGGGTACAGATGAGATGCGAGACCAGTGAACTTCAAGCTCTTTATTTAAAGTTAAGACCTGTACAAGATCTTGGAGCCACGGCAGCCCTTCATATAGGGATTGCTCACGGCTTGCCAGCCAATGACAGGGCTTTGAATCTCCCGCGATCGGCTCAGCCAATCGCAGTTGATTCTTAGAAAGCCAATCACGGCCATTCACCAATCAGAAAGCGTGTGGACCAATCAGATTTCAACGTTTGGAGTATGTTAATATAGAACAAAAACCCATGGGCATATCATGACAGAGTCTGTTTTAAGATGATGTGCAAGATTAGGGTCAGAGGAGGGCCTACCATATCAGGCATGTAAAAGGCATACATTTACACAAATCCCTGAGTTTTCAAGTAACTTAACCATAAGGAGCCAAAACACTGGGAGACAGATGCAAGAAAGTATCTTTTATTTGCATGCACAGGTACAGTGATTACTGGGCTCCTTGCCAAAAGAATATAGAATTGCCCCCAAACCCACAATGTTATAGGTTATACCTTTGCAAATGATAACAAGACTTACAAAAGCAGTGCTAAATTACTGCAGGAACAAAGAATCTGATAACAGCTACACTGAGTGACCTTATTACAGGCTGACCTACCCAGTGCCTCTATCTTCTGTTTGTCAGGGTTCAGAGGTGGTATTCAGCAGGTTTTGACCAGTTCTGGAGAACCGGTAGCTGAAATTTTGAGTAGTTCGGAATACCACCTCTGACTGGCCCCACCCACAGCTATTCTCTGCCTCCCAAGTCCCAGCTGATTGGCTGGGTCTTGTTTTGTTGCCCTGCACAGGAGAATGGAACTGGAAAGCAGGTTAGCGGGATGGGGAGAGAATGGGGATTTTACAATATCCTTTCCCTGGAGTGGGGTGGGAATGCAGATTTGGCAGTATCCTTCCCCTACCACTCCCACTAAGCCATGCCACACCCACCAAGCCACACCTACAGAACCGCTAGTAAAAAAATTTGAATCCCACCGCTGTCAGGTTCCATGTGATACAGCCATAGCAAACACACCCTATGTAATACTCTCCTTCCCTATCCCTCAGCACCATTGTGACAACACTGAAGCCTCCAAGATGGCCTCAGTCAGGCCAGCTTCAGAACTGACACTGTTCTTCCAAAGAAATTCCAAGCACACCCTTTCTACTGATACTAGCACCTTATAATATTAAAAAATGTCCTTTATTTTATCCATAGATGGACTTTCCACCCACCACAGAAAAGACAACGAGCTGGGTTTAGTTATCTGATTCTTTTCTAGGGTCATCATACAATTTTCATTTGTATGTTTTTCCTAATACTTTGGCATCACGTATATAAAGATAGAATGTTATTTATCCCCAGGAATTGGAAAAAGTTAGTCTTATTCTTTAAGGAGGTGACTGAACCCAATTCAACATCCCAAGAGAAAATCTTTTCTTTCTGATATTTTGCTATCCCACATAGGCCAATAGTGGGATGAAACAGGATGCCTTTGATCACAGTAATCTGATAATACTGTGGGGTATTCTAGAAATTCTGTGGTGCCCGAGAAATCTTTGTTTTCAGCTGTACAGGCTATTCAAGACACTCATTTCTGACTTTAGAGAAATGACATTCAATTTCAACCTCCCAGCCAGGGTTACTATCAAGCATCAGCTCAACTCCACTGGTGGAAAGTCCCGCTGAGAACGACCACTGAGGCATAGTTCCCATCAAACATGTTCCCAGCTATAAAAGGTATACGAAGGGGGTCCTGCATTCAATGAGCTTCTATACTGTTTGTGATGCTGACCCAGAAAATAGGAATGCTAGAGACGTTAGAGCAGAGGTCTCCAAACTTGGCAACTTTAACTCTTGTGGGCTTCCACTCCCAGAACTCCTCAGCCAGATTTGCTGTCTGAAGAATTCTGGGAGTTGAAGTCCACAAGTCTTAAAGTTGCCAGGTTTGGGGACCCTGCGTTAGAGGCTGGGCTTGCACAAACATAGATTTTGTGAATGGTACAAGGACATGGCATAGTGTTGCTTACATGTGGTGCTGAACTTATTCAGGAATACCTCCTGAATGGAAGTAATGAGGCATTGTCAGCTTGTGAGAATTTATATATTATTTATATATTATTTCCTTTGTCAGAGCAACCAAATGCCCAAGTGTACACAAAAAAAGGAACATATATTAATTTTTCCATTTGCTTCACTTAATATTCAAACAGATGGTTCAAAAGCTAGCCACATGTCTCAGTGAATGGTGACAGCATTCAGTCAGTCAGAACAGATTTTGTTTGGCCATGAGTTTTTTTTTTTTTTACAAAATAAATAGTTTTGTGGCATGCTATACCTTACCTGGAATATCTAGGCAAGCAAATTTATACAGGAGAGCATTGCAAAAGGTTTGTTTGTTTTCCTCTGGTAGGACTCAGAGTGAACCATGGAAAGGCTACACTGGCTTCCACAGCATTACATTTTTCGTTTCATGCTTCCAAGACAGTTTGAAGAATATTTTCCTAAGCAAAATACTCAAGGAAAGGAATTACTCCCTCTACTTTGTCACGTGGCCCTAATCCAGTCCAGTGCTCCCTGCCAAAATTTAGAAATGTGTTACTCGAAACGAACTGCCCAATTATTACAAACGTGTTTCTCTTTTTTCCTCCTTTTTTCTTTTTGAATTGAGCTTGATAATTTTAATGTTTTTTTTAATACTCTGTGATCTATTTTGAAAAATCCTTCACAGAAGCAGATATAAACCTAATGTGATGTGACTTCTTCCTAATAGAAAATGCCTAAAGTGAAAGATTATCCCACGATTTGTCCAATACATTTACAACACAATGCCAATTTTAAAGCACTGATGTTGTATATCAGTCCTTTACAGCTGAATTTTGTACCTTGTTATTACTTTGAAATGACTAACATAGAATAGACAGACCTTTGCTCCCTGGTGCAAAATGCAGTGGTCAGCACATAGTACATGCCACAACGCTTTCATCATCTAGGACAGAATTTCTAACTCATCTATTTTTAGGGTGTCCTGGCTTTGTGGGGCTTATTGGACCATAAACAAGATTTTATGAGCCTGGCTGTATTTCTCCTAATACAAATTTTTGAACCAAGAGTAAAGCACATATAAACATTCTTAGCTTTAAAAAAGTTTCTTTAAAAATCTCCTTTGTCCTTCCTACGGCGGCAGAAAGTTTGCCTCCTAGCCAATTCAAACTATTGCTTTAGGAAACATAAATAATTGTCAAACACTTTTTCACACAATAATTGACTTTAGTTCGTGTAAAGTATACCACTTCATAGACATTATACCTGAGCTGCATCAGAGGTGGTATTCAGCAGGTTCTGACCAGTTCTGGAGAACCAGTAGCAGAAATTTTGAGTAGTCAGAGAACTGGCAAATAGCACCTCTGACTGGCCCCACCCCATCTATTCTCTGCCTCCCTTGTCCCAGCTGATCAGCTGGGTCTTCTTTTGTTGCCCTGCATAGGAGAACGGAACTGGAAAGCAGGTTGGTGGGGTGGGGAGGAAATAGAAATTTAGCAGTAACCTTCCTCTGGAGTGGAGAGGGAATGGAGATTTTGCAGTATCCTTTCCCTGCCACGCCCAGCAAGCCATGCCATGCTCACCAAGCCATGCCCACAGAACCAGTAGTAAAAAAAATTGAATCCCACCACTGAGCTGCATATAAGGCATACTGCCATTATTAAACTGAGTTTTAGAAACCTTAAATGTGTTTCACATGTATCATTTGCAGAGAGGTAACTGTATATAAATTTTAATATTAGATAGAGGGTCATGGGGAAATGGCACAAGAAAAACTTTCCAAGAAAAAGAAACAGGCATCAACATTATTGCAACAGAAGACAGTGATGGCTTTATTTCCTATCTAAATAGCAGCTTTGGAACATTCTATTTTCACAAGGAAATACTTTAAGACTTTGATGCTATATTCTTAAACTATTGCTTACATGCCCAAAAATTACAAGTAAAGAAATATGTTGATTACACAGAAATGTATTTGTTGCATTTAACACACAAAAGGAAATAAATCTTCACCTCCTCCTCATAATTTTGTATTTTCCATCCCAAATATATTTACAAGTGGGTCAGAAGTTACTAATGTTCTTCACTGAAATATACAAATTGCTTGCCAGTAATAGGAGTTATCACATATTTTATGGAATTAAACTTTATAAATTCTAATAACAGAATTCTAATAATCTTACAACAGTTCATTTAATGACCACTCAGTTACAATGGCACTGAAAAAAGAGTTACGGCTGTTTTTCACATTTATGACCGTTGCAGCGTCCCCGTGGTGATGTGATCAAAATTCAGGCATTTGCCAAGTGACTTAGATTTATGATGGTTGCAACGTCCAAGGGTCATGTGATCACTTTTTGCAACCTTCTGACAAGCAAAGTCAATGGGGAAGCCAGATTTACTTAACAACTGTGTTACTAACTTAACTGCAGTGATTCACTTAACAACCATGGCAAAAAAGGTCATAAAATGGTACAAAACTCACTTAACAAATGCCTCACTTAGTAAGAGAAATTTTGAACTCAATTGTGGTCGTAAATTGAAGATTACCTGTATTTCTCCCAGTGATAACTGCAAGGAAAATCCATGGTCACAGGCCAAAATGTTCTGTATTTTTGTGCTATAATTTTTTATAGTCATACAAGCTTCTGTTCTGATTAAATTCCTATTTTAAAAAAGCAGGCATAATAGATAAACCACTAGCTTGGTGTACTAGTTAATGTATCAGACTAGAAATCTCAAGGCAGATCACGAGTTCTAATCATGCCTTTGGCACAAAGCCAGCTGGGTGACTTTGTTTCCAGTTACACTCACTCTCTGTCTCTCTGTCTCTCTGAGCATTAGGAAGGAGGTAAGGGGAAACCACCTGCAAAAAAATCTTGCAAGAAAACTTCAGGGATTAATCCAAGCAATCAGCAGGAGTTAAAGGCACATACACACATAAAGAGTGCAAATTCACAATAAATTTTACAAATAGAACTGCTATCCCATTCATAGTTATTTGGGAGTCAGGTCATTGTTTCAGGGTATTAAAAGTGGCCTGAGGTCAAAATATTCATTTTCTCTTACGATTTTCCATCCCCTGACAAACTTGCAAGCCTTAATCTGTCAGTTTCTCAAGGGCATTAGCAGGGGTGATAAACCAGGCAAGGTGGCAAGCGATGTGATGGAAGTCCTGCCCCTTTTTGCATACAGTGTCATGCCCAACATCCCACTTCCAAGTGCTTTATAAATGACATCATCCAGGATTGTCTGCAGGAAGGAGGTCAAAAAAGTCAAGATAGCAGGCCCACTCATGCAATCAACCAAGTTGCTGAACAGGGAGGTGGGTATCATATATAATAAACAAACAAACAAATGTCCCACCCTTTTTTTACATGTGCCGCAATATACATGATATAGTGAGATGGGTGTCATATAAAACATGTGGGGGGGGTGTATGTGTGTGTGTGTTGTACACACACACAGAGAGAGAGAGAGAGAGAGAAAGAAAGAGAGAGAGACAGAGAGACAGAGAGAGAATTAGAACAGGGGTGTCAAACTCAATTTCATTGAGGACCACATCAGGGTTGTGTTTGATCTCAGGGAAGTAGAGGGCATGGCCAGCTTGATGTCACTTGTGTCAGGGGGTGGCTGTGGTAATCCAAGCACTGTGCCAGCAAAAATGGGCTCCTGGGCTCTGTTTTTGGCTGGGACTGCCTCCTGCCAGCGAAAATGGAACTTGGGAGGCTGTGCATGGCCCTCCCCAGCTCCGTTTTCTCTGGCAGAGGCACCACAGGCCAGTCCTTCGCTGTTTCCAGGTTGGCACTGCTGGCCAGAACTAAGCCCCTCCCACAGGCTGGATTCAGCCCATGGGCCTGAGTTTGACACCCCTGAATTAGAGTTGGAAGGTACTTTGGAGGTCTTCTAGTCCAACCCTCTGCTTAGGCAGGAAACCCTATACTATTTCAGATGAATGGTTGTCCAATCTCTTCTCAAAAACTTCCAGTTTTGGAGTATTCACAATTTCTGGAGGCAAGTCATCCCACTAATTACTGTCAGGAAATTTACCCTTAAGTTCTAGATTGCTTCTCTCCTTGATTAGTTTCCACCCATTGCTTCTTGTCCTGCCCTCAGGTGCTTTGGAGAATAGCTTGACTCCCTCTTCTTTGTGGCAGCCCCTGAGATTTTGGAACACTAGTCGAACTTACAATCATTTGGTTAGTGACTATTCAAAGTTAAAATGGCACTGAAAAAAAGTGACTTACTTGTTTTAAATTGTCACACCTATTCACTTAACAACTGCAGTGCTCCACTTAACTACCATGGTGTAAAAAAGATCATAATATTAGGCACAAGTCAATTAACAACCACTTCACTTATAAAAGGACTCCGTATATACACATACACCTACATATTAACCAAGAAAGCTGGGTTCATATAATGTAACCAAAATGAAATTTATAGTGCATTTTAAAGGACATTCTATCATTTAACTGCTTTTTTTTTTTTTGGGTAACCCATTGTGGCTTTTTCCATGGAAGAAAAAAAAAAGAAGTCTTTTCAGAAGTTTGTATTTGCATGAATGTAAGAGGCATTTTCCATTTCTTTGATTGCCTCAACTTCATTAACCATGGCTGTTCACTTTAATTGTTTCTCATTACAGTAGCAGATGTGTTTAAGTCGCACTTCAGCGCAAACAAAACACAGTGAACTTGGTGCTTGTTTTATCTTTATTTTATACCACAAGATGTTCATTCTTTAGGGATTCCTGAAACCTTTTTCAAGCCAGTTCTACTTCATTTCTTCCATTATTACATTTCAGTTGCCTTTGCTGTTAAGCTTGAACTCTATATATGAAGTGGCAGAAAAGGTTTAATAGTTTTATCCGTAATAACCAAAAGGCTACCAAATGGAAATGTTGTTATTGTTAGAGGCATTTCTGATGTCTACAGTTCTCAGAACTACGGCCTTGAATTTCTGCTGGCACCTCTTTTAATCTGAGTGAAGCCTTAACAATATATTTATTTTAAGATCCGTTCTTCATTCATGTTGTTTACATAAGCAAAATCTCCTCTCAACATACTTTCACACTGGTCCCTCATCTTTGAATTCAATCCGTATTCATTCCTCAGACATTCATTCTTGATCTTACGTCTCCTTGGATTACCATATACATTAGCTTAGTATTTTCTCCTAAAGAGGTAGTTCTCAAGTTAGGACTACAATTGAGCCCCAAATGTATGTTGTTAAGTGAAACATTTGTTAAGTGAGTTTTGCCCTTTTTTTTCTTGCCATAGTTATTAAGTGAATCATTGCATTTGTTAACTTATAGTAGTAACATGGTTGTTAGGTGAACCTGGCTTCCCCATTCACTTTGCAATGTTAGAAGGTCACAAAAGGTGATTACGTGACCCCAGGAGGCTACAACCAACATAAATATGAACCAGTTACCAAGTATATGAATTTTGATCATGTGACCATGGGGATGCTGCAATGGTTGTAAGTGTGGAAAATGCTCATAAGTCACTATTTTCAGTGCTGTTGTAACTTTGAACGGTCACTAAATGAACTATTGTAAGTCGCAGAGTATTTGTACACAGCACTTTAGGCATTTCTTGACATACTAACTCTTATTTCCATACAACTGGGGGGAGAAATATGCTCTTTTACATTACCATTTTGATTCTTTCGATATATGTTCATTTCCCATGTTACCCACTTCCTGTTGCATCAGTATTTACATGTCTTAAGATTTGTCCAAATATTTTTCCATCTTTCGTAAATATTCTGTTACCTTCATCTGCTCGCTTCAGCTTTTTGCCATTCATCTCTAACTTGCTATTGTCCATTTCCCTGTCGAATACAATTAATCTTCGATACATTAATTGGTCGAACCCTATTCCTCACTGCATTGCGCAATCTGTTTAACATTCACTTCAAATAATTTCCATTCTCAGCCAACAACATGGCAGCCAATGGGAGCTGATTTTGATTGCAACAATCTGGACAGTAAAGTGTAACTAGGTAAATAAATAAACGTCTCCATGCAAAGCTACACATGCACCATAAGCCACAATGTGGCTGGAAGGCTGTTATACAAGAAGCAATCTTACTTGGCCCCTATGATCTAGTTTCTCAGACAGGATCTTCTATCTGGATTTCTGCAAAGAAATGTCCCTGGAAGCCACCAAAAGCATCACTAGCTATATCCCCTCCACTGTCCCAAAATCTCACCTGATACCACACCCAAGACCCAGGTGAGCACATTTACAAGAGGGGAACCATCATCACCAGTCAGTCCAGCCAGCCAGATCTATGTAGTATATTCCTGGTCTATTGTTTCTCACATCTGTGATTATGAGGGACCACCAAAGCTGCCATGACCAGACCTCAGGGCTGAGCAAGGGATCTGTAACATGGCCAGCATGAAACAGTACCAAACACTAAGGCTGCCTTCGATGTGAGAAGCTGTTTCTCCCATTCCACTCTTATATGGTGCATTTTCTTCATGTTCTGCTTATTGCAGCCAACAACCAACCACAACTCCATTCTTGTGCAAAGCATTGCTAAGACTAGATAGTTTTTCTAAATTAGCATACATCCAGTACACTTTATTTTTTTTATATTATTCATATTTTTCATTCTTCTTAGTGAATAATCTATTTAATAACTTGTTCCAAGCTTTCTACCACTACCTGATTCAAGATGGAATTTAGTGCGTGTATATGTCTGAACTTGTCCAATGAGAAAAACGTTAGGTCGGAAAGACCTATGTAATATATATAAAAATTTGTTTTGTTTGTAATCAATCAATATAAAATGTCAAGCTATCTGTTTGGTAAAACATTTGGTCAGCTTGCTCACCTCCAATATTGTACTATGAAGAATGCTACGTTCAGTTTACCCTGTTTTACAAACATTAGCAAACAAAATTGTGAAATTCAGTGATAATGGAAAAGACCTTTATAAAGTTGATTGCTTTATTTATAGCAAAGTTTGCATTCTACTATTAAAACTTCATTTGTTTTCTCATCAATGATAGATTTTTGTTGCAATTATCATTCCTTTCCAGTATTCAGTCATTTCTATGATTATTCTGGAATTTTTTCCTAGGTTAAAGGTTACGTTCAAAGTAATCAGCAGTGTGTTACAACTAAATGTCCTTACTTTCTCTTTTATTGAAAGCTTTTAAAAATTAATGTATTTTATTATTTTTATAAATAACAAGATGTTAATATACTGCTTCCTCTTCCTATTTTTAGTTGCTTCTATTTTTAGTTCCTCTCTTATTGAGTTGCTACTGAAAGATGGTTTAATTGAAGAATTGTACCATATATTATAAAATGTACAGTACAATAACTTGAAAAGGAACCTGAACTTAGTTCAATTACCTTTTAACTTAAAAAGAGCTTATTATAGATATTGCTTGCATTCCTTATTTATAATTTATACAGATAATCAGAGTTGGAAGGGACCCTATTGGTCATCTAGTCCAACCCCCCACCCCAAGCGGGAGACCGTACACCATTTCTGACAAATGGCAGTCCAATCTCTTCTTGATGGTCTCAAGTGATGGCGCTCCAACAACTTCCGAGGGCAAGCTGTTCCATTGGTTGATTGTTCTCACTGACAGAAAGTTTCTCCTTATTTCCAATTTGTTCTGATTTATTGTTAAATTTAAAATTGATTTAATATTGCCTCCAGAGGAATAGTTACATTAGTCTTTTGCAGAAAAAAATACAAAGAGTTTCATAGAGTCTTAAAAATTAACATGTTTATATTTAGTCTTTAGGGTGCCACAAGTCTCTTTGGGTTTTTCTTCATACTGTTATAAATTGCATTCTGTAGAGGACAGATTGCAGTCTCACTGGCTGGCAAAGAAAAAGATGAAAATTAATAACATTTATAAATGAAGTGGGATTATGCTGATACTAGGTAATAATTCATCATTTTATATAGAGAGCCAGTGTTGTATGATGGTTACAACGTTGAAACAGGAATGGAGAGACCCATTCTTAGTCATGAAACTTATTGGGGGACTTGGAATCAATCCTAATTCAGAATATAACCTATCTCCCAATGTTGTTGTAGGAACAAAACAAAAGGAGATTTCCATGAGAAGCAGCCAAGTCTAATATGAATTTACACTTGATGAATATGAATCTAATATGAAACTAATAAATAAAAATAATAATAGTTATTGAAAAAATTATACAATTGAATAGCTATTAAATTATGTGGATTCATTTGAAGAATTAAATGCAAAAATGTCTTAAATTGTGTTTAAATATAACCTCATGCACACAAATAAATATTATATTCATTTGAAACAAATCCTTAAAGTGCTAAGTCATTATAGCAGTAGCAATAGCACTTAGACTTATATACCACTTTACAGTGCTTTACAACCCACTCTAAGCGGTTTACAAAGTCAGCATATTGCCCACAACAATTTGGGTCCTCATTTTATCCACCTCAGAAGGATGGAAGGCTGAATCAACCTTGAGCCTGGTGAGATTCGAACTGCCAAATTGCAGGCAGCCGGCAGTCAGCAGAAGTAGCCTGCCGTACTGCACCCTAACCACTGCACCACTGTGGCTCATTATAGTTTTAAACATTTGTCCTTCTGAGCCTTGTTGAGATCATTATTTTGGATATTCATGGTCCTTTCTTCCTTCTTTTCATGTGGAAGACTCGTACTGGAGCTGATTTGATCACCGTTTCCGGATTATCTGGACAAAGGATACAGTTGTGTGAGCTTCATCATTGCAGGGGAAAGCATTCTAAATCAATACTAATGTAATAGCTTTATAGATCTCGGACTACGTTGGAGCCAGCATGGTCCTAGCTCTTCTATTTCACTTTAAGCCACATATTTCATCCAAAATTATTAAAATTATTTTTAAAAATTAATTATTAATTAATTATTTTTAATTAATTAATTATTTTTTAAAATTATTTTCCAAAATTATTAAAAGGAAAAGATTTGTGGAGCCCAATGCTGGCTGCTTTATTTATTTATATTAACAGCGCAGCACATTTTTTAGCCAAATGGAATGAGGCCATAGTCATCCTTTTCCATAAGAATAAAGGAGTATGTTTAATCCTGCCACTAATGGATCTAGTAGCTTGCTTAGTCAATAAACAAGCTATATGCAAAATACATTTATTTCAAGCTATTAGATTGGATCCAGAATAAAAAAAATATCCTTGCTGAGGAGCAGGCAGAATTTAGAAGGGAGGGTTCAACCTTAGATTACTCTCTCTGATCCTACACCATTTAGTTGAACAAAACACTGCCAAAAACACTTTTTTTTTTTTTTGTAACTTTCATGGACTTCAGAACAGTCTTTGATTCCAAAAAAGACGCTATGGGAAAAAATGCATAACTAGATAAAAGATTATTTCTTCTTATCTTTCTACAAACACTTTGTCACCAGCCTTGGGAACATCTTTTTGGAACTGTTCCCACTCAAAAGAGCAGGGCAAGGATGCACTCTAATCCTCATACTTCTCAATCTGTGTGTTAATTCACTAATTAAGGTTCCCGTGTCATCTGCTCACCACTCTCCAATGTTGGTAGATGGGGCAATTCCAGCTTTCTTATTTGCAGGTGATGAAGTAATTTTGTCTGTCTCCAAAGTGGAAATGAGAAGGACACTGAAGCCATAGGCTTCCTTTAGCCTAAAATAAAAAACTTGCAATAAATTATCAAGTGTTAATTTTTGCACAACACAATGAGAGCATGCCGACATGGCAAATTAACAGGTAGCAGAAGCATAATTGTAAATATCTTTGGGTGTGGTTCCAGGCATCCTTGGACTACCCATTTGTCCCATTGGACGTCCTCAGCTGTTTTGAGATTGTGTGTGTGGGGGTTTCATTCAAAGAGAGCATTGTATTCCCACACCTTTAAGTTTAATACCCCAGGACCTCCACGGTGGTTCTCCCAGCGAAAATGGAGCTCGGGAGGACCACTTCCTGAGCTCCGTTTTCACTGGCAGAGGGCTGCAGGAGGCCATTGCAGCTGAAAATGGAGCTCAGGAGCCCGTTTCGCTGGAACAGTGCTTGGGCCATCAC